>NC_058403.1:7239264-7386592 GCF_002201575.2 Neomonachus schauinslandi | reverse complement strand
AGCTCAAAGCTAGGACTAAGAAGTGTGTGTGTGTGTGTGTGTGTGTGTGTGTGTGTGTGTGGTGTGTTTACAGGGCTGTGGAGAGAGGCAGAGAGAGAGTCATGAATGCAAAGCTTTTGGAGAAGGTGGAGGGGGTGCTCTTCTGCCTATGCTAAGGGCTCCCTTGCACAGAGGGCAGGGGATGGCAGGGCTGAGTGAGGTCTGCGTGTTAGCAGCACTACTGCCTTGCTTTTTGTTACCCAGGGCTTTTTTGGATGATGGGAAAGCTCATCATAGTTGATATATTTCAAACCAGTCATATTTACATCTAGGATATTTTTATCTCTCTAAAATATGTCCTTATATTCGTCAGAAAACTGTGATTTTTTTCAAGTTACAACTGTTTAAAGGAACATTTATATCAAGTGGGAAATGGTAATGCTATTTTATGAACTTGTATCCTCAACTGGACCTCACCTCCCAGTTAAAGCTGAGGCCCTCCAATCTCCCACCCCATTCTTAGAGTTCTCTATAAACATGCCAGCTGTGGTCTCTAACTTCAACATTCCTCCTCCTCTTTCCTGACATGATGCCATTGCAGGTCACCCGAGGACTGATTTAAAAGGCAAATGCCACACCCTGAAATAGCCAATCGGATGAGTGTTCTCATAAATGGTACTGTATGTATTGGCTTGAGTTGCTGCTGAAAAATAAAGGGCAGAGGATTTAAGAACCACACATTAGCTTTTTGTCAGCATGCAAATATGGTTCGGGGCAACAAAAATAGTAATCCCTAACATTTTTTCCCATTTAGTATATAGCCTGGCACCATGGTTAAGTGCATTACTGGACTATCTATTTCATTTAATTCTCACAGTGGCCCTATGAAATAGGTACTGTCATCCTCAATTTGCTGGTAGAGAGATTGAGGCACAAAGAGGTTGAACAAATTGCCCTAGGCCATACAGCTGGGAGAGGAGCAGAGTGGGGTGTCAAGCCCAAGAAGTCTTCCTTTAGTACCTGTGTTTTTCACTATGGGGTCGCCTGCAATCCTAAGAACTAATGATGGGCTGGAAATGAAGGCTGCTAGAGCAGAAGGCAGTGTGGTAAGGATGCAGGTCCAAGATTCTTCTTAGACTCACCCATTGCTTAAACATTTACTGAGTTTGGGGCGCCTGGGTGGCTCAGTCATTAAGCGTCTGCCTTCGGCTCAGGTCATGATCCCCGGGTCTTGGGATCGAGCCCCGCATCAGGCTCCCTGCTCAGAGGGAAGCCTGCTCCTCCCTCTCCCACTCCCCCACTTGTGTTCCTGCTGTCGCTATCTCTCTCTCTGTCAAATAAATAAATAAAATCTTAAAAAAAAAGATTTAAAAAAAAATTTACTGAGTTACACAAGGTGGGAACTAAATATAACAAGAGGGAGACACAGATAAGGAAGGCTCTATACATGCTTTCAGGGCGCTTCCAGCATAGCAGGGAGATTAGATGTACACATACATAGCTGTAATACATGGTATTGAGGGGAAGCTACTAAGAGAGTTCCACAGGACATCAAACGGAAGAGGGCAGAGGAAGAGAAGGGAGAGAGATGGGGGAGGGAACAGAGTGGGGAGAGAAGGAAAGAGAGAGAACAGAGAAAGAGACAGGAGCAAAGAAAGTCCTAACTCACAGAACCAGAACACGCTTAGGAAGAGCTTCAATATGTCAGGAAGGAAGAAGAATAATGAGGGGAAGGGAAATGCAAGGCAGAGTATTTTAGGTGGAGAAACAGCATGAGTAAAGGTGGGGAAACTTGGTGCCTGAGGAACGGCAGGTAGCAGGTGGACTGCGGCCAAGCATGAGAAATGCAGTAGGGGGTTGACTTTGAAAATTAAGGTGTGCACTGTGGAGGCCCATGGTGCCAGGTGCCATGGTGCGAGGCTGAGTCACTCAGGAGGGAGGTTGTGACTGCGGCTGGGGTGGTGTTTGAAGCTGCGAGAGGAGGATGGGGGCCAAGGTCTGAACCTGTAGGAACACCTTGGGGAAGCAGTGCATACTCTCTCCTGGAAGTCGAGGCACAGAGGGGTTTGAAGAATTAAGAACTCACCCATCAGAGTGTGATACAATTTCACGTAGAAAGTTAGTATTTATCCTTGATTTACTCAGTGGAAGGCTCCTACAGTAATCTAAAGTTTTCATGGTTTGGGGTAAAAAATCTAGAGAGGACTGTTTGAAGGACGGCCATGCAGGATGCCCTTGATGATATAGCCTCCTTTGCAAAAGGTGGGGAGCCCCCTGCCTCACTCAGACACCCTTTCTAAGATTTGTATAGGTCACGCATGCTGGGTTCCTTATGATGACATCACTGGCCATGTTGACCAGACTAGGGAGGGCCCTAATGCACTAAAGTATTAGGATGTCTTACATAAATAAATTAAATCAAATTCAAGGTTGTGCTTATACTAAATTACTTCAACTCACCTGTGCTTTCAGTATGAGCTCTTAGGTGGGAAGAAGGGGTTTGGAGCACCTCCCTTGATGCCTTCTTGGAAGTATGTTGAGCACATGAACTTCTCTTGCCAAGAGGAACGGGTTGAGGGGCTAACAACTGGAAAACTGCTGGACTGTATGGCTGAAGAACTCCCCCAACCTCACCTCTGCGTGTGTCCTCCCCTGCTTGAAATTCTGTGGGCTAACCTCTAGATTCCCAACACCAACAACCCAGCAACATTTCATGAATGCCCAGGGTGGTTGGTTTCTTTGAATAGGATGAGTGACTCATTCCTCCTTTCCTAGAGCTCCTGGAAATATCATAAAATGTAGGACAAGCATTATCACCAAAGTCATATCAAGAAGTTTATTTTAAAGAAGATACTGAGCCAGGCTGCAGAAGGGCATGGAGGATTTCTAGGCAGCTGAAGTAGGCAAAGCCTATTCACCATCAGCTGACTTGTTCCTAGGCAGGCACTCCTGCTCCCAAGACACATCTGCCCTGGCTTTGGCCCCAGCCTCCCCAGGACTCAACTGCAAAGTGCTGAATCTTGGAAGCAGCAGGGATTCCTCTGTTCATCTCATGTCACTCAATCTGTTGCTTCCCTTCTGGCCCAGCAGCTCTTTTTGTGTCCAGGGCTATCTTGCAGGAATCCTAAACCTCACAATGGCGAATGTCTCTCTCACCTACCTTCATCTGAGGCACAAGGTTTGCTAAACCCTCTCTGTTCACCAGAAAGGGAGCAGATACCATATTGTTTCCTTTCTTTTCCCTTTACTCTTCTGGTTTGTCCATGATCCAAGTTCTGGGCATGCTAAGTCTCCAATAGCTGCTCTGCACTCCCAGCTCTGCTTCATTCTATAGTAAGTTAGGATCCCGGCTTCAATACCTGACTTCCACCTACCTCTCCAGGCCCATTTCCCACCCCATCTCACTTCTAAACTATGCTCCAGCCAAATGAGCCTCTTTAGGTACATATTGTGTTCCCTCATCCCTCTTCCTGCTTTCTCTGCCTACACAGTTAACTCCTACTTGTCTTAGTGGACTCAGTTCAGATTTTTTTGACATTGTCTTGACATGGTCTCTGGCTCTCCTTTCCCTAGTGACCACGCTTTGTACCCCAGCATCTGTGCATACTTCTGTCATAAGACTTCTCATTTCTGGAGCCATGACTGCCAAAACAGAACATGTCAGAGGCAATAGTCATGACTTCAGGAACAGCAAGAAACTGAAAAAGGATTGGTCCCTTTGTTTCCAAAGAAGAAAAAACAAAATACCCAGAGAAAACTAAAGTATGAGTAGGATGAATAGGGTTTCCTTGAGTAGTCATGAGTTTCTGGACATGGATTGCTGACTGATCGTTTATACAGAGCATTCCAGAAGGATTTCTGCTCCAGAAAGTGGTGAAATGGAAGGACCTATAAGAGCCCTTCTAAAATTGTTTCAGAGATGTGGTCATTATTCAAGGATAAAAAAAAAAACCTATGATTCTTTCTATTTTTGTTTGTATGAAGTAATTTCATTTATTTGATCAGATAGGGGTGGAAGAGGTAGTGGTAGAGGTGAAGTAGAAGTATGGTTGGGATAGGCCAGTGAAATACTAGTAACTGGTTAGCTACATATAAGGGATATTTAGAAAGTAATCACTTGACCCTGCAGGTTGACCTTGTCTTAAGGAGTCATTCAAGTCAAATGGTGGGACTGACATGGTCACTAGAATACCTTATGTTTGTCTAATGATGCAACGTTGTATTAAAGAGCCTGTGTACAAAGGTACTGTGGCTGGCTCTTGGTTATTCAGAGAAAGCAATTTCTCAGTGCCCAAGACTTTCTTGACTTTTAATGTCTTCCTATAGTTTTCACTGGCAGGAATGAGCCAACTTCCTCCTCTGGGGCTGTGCTATACTGTGATGCATGAGACCATTTGTTATTTTTCCCCTCGAGAACTGGCTGGATTGTAATGAAATTTAATCATTTAATCATTCATTCATTCATGGCTCAACCTTGTGAGGCTATGAAAATGCAGAGATTTGGGGAGGGTTATGATCATGTTTTTTGATAGGAGATTAATCCAATTGTGTAATTTAAGACTAAGCTGCCCAATATTGGATAAAACCCATGTGGCGATCCCCCAATCATATGGCTCCTTGCCAGGCCAGGCCACTCTTGGGCACTGTCAGCATCCAGGGAAGTGGTGTGGATGCTTGTTCTCTCAACTGTTTTGCAGTGAAGCCAAAAGGGCAACTGAGAATCCCAGTTACTGGAATCACTCAGGAAGTCAGCCTGTTACTTATGCACCTGAGAAAGAGTGTAGGGGACATGGGATTTGATTCTTCAATCTATTATCTGTGTCAATAGTTATAAAAGATACTAAGTCAGAGGAATATTTTTAAAATGTTACTTTGCAAAATTCAATTTCCTAACCAAATGTGACATTTACTGGGCTGGAGAATGAGGAACATTTATTGATAGACATCTTATCATTTTCTTGTGCTCCTTGCCACATATTTTCAGCTTGAACTTCTGTTTGGGCAGAGAAGGGAAGAGAGAGAAAGTGACTCTTTATTAGGTACCTTGAAACTGATTCTCAGCAGCACAGATCTCTGAGAAGAAAAGAAAATAAGAAAACACCATTCCAATTCTTCTTTTTTGTTATTCTTTTGTTTTTTCTTTCTTTCTATTTACAATTATTTTCCTGACTTGAGCTTCTGGGAAGATGGGGTAGATGTAGTTTTCCCTATGCTTCTCACTAAATACAACTAAAAATCCTTGAACATTACATTGTATGTTTTATAACAAACATAAGAACTCAAAAAGGTGGAGAGAAGGAAGACCAGCCAGAGATCTTGGGGTGTTAGGAACAAAACGCTGTTGAATTTCCTGGTTTTTGTTTTGTTTTGTTTTGTTTTTGCTTCTTATACGTCAGAGTGGATACTGAAGAAACCAGCAACTCGAAAATGTCAATGGGTAACAGACAAAAATGTCCCAAAGGAAGTCTAACATCTCTAGTGAAAGGACCAGGAAAGAGGCAGGCTAGAAAAAAACCTTTAAGACCTTAACTGTTCTACTATGGCCAAACTCCAGAGAAAAAATTGCAACCCCTGTCCCTGCCCCTGCTCCCACCCTAAGAGTAGAGGATGAGTGGGGAGGCTAGACTTTCACCCTCACCAGGCTGTAACAAGGCATCCCAAACTGCCTGCCACTGTGGTGTCAGAGAAGATGGAGCAAGAAGCCCAGATTTTCATTCTTGCTGAGGGGTAATGGGTCCCCCAGAGACTACATGGGAAGTCTGGTCTTAACTTCAAATTCAGCAGTAATGAGGCAGCTTCCCCATTCCCACTGAGGTAGCATTAAAAGAATCCTATTGTAGAGTCCGGACTTCCATTAGCACTCAGCAATAACAATGCAACTCCTTCAAAGTATGGTGGAGACCATATGGGAAGCATAATGAGCTGCCTTTCTTATTCCAGCCTGGGTGGTATCATTGGAAGTCCAGTGGGAAGCCTGAACTCTCATTCCAACCCACAAGTAACAAGGATCCCCCCCCATCCTGTCAGTGGAGACTGACATCCCAATAAGCAATTATGAGGTGGTGTCAGAGGTCTTGCACCTGTCATAATACAAGTTTTAAATAAGATTCAGAGTCTTATAACATAACACCCAAATGTCTACGTTTCAGTTAAAAAAAATCACTTGTCACAGAATCAAAAAGAGATCAAACTGAATGAGAAAAGACAAACACTGATTTTGGAATTATCTGGGAGGATTTTAAAGCAGCCATCACTAAAAAGTCTCAGCAAAGAAATAGCATGCATCCGCAAAAAATTTTTAGAAGGTATAGAGAAGAACCAAATGGAAATTTTAGAACTAATAATTTAATAACTGAAATGAAAAACTCAATGAGTAGGCTTGGCAGCTCAGTGGAGGACAGAGGAAAGAAACGGTGAACTTGAAGATGAAATAATAGAACCAATCCAATCTGAACCATAGAGAAAAATAAGCTGAAAAAAATGAGCAGAGCCTTAGGAACATGTGGGTCTATAACAAAATATGTAATATTCATGTCATAGACTATCAGGAAGAGAGGAGAATGAGGGTGGGACTGAAAAAGTATTCAAGGGGATAATGGCTGAAATCTTCCCCAATTTTACCAAAAAGAAAATAACCTATAGATTCAAAAAGCTGAGTGAATCCCCTGTAGGATAAATCCAAAGACACATCATAATCAGACTTCTGAGAACTAGAGAAAATCTTGAGAGCATCCAGAGACATGAAGCATTACCTCTAGGGAAAAAAGAATTCAAATGACAGTGGGTTTCCTATCTGAAACCATGGAGGCCAGAAGGTAGTAACAATTTTTTTTTAAATTTATTGAAAGAAAAGAGCCATCAACCTAGAATCCTATACCATCAAAAATATCTTTCATTAATTAAGGGGAAATCAAGGTATTCTCTGATGAAGGAAAAGATAGAACTTATCAACAGCAGAACCACCCTAAAGTAATGGTGAAAGGAACTTATCTAAACAAAAAGGAAATAATAAAATAAGGATTTTGGAACATCATAAAGGGAGAAAGTATATGGGAAGAGCAAACACATAGGTAAATACAGTAGATTTTCCTTTTCCTCTTGAGTTTTCCAAATTATATTGATGGTTGAAACAAAAATTATAGCATAGTGCAATGTGATTCTCAATGTATATAGAGGAAGTATTTGAGAATTATAAAGTGGGGAGTATAAATGGTCACAAAGGGAAGTAAGTTTTCTACACTTTCCTGGAACTGGCAAATATTGGCCCTAGTGGATAAGTGATGTGTATGTAATTAATGCTTAGAACAACCACTGAAAAAGCTAAACAAAGAGATACACTAAAAACTACTATAGATAAATCAAAGTTGAATTCTAAAAAATATTCGAGTAAGCTGCAGAAATTCAAGTAAAAGTAAACAGAGAATAAAAAAACAGAGAACAAACAGAAAACAAAGAATAAAATTGAAGACTTAAGCCTTAACATACTAATAATTACACTAAATGTAAATGGTCTAAATGCACAAATTAAAAGAGTTTGTAAAGAGCAAACCCCACAACTATATGTTGTCTAAAAGAAACTCACTTCAAAGATAATGGTATTGTCACTAGTAGACCTATACTAAACGAATGGTTAAAGGAAGCAATCTAAATGAAAAAGAAATGAAAAAGAATTTTTGAATACCATAAGGGGGAAAAACATGGAAATGGAAGGTATATAGGTAAATACAATAGGCTTTATATTTCCTATTATGGTATAGGTAGGTTGAAAATGAAAGGATGGAAAAAGATTTACAACACAAACATTAACCAAAAGAAAGCAGGTGCAGCTATATATACAGTGGACTTCAGAACAAAGGAAATACCAGGGATGGAGAGAAACATTACATAGTGCTAAGGGATCAACCAATTAAGAATACATAGAAATCCTAAATGTATATGGCACCAAACAACAGAAATGCAAAATATGTGGCACAAAAACTGATAGAACTGAAAGGCTGAAAACTTCCACACCCCTCTCTTAACAGTTGCTAAAACAACTCACAAGAAAATCAGTGAGGCTATAGAGGAACTCAAACACACCATCAACCAATAGGATTGGTCAACATGCATAGAAAACTCCACCCAATGACAGCAGAATACACATTCTTTTTGGTGCCCACAGAATATACACCAAGATAAACCATATCCTGAGCCAAAACACAAACCTCAACAAACTTAAAAGAATTGCAATCACACAGATTATGTTCTCTTACCACAATGGAATCAAACTAAAAAGAAAAAAATCTTATTTTTCTGTTTCTTTTTTTTTAAAATCCTTTTAATCTTTTCCTCTTTTTCTACTTTGTGCCACCCCCTTTCCTACTTAGCCACTCTGATCTGCCCTCATTCTAAGTGTTGCAGGGAGGATGCAGTTTTGGAGTGGTTTTCATACCCCAGGGCTTTAAAAGAAAGAAAGGAATGGATTATTCATTCTGATAAGCCTTTCTATTAGAACCCTCTCTCTCCTTCCTCTTGTAAAATTGGGATGATCCTCACCTTGTTCTGTCCCTGGGACCTTCCTATATAAAACCAGGGGAGAGAGGAGGATGGTTGAGATTCTGAGTTTGTGTCGGTATAAAATGAGCTTGCATCATTTGTGCAGTTTAAGTGGTTTTGTGACAAAAAAAAAAATTAAATAGAGCAGAAAAAAATAGCTTTCCTTATGCCTTATGAGACCTAAAAATTCAACCATAAACGTCCAATTCAAAAGGCAGAAACTGAGAGTGACTGCATCTGCTGGGGACCCTCTTTCCCTGTGGACCATTTATTGCATAACCATGTGCTGTGTTCATATGGCTCTCTCATGCTGCTGAGCCATGAAACCCAGTTCTGCTCAAACATAGTGAATCTTTCTCAAAACCATGTATTCCCAATAATGAGCTGCTCACTCACAAGTCAGTGGTTCCTAATTGTTTGACATTTAGCCAAAGGAAAGGAAAAATGACTCCTACCATCACTGGTTACAAGGTAGGCTATTGGCCAAGCATGGCCAGGAGCCTTGGTCTCTGACAGGCAGCCCCTGTTCAGGCTCCCTGTCCCAGAGGACAGCAGAAGGCAAGGGGGAGGGAGTGGAGGTTGGATTCAGGGAACTCAAGGCAAAAATTCTTTCCTAAGGCTGGATCCTCCCTGGGACTGGGCACTGGGGCAGATGGTGTTTGCTTTTTACATCAATCAGTGAGCCATGGCCAGAAGCTTGGGCGGTGGGGGTGTCCAGACATCATTTTTTGAAGTTCTTCAGAATCCTTGCATTTTAAAATCACATAATTCTGCTTTCAAATATCACAGAGGCAATTCTATACAATGTTGTGGCATTCCCTGGGCCATATTCCCTAGTGTGAGGGTGGGGACAAAATTACTCTGCTTAAGGCAGCAACCAGCTTAAACATTTTTATTTCTTACTTGTGGCCTGAACTCTTTCTTCTGGAGATGCTCTCATCTTGCTTGCCCTCTCCCTACTCCCTGCTTTTATTTTCTCAACTCAGGATGATTTTGTGCTTCTGGAAGCCAGATTCTCTCTTCCTGGTCTCTATTTCTACCTAGATGAGCAAGTCAGTCTGTGTACCAGGCAAAGAGAGTCCTTGTTCTCAGGAGATACATGCTCAGTTATTTAGGGGTGAAGTACCCTGACATGTACACCTAATTCTCAAATGGTTCAAAAGAGAGAGACTATACAAATAAGGCAAATGTTAATAGTTGAGGAATCTAGGTGAAGAGTACAAGCATGGATGCTGCATTAGTCTTGTGACTTTTCTGTTGATTTGAAATTTTCAAAATTAAAAAAAAAAGTGAAAAACCAGCACGGTGAGGATAAGCCACCTCTCTTCAGCTTTACATCTCAACAGTAGTCTCTGCATTGAGGGAGGTGTATGGCTAGGGTGCTGACATGGATAAATACAATGGTTACTTGATTTCTTTCCATTCTGAGATCCTCTTACATGGTTCATCAGTCAATACTCTGGATAGAAGTAGCATCGGGTGGCACCTTAAATGCTTCCCTAAATGCACTTTAAATATATATTGCCTGTGGGCTCTTCTTAAGCCCAGAGATGCCTATGCTCCATTGAAGATGTACTAAATTGAAATCTCTGGGGGTAGAAGCAAAGACTAGGTATTTATTTAAATCATTCTCTGTGGAGATAACTAATTTTAAGATGGTGAGAAAAGGGCTTCTCCACCTCCTCTAGAAAATAGTAAAGAGATCAAGAAACAGAAAAAGGAATCATTATTTTTGATGAAACCAGGAAATGTCTATAGGGATATGCACCATATACAGCAGAAATTGGCCAGGATGAAGATGGTCAGTGAGGAAGGAGGACTGACATTGGAGATCTATGGTATAGCTGGCACAGCATTGCCTTCTCCATCCTGGGGGCACATCCAAGGTATGACTGATGTTTAGAACAACAAGATAAAGGTGTAAGATTGGCTTTGGGAGCCTCCTGGGCAGTGTGTGACATCACAGAGGGGCTAGAAGAAGCAGAAGGAAATTAGAAAATGTTTGAATCTGCAAGAAGTCATTTCTCTGTATGGGTGAGTAAAGGAGCAACTGTGATGGTTAGCATTTCTGTGGCTGTCCATCTTTGTTAGTTCTAGTGATGTAAGGATTAAACTCTCTGACAAAACCCACTATTAGACTTCACATGGAGCCAGAGAGACTCCCTGCTAACTTCCAGTGCTCTCGCCTGCTCTCAAGACCATCCTTTCAGAGATAGCTGATCCAGGAAGAACTTCCCTCATTCATGAGGAATGAGCAGAGGATCAATCCAAAATATTGCCAAAAACAAACAAACATTCAAAACACACACACACACACACACACACAACACACACAACAACAAACAAATAAACTAGAAGCTGTCAAGGAAACACACAAAGAAACATTTTATAACAGAGTAGATGAAAATACAACAAAATGATTCTCCATAAACTCAGATAACTAGTGAAAAACTAACCTCAATATTTCAAGAACTAAAAGCAGAGACTCAAGAGCTGGAGGAGGAAATGGTAAAACAATAGAATGAAAATAAAAATGATCTAGAAGAGGAAAGTAAAGTGATTATGTTGATAGAAGCAACGTTGGATTTGGCCAAAAGAGAAAAGATATCAGTGCAAATACAATCAAGGACATGAAGCACAGACTTGAGAAAATAGAGCAAAATGAAAAGAAAATGAACAAACAAAAAGTAAAAAAAAAGACTAAATAGAACATAATGGACATGGATTACAGACAAAAATGACTCAACATATAATTTATGTCCTTGGAGAAGAAAACAGAATAAATCAGTAGAAAAAATATTGAGCATATCATTTAAGAAAATTTTCAGATAAAGCTAAATCTTCACATTGATTGGGCATACTATGCCCTGGAGGAGGAAGGATTCATGGACATTGTCATATATCCTGATATAGTTACTGGACTTTAAACAAAAAGAAACAATTCTACAGGCATCAAAGCACACACAGAGAAGGAGGTAAAACCAGATTGTCTTGAGAATTCTGTGTGGAAACATTCAATGATAGAAAACACAGAACATGGTCTAAAGTTCTTAGGGAAAGAAAGTGAGACAAAACTATTTTATACCCAGCCACATTAGTGTTCAAACAAAAAGATACCTGAGAGATATCTTTTAAAGATGCAAGCACTCAAGGAATATAGTTCTTCCTGAGCCTCTTGAACACATCATGAAGACAAACCTCAGCTGCCTAAAAGAAGAATGGAGGAACAGTGACGAAAGTTTGCAGAAAATGATGAATTCATTTACATATAGATCTAAGGATAAAGCATGGGAATTATGATTACAGAAAAGAACAGAGAGGTGAAAACCAAGACAATGTTAAAACAATACTATAACTAATAAAATCCAGGTGGTCGAGAAAAAGAGATGATAGTAGTAAAAGAGAGTTTAGTTCCTTATCTTACAGAGACAGGAAGATCAGATATGTTTAAAACTAAAAAAATCACATAGGAAACTATAATAATGTTATTGAAGGGAATGAAGGTAAACCCTAGATGAACTAGGAATAACAACATTGACAATAATAACAATATTTTTATGAAGGAGAAGAAGGCAGTGAAATAGAAGGAGGGAAGGTAGATGAAAATCACAGAACCTGAATTTAAATAAAGTTTATGGTGGGGAGTCAATAGATTCCATCAATAGTATATACTATAGAAAAACAAAATGAGACCATTGGTCTTCCAAATTTACAAATTTCAAAAAAACACACACAACGAAGCAAAGCAAACACAGAACATAAAATGAAAGGCAAAAAACAATAAAAATATTTGTACAATTTGAAGGCTTAATGTAAGTAACAACTCTAACAAATAAAAAAATATAGCTCTCGGTAATTGTTACGGAAAAATCTCCAAGATACATGATTAAGTGCAAAAGGTATTTATAAAAGAAAGTGTATGTAGTCTTCTACTTGTGTTTAAGACAGTATATGTATATACTCTACATTTTTATAGGGTATAAAACTAAGTACATCTAAACACACACATACACACATATGTGTGTACATATGAAAAGACTATCTCTGGAAGGATATACAGGAAACTCTTAACAGGAGTTGCCTCTGGGACAGAAGGCTGGGAACTGACAGCTAGGGAGGGTTTTTCACTGTCCATGATTTTGTACTTTTTCTTTTTTTCTTTTTTTTCTTTTTTTAAAGATTTTATTTATTTATTTGAGAGAGAGAGAATGAGAGACAGAGAGCATGAGAGGGAGGAGGGTCAGAGGGAGAAGCAGACTCCCTGCCGAGCAGAGAGCCCGATGCGGGACTCGATCCAGGGACTCCAGGATCATGACCTGAGCCGAAGGCAGTCGCCTAACCAACTGAGCCACCCAGGCGCCCGATTTTGTACTTTTTATTTAACTATGGATTTTTATTACTTTTCTCAATATATATATATAATACTTCAAAAGCTCCACAGGCAACCTGCATCAGGGCTGAGGCATATTTTGCCCTGCATCAGCAACCTGCATATTTTGCTTCTGACAACCTGATGACTGTTTCATTGTATCTCAGTGGTAAGGATAAAGATGATGATTGCTATCTCTGTTTCATGTGGTGCTGTGGCAGACCAGCAAATGGTCTTATTGATTTACTTGTGTCTGAAATTTCCTGGTTTCAATAGATTATAGTCAACTTAAAAAAGTTAAAACCAAAATCTCAATTATGATGTTATAATATACTAGGGCTTTGGATTCTCTGCTACTGTTTGTATTGTCTCTCCCTCTTTTTTAAAGATTTTATCTATTTATTTGACAGAGAGATACACAGCGAGAGAGGGAACACAAGCAGAGGGAGTGGGAGAGGGAGAAGCAGGCTCCCCATGGAGCAGGGAGCCCGACGCAGGGCTTGACCCCAGGACCCTGGGATCATGACCTGAGCCGAAGGCAGATGCCTAAGGACTGAGCCACCCAGGTGCCCCTATATTTGTTTCTTTTTTTTTTTTTTGATTCTCGCAGACATTTTTTTATTTTTATTTTTTATTGTTATGTTAATCCCCATACATTACATCATTAGTTTTATTTATTTTTTATTTTTTATTTTTTATTTTTATTTTTTTAAAGATTTTATTTATTTATTTGACAGAGAAAGACACAGCGAGAGAGGGAACACAAGCAGGGGGAGTGGGAGAGGGAGAAGCAGACTCCCTGCCGAGCAGGGAGCCCGATGCGGGACTCGATCCAGGGACTCCAGGATCATGACCTGAGCCGAAGGCAGTCGCTTAACCAACTGAGCCACCCAGGCGCCCCTACATCATTAGTTTTAGATGTAGTGTTCCATGATTCATTGTTTGTGCATAACACCCAGTGCTCCATGCAGAACGTGCCCTCCTCAATACCCACCACCAGGCTAACCCATCCTCCCAACCCCCTCCCCTCTAGAACCCTCAGTTTGTTTTTCAGAGTCCATCATCTCTCATGGTTCGTCTATCCCTCCAATTTCCCCCCCTTCATTCTTCCCCTCCTGCTATCTTCTTCTTTTTTTTTTTTCTTAAGATATATTGCATTATTTGTTTTAGTGGTACAGATCTGTGATTCAACAGTCTTGCATAATTCACAGTGCTTACCAGAGCACATACCCTCCCCAGTGTCTATCAACCGGTCACCCCATCCCTCCCACCCCACCCCCCACTCCAGCAACCCTCAGTTTGTTTCCTGAGATTAAGAATTCCTCATATCAGTGAGGTCATATGATACATGTCTTTCTCTGTTTGACTTATTTCACTCAGCATACTTATATTTGTTTCTTAATGTTAGACTGTCTTCATTTAAACTACCCTGAACTAATAGAATGGCCCCTTAGCTTACGTCCTAGGCTCTGGTCTCTTTCTTTCAATTCCCACTCTTTCCCATTTTTCACCCCACTGGTCCCTTCCACCATGGCTCCCTGTACGCACTCCATCAAACACACTCGGCTGCCTGGCTCTGAACACCCAGGGAAACATCGCTCCAGTCTACCTGCCATGCTGTCGAGGTGGACTGTTCACCACATGCATAATGCTTATTTCCATTTTTGTTCCTGTTGCCTCCCCAGTTGGGAATAATCCCAAACCCAGACCCACATAGATTCCTTTCTTTCCTGAATCCTATTACACTCATAGTCAATATCTCACAAGTTAGCCTTTACCTGTTTTTCCATTACCTCAACTGTGATCATTTTTCTACAAGTTTAACCCCTTCAAGGGGAAGACCATGGGGCTCTGTGTTCTAAGGAAATCCCAGAACTGACCATTTCCCACCATCTTCATAGATATGACCTTAACTGACCTTAATTGGAGCTACCATCACTTTTTGCCTGTTTTGCTCCTAACTGGTGTCCTTGCTATCCTTCTTGCGCCTCCTATAGTTCATTCTTTACATGGCAGCTGGAGCGATTGCTGGCTTTGAGCATACATCAGATGGTCTTGCTCTCGGGCTTAAAAGCCTCTGAGGGCTTCCCAGCACACCTGTGACAAGATTTAAGCTTTAGGTGACTTACAAGCCCCAATAGGATCTCCAAGCACACTCTCCATAACTCACTCCTCCATTCTCTGGTTTCCTTGATCTTCTCTCTGTATACCAAACTCATTACCTCCTGGGGCCATTGCACTTGTCAGGGAAGCTCTTCTTCTGTGTCCCTGCATGTCTCTCTCCATCACCTCCTCCAAGTCTTTCCTGACACCTGACCCAGTGCAGAGATCTTCTCTAACCCCATCGTTTTCTGGTCCTCTTTTCTGCTTTATTTATCTTGGCAACTTTCATCTTCACTATGGAGGAGAATGGAAAATGTAATCTGGGGTCAAACTGCCCGGGTTTAAATCTCAACTCCACCACTAAGCTGTGTGATGCTGTGCAGGTTCTTCACCTCCCTCTGCCTGCCTCACTTTTCTCATCTGTAAAATGGGGGGTGATATGACACCCAGCCTATGGGAACATCGTGAGAAATGAAAAGCATTTAGAAGGCTGACAGGCAGAAGATGAGGATGACATAGATTTTGTTACTATTATAAAATTGGGGGATGCCTGGGTGATTCAGTAAGTTAAGCGTCTGCCTTCTGCTCAGGTCATGATCCCAAGGTCTTAGGATCGAGTACTGCATTGGGCTCCTTGCTGGGCGAGGAACCTGCTTTTCCTTCTGCCTGCCACTCCTTCTGCTTGTGCTCTGTCTGTCTGTCTCTCTCTCTGTCTTAAATAAAGATAAAATCTTAAAAAAAAAGAAAGAAAAAAGAAAGAAAAAAATTGGTATTTATTTACTCATTGTTTTCTGACTCTCCGCCTAGGACTGGCACTCTGGTGTTTTAGTTTGCTAGGGTTGTGGTGACAACGCACCACAGACTGAGCGGCCTTAAGCAACAGTAACATTCCCTCAGAGTCTTGGAGGCTAGAAGTGTCAAGATCAAGGTGTTGGCAGGGTTGGTTTCCTCTGAGGCCTCCCTCCTTGGCTTGCAGATGGCTGTCTTCTCCCTGTGTCTTCAGCTGGTCTTCCCTCTGTGCCTGTCTGTGTCCCAATTTCCTCTTGTTATAAGGACACCAGTCACATTGGAGGAGGGCCCACCCCAATGACTTTATTTTAACCTAACTTCCTCTGTGAAGGCCCTATCTCCAAACATTGTCGTATCTTGAGGTACTGGGGGTTTGGACTTCAGCATATTAATTTTGGGGGGGACAAAATTCAGCCCATAACATCTGCAAGACAAGATTATGTTCTAGTGAACTCCATATCACAGCAGTTAGAAGTGTGGTTAGCACACTTCAGTGTCTTAATAACTGTCTCTTGAAACGATGGGAGTGCCTCCTACCCCCTCACTCTTACTACACCCAGTGTATTCAGTTTCTCACTAACTACCTCTTGAAAGCATGACAGCACCTCCTACCCATCCTTGCTCCATCCTGTATCCACGAAGTACAGAGCAGCTGAGCACTGGGGAGAGGAGGCATTTGAGGAACGTGCGGAGTCCTTGAGAAGTACCAAATGGGGGAATACTTTGCACCTTGGTATTCATCCCCCTTCACAGTCCAGAGGCAAGTAGGGGGCCACCAGCTTCACTGAGGAGCTGATGTTGGACTCTGGTGACCCAGGGACTGGAAAGGAAAGGGAGGCAGAATTTCCAGAGCTTTTGGTAGCAGGGCTGCAGGAAGGACCTGGTATCTAGCTCAGATCTAACACTAAAGGGGATGGTGGTGTTAAGTAGCTGAAACTGTAGAGAAAATTATGACCTCTCTTCCCACTCTAGTTTAAGCTAAAAATCATGAAAAGCTGAGACAGCATCTGTCAGCTTGGGGGACCCTGCTTTGCTCTGGGCACTAACCTGGTAAATTCTGACTTTGCTTGTAGAGACAAGTGATTACCAGGTGTGGCTTGTCACAGAAATGTGAAGAAATTGGGTTTCCTCCTCTTAAATTTTCACAGTCTGGTAGGCTGACTTAGCTGAGCATATTTTGTTGGTTTTGTGAAAGAGTATAATGCCTTAAAAAGGTTAAGTTGCTGAGTCAACCCTCCAGATAGCCCCAGGGTTTAATTGGAAAGAGCTAAGGTGGATGTCTGGACTGGCATGTGACATCATGTGTTGCCACAGTAAAAAGAAGCAGAGTTGAGTCAAGGACGAAGGGGTCAGATTTACACAATAACCACAGCTGGGGGATTTTCTAGGAGGTAGAACAGAGACTCTTAAAAAGGCAAAAAACATTATAAGGGGAATTCAAGACAAGTAATCGCAGAAAAATACCCATGAAGAATTTGGCACTTAACATTAACAGCTGGGGAAAAACCGTTGCGGAAGATGTATCCAGTAAAATTGAGGGGTGGGGTTAAACCGGTTTTGTATTCTTTAAAAATTTTGCTTTATATTGGAGGTGCCTGGGTGGCACAGTTGTTTGAGTGTCCGACTCTTGGGTGGTGATCTAGGGGTCATGAGATCCAGCCGTGCGTGGGGCTCTGTGCTCAGGGCTGAGTCTACTTGGGATTCTCTCTGCCTCTTCCTCTGTCCCTCCCGCTAGTGTGTGTGTGTGTGTGTGTGTGTGTGTGTGTGAGTGCACATGAGGGCTCTCTCTCTCTCAAATAGTTAAAAAAATAAATAAAAAATTTTCTTTATTTTGTATTATTTTATTCATTAATATTCTAGAGGAGTAGCTCCTGATTTGTTAGTTTGTCTTTGTTCAAATTAGTAAGAACAGGAATTAATAATCTTTTAGGTTCAAAGTTTTTGAAATTCAATGATTGTTAATGCCTGGACTCTGTCCCCAAAAGTAAGTGACCTCTGATGATGTGAAGAAATTGAATGGCTCTTTGGCTACATGATATACCCTTAACTGCTTACTTTTGGTGGCTACATTGCAGGTTCCAACTTAGATATTTTATAGATCTGGTTTGGAGATCTGGTTTAGGCTTGAAGGAAGCCTCATCTATTTTATCATTGAGTCCTTGAGAATTTATTCTTCAGGAAGTACATTTTGTGTCAGACATTCATATTTTTAATGTTTTGGACTCTATTTTGCTTTGTTCACAGTGTGCGGTTGACATCTAAAATCGATTTTTGTGCATAAGGAAATTGTATTATTAAAATAGGTTTTTGGGGTGCCCGGGTGGCTCAGTAGGTTAAGCGTCCAACTCTTGTTTTTGGCTCAGGTCATGATCTCAGGGTCATGGGATCGAGCCTTGCATCAGGCTCCATCTGCTCATTGCAGAGTCTGCTTGTCTCTCTCCCTCTGCTCCTCCTGCTGCCTCCCTTGCTCGCACTCTCCTTCAAATAAATAAATAAATAAATAAATCTTTAAAAAAATAAAATAGGTTTCACAGGTACTTAGCTATGTGTGACAAAACACATAATTAGCTGGAATTCAGAGCTAATGAGTTTATAAACCCATTCTACATAATGGCTCCCCTTCTAGAATATGTTCCGCTGATACATGCATTGCTAGGACTTGTGTAAGAAACAAATTGTTCCATGACTTATAAAAGTCTTACTGCCTTGTATTATTTCTTTAAGCAACTAAAAAATATGGAACTTGTTATTTTTTTGGCAGGGGAGTGGGAGCTTATACAACACTGACAGTTTGGAGGTTGAGCTTAAACTGCCTGAAATGATGGGAGGCCCCAGAGACACTCTCTGAAAATGTGGGCTTGTCACCCAGTGTGTCACAGGCAGCACCGACCAGGTTGGAGGACTGGGGCTGGTGGGATAGTACTCTGTAGCCATGCATCCGCCTGCACCTGACATTTGACAGAGACGCGGGAAGGAGATGTCCAATTCGTTAGTAGTTTTTTTTTTTAAATGTCAGCAGTTGAGTGAAATATTTGTTGGCTACTGTTCGATGCATTGCAAAACAACCCAGGGAAGAGAAAGAGATGTAGCCTCCAGAGAAGTAAACAACAACGTGCCCAGACATGGGAGCTCTGCTTGTGATTAGGTATCTTAAAAGAAAAAGACTTGAAAAAATGACTGGGGCTCAGGTGTGGCAGGGAGTCAGACCCTTCTGCTGAGGTCACATGGTTAAATTCGAACTGTCACAGGCGAGGTCTCTTCAAAGGTACCTGCTTCCTGCAGACATATGCCTTGCCAGCGCCCCCTCTCATAATGCAGGTGATGACATTTTATCTCCCTTTAACCAAGAAGGCTCAAGGACCCTGGTTTCCTTGCCTTCACGGCCTAGAACTAGACCCTCAGTGGCTCCTGGATAGAGCCCTAGCCTTAACCCCAAACCTGACTCATACACAGAAAATCTCTACAGGAGTGTTAGAAAAGCTGGAGTTACCATCTTATATAATTTGAATATTTGAATTTGAGTATACATTCAGACTGTTGGAGAGTGTGCGTTAAGTGAGAGAGAGCTGTGTTTTCAGTGTGATACTGAAAGGCATACTCTACTTTAGTTCACATGAAAACCAGAAATGACTACTGTACAGAAAAGCGAGGAACAGGCAAGGCACAAACATTTTTAGGGAACTGTGGATATTCTTCTTTGACACCCAGGTGCCATCCACATCTATGTCCAGTTCTTGGCCATTTTGTAGGGTGCAAGAAGAGAAGAGGAAAGACAGAGGCCCAGGGTGGAGGAGGGATGTATCTGACCCTATCAGAACTCACTTGTTCTACAGGTTGAGGATCTCAACTCCTCTGTTGGGAGTCAGAGGTAGAACCAGTAACTCTGGCTTATGGAATTAATCACTCTAGAAATGGGGGAGCCAGCTTAGAAGGAATTTGTACACATTATAGTATAGAGAGTTTGATGCAACTCCCTTTTAAAGGGCTTTAAGAGGCTATGTTCTTGCTGACACACTCACATATGGAAACTCAGGATCTTGCCCCATTCACTGTCCTTTGTTTTTTATGGTGTGTCTTAGAATTTAGTGGCTGAGTGAAAAACTAAGGGCCTGTGTTGAAGGGAATGATGTTTTTTTATTTTGAGGATAAGTGAATTTTATCAAACTAGGGCGTATTTTAACAATGGATACTCCCAGTACCTTAGAGATCAATGAATGGATATCCTCCAATTTGATCAAGTTCCAGTTCCTCCTCACTGCTGTCTGATGAGGTTAATAGAACTGTACACTGGAAGTGTTAGCTGTGATTTTTCACGATTAAAGAAATGGAGGAAAAAAACAAAATCTGTCATCCTCCCTGTGTGAAAGCCAAATTTCATAACATTCTCCAAAGTGAGAGTCTATTATTTCCCAGTCTTAGAGGGCATATCCTCACAGCCTTTGAGCTTCAGAACAGGGACGTGGGAAGTAAGCTTCTTTCTGTGTTTGGCTGGTATTTCCATGACATGGGAAGGAAGAATTGAACTTCCTATTCTTGCCTTCCCTTCCCAGGGTCTTCTCTGCTGGTTTACTTCTACTATGCGACAGGCTACGCTTAGGTAATCTGTTAAGACCTGAAGATGCTTTATTAAGAGTAAACTGGAAGACACACCAGTTTCCAGTTAGTTGCCAATACACACATCAGTAGCAACCCCTCACAAATATAAAACATCACACTCTAACGAGTTCAGCAGATCAGGTATCTTACCCAGACTAGAGATCTCATTTTACAAATGAAGGATGTACGTGGAAGCTGAGTGTCTCCAGTGACAGTGCAGGTCTGGAACCCAGGGTTTGTGACTACTACAAATCAAGTGGTTTTTCTTTACCACTACAGCATAACCTGATTTGTGTCTTTAACTCAGTTGTCTGTTTTCCAAATCATGTGTCAATCTGGCTAGGCTAGAGTGCCCAGTTATTCACTCAAATGCTAATCGAAGTATTGTTGTGGAAGTATTTTGTAGATGTGATTAAAGTCTATGATCAGTTGACTTTCTTCTAGATAACCTGGGTGGGCCTGATTGAATCAGGTAAAGGACCCTAAAGTTAGGGCTGAGACTTCTCTGAGAAAAAAAATTCCACCTGCGGACAGAGCTTCAGCCCATGCTGGAGAATTCCAGTCTCCCCTTCTTGACAGCCTGCCCTGTGGATTGCTGACATGCCTTGCTGGCCCCTCAATCATGGAAGCCAACTGCTTGCCATAGTATCTTCATATATACCTTTTATTGGTTCTGCTTCTCTGGTTGAATCTTGACTGATACCCAAGGGAGAAATTGTAATTAATAAGTGGATCTGAAATCAGGTCATATCCTGAGGTTTCCATATATGGATGGAAAGAGAAGATAAGGCTTTGTGTGGCCTCACGGAACCAGGAGACTGATCTTTCAAATACTTTTGCGCAGCTCTTGTTGAAGGAGCAGAGCTGATCTTAGCTGGACATTGAGGCCAGGGGGTCATTCTGATGTAATGGCTGATTGGACATTGGCTCACTGTCCAGCAGCCACTGGGTGGAAGAGGGAGGATGAGCAAATGAAGTGGAGATCAGCAACCCAGTATAGAAAGGAGTTGAGTGGTTGACTGGGGACTCCTGGACAAACAGAGCACCAACAGATTCACCTGCTGTCAGGCCGTGGTCAAGGTGGGAGGTCACAGGATGAGTGGAGACAACTAATGGCTGCCAGAAGGAGAATGGAGGGTGGAGAATAGGCAGCCAGGCTTTGTGTGTGGACATTTAGGAATAAACAATGAAGAATACTGGATGTTTTCAATGGAAAACTATGCATTATTTAGAGCACTCCCTTCTAGTTTTCCTGCTTAGCTGTTTATTGCCATGGAGCTATTTTTATAATTTGTAAATTGTAGAGAACCGATGGCAATGCAATCATAATTACCAATGCAAAAGAATTCTTGTGCATAGACCCGCAAATAAATTCTGTCCGCAGAGGTTTAATTGATCTCCCTCCCCTTAGAAAAACCATTTCAACATTCCTTACTCCGTATAAATTTATGGTTCTTTGACTTCTTTGAACCTGTTGCGACATCTATACAATTTCCTTTTTTAACGAATGAGTTCAATAAAATCTTTGGCACATGTTCATTTTGTGTTTGTACGAGAGTCGTAATTTTACCTTTTTTTTTTTTTTTTTAATTATCCTCTAACAACACCTGAGGTGTCTTGGGGACACACAGGGAAGGATAGTACAGGCTGCATTGTCTTCAGATCAAAGGGACAAGAATCTGCCCCATGAGGGCAGCTGAGGGGTCACCATGTCCCTGGAAGGCCCAGGCTGCCTGCTTGCAGCAGGGACTACATGAATAAAAGTAAACACTTTTCTTTTTCTTTTTTAAATTTGGGTAACAAACAGATCCCTTTTCTTGCCCTTTGAGATTGATATCAGAGATAGTTGTATCGTTTTTTGAAAAACAGTTAAATTCACTCTCTTCCTCTTACATTTCTACACACATTTGTTTATGCATGTGTGTTTATATCTTACTTGCTTCCAAAAACTACATTTGAAGTGAATCAAACAGTAAAAGGAGAGAGAATAATAGATTGAGGAGCAGGCCAGACCTTACCTTGTAAAGGTCTTACCTTGTCACTCGTAGAACCACACAGCAGATGGTGAAAAACCATATGATAAAAATAACAGAAGGCTGCATGGTAAATATATTACAACAACAAGAAGGCAGCTAATGAAACTGAGGAGCAGAGAGGAAAGCCGGGGGAGGGGGATCATTCAAGGTCACCAGCTCTGGGATATTAACAGTACCTTGCACTTTGGATTTATGTGTCAATAGTCTCCAAAGAGCAAAGGGAGGGAGTCACTTTCATTATCACTTGGCCTTCCTGTAGAGGGTGGGTGGGGCAGGAAAGTGCAGGCTTGGGATAACAGACACTGCTAATTCTCCTGTGTGGATGGAAACACTGGGGCAGGGGTGGGGACTGTCCCTTCCCTAGGAAGGACCTCATTGCCAGCAGGAGAAAGATGGAAGCCCAAGTCTCCCACCCATCTGGTGTCCTGGCCAAGTTTTCTCTAGCGCCACGGTGATGGTAGGGGTGACAGTGTCAGGGGTCAGTGAGCACTCTGTAAACAATGCAATACATGAGCACATTCTATCTTTTCTTAATCTACATGACTATGTAGAGAAAGAAATCTGCAAATTTGGGAGTGAGTAGTATGGGATCTGTAATTAGAGATTTATGCTGTCCAGAACAAAATTCTCAAAAATTTCCCTAAAGGTCTTTTTAAGGAAAATATCACCGAATTAAACTGAATATGTGTGTGCTGTGTTAGAAGTAGCCTTCACGAAGTAAATTACATATTTTATCAAGAAAAGCATTTGGAAAGGTGAGATAGAATATTGACTCTCTTACTTTCTAGGGACTGCTGTTAAGAGAAGGTCCAGACTGAAGCTGAGCTCCAGACCAAGGAAGAACATCTATCTGTCTGGGACCTGTGGGGGCAATATAGAACTCATACGGTCCAAGACCTGCCTAAGCAGAATGACAGTGGGCTCCCACGATGGGCAGAGACTGGTGGGGAGGAAAGAGGAGCTGGCAGTTTTCAAATAAAATGAAAATGTTCTTGAGAATTCACAGTACAGAAAATTTTTGGAAGTTGTTTATGTGGGTGACAGTTTTAAAACATGGTTCTCAAGCTGTGTGTTTAATGTCTCTCTCATAGTTTAGGGGAGGGAAAATAGAAGTAGGGAATGATGATGGGGTGCACTTTGCATGTGGTGCTAGAAATTCACAGTGGCCCTAAAATGGGTGGCAGTGAGGGGAGACGAGGTTTTGTGGGCCCTTGAGCAGAGTTCTAGGCAGTGAATTGTTTCTTGGGATTGTCATACCAGCCTGTGAGTCAATCATCTGGAGGATTTGGGAGTAAATAATGAATCACATGCTGTGGGGGCCTGGAAGGAACCTGGGTTCCTACTTGTGATGAGCTACTCTTGGTATAGGGTTGCTATCAACATTTCTATGGACTCCAAGTCACATTCTTCATATGGGGCCCCTCTACTGATCTTAAGAATGGCTAACATTTATTAAGCACCTACTATATGCCAGGCATTGCTTTCTGTGCTTTTCATGTATGAATTCATAGAAATATTCCGAGAGAAGTTTTTATAGACTTGGGTGGAGAAACTCATCAGGTACATAGGCTGGAGCTTGTGTTTTAAATGTATAACCATTTTCATAAGTTGTCAGTTTCAATAATTCTTGGACCCGGTTAAGCTGGATTCTGATAGGAACATTTGCCTTAGGCCTTTACATGTTTGTATAATTTGGGTTTAGCTCAATCTGCTCATTTCAAACCCCATCAAGAGTTGGAACAATATATACATATGATGTGGTGGTTGATGACTGACCATAATTGGAAGGAAGTAAATAAGTCCTATCTATGCTTTGTAGCACCCTTCCACCCCTCAGGTAACATGGAATCTTTGTCCTTATGTGTGCTTTAAACCTCCTGCGTCATTCATACTTCCAAACAAGATAGCAAAGTCCTATTTAGGATCCATTAAGGGGCGAGTCTAGAAAGCAAACTCATCTTCCATTAAGAAGCTGGTGTTGGGGGGCGCCTGCGTGGCTCAGTCGTTAAGCGTCTGCCTTCGGCTCGGGTCGTGATCCCGGGGTCCTGGGATCGAGCCCCGCATCAGGCTCCCTGCTCAGTGGGGGGCCTGCTTCTCCCTCTCCCACTCCCCCTGCTTGTGTTCCCTCTCTCGCTGTCTCTCTCTCTATCAAATAAATAAATAAAATCTTTAAAAAAAAAAAAAAAAAGAAGCTGGTGTTGGTTGACCAGATGGCTGTGGCCCCTTTAGTAGAGACTAAGTATTAAAGTTTGGGCTCAGGAAATAGCAGTTTAGATGAGGGACTATGTTCTCTTGAGGACAGGCGTGAGGGATGAAGTGCTGTGGACAGTAGGAGTTGACAAATGCACCTGCACAAGCAGGGGCAAGCCAAAACAGAGGATGACATAGGCCCTGGGGAAGATGTAGGGAATTCAAAAAGGAGACCACAGCTCTACAAAGTGGGCCTCTTGCATGGTAACTTCTTATATCCTGGAAGTGTGGGAGGCAGGAGCCTTTGCTACATGCTGAGCTATCCCTTTCCTGTAGCTCATGTGTGCTGCAGCAACTAGGAGGGCACAGAATTGATGAGTCTACCTGGCCTGCTGAAAAACAGAGGGACACGTAGCTTTATGCGTCTGGTTAGATAAATTAAAGATTTGAAAGCAATCATGTCAGCAGTAGCCACCATTAAACAGAGATCTTAGGAGTGGAACAGACCTTTTAAGCATTTGTTTACTTGAAGCCCAGTATTTATCTCTTTGGCTCTAGCCCAGGTACCTAGCTGGCAGGGACCCAAACTCACCCCCAGAGTTGCCTCTTGGGAATCTAAAAAACCCAGTCTGCCATGACTGAAAATTGTCTCTCTGGGCTTCACAGCTCTGTTAGAATCATTATGGGATATTCCACAGAGTGCATTTAAAAAAGTGAAACAATTCACTAATTTTCTGTTTCGTTTTGTCTTCAAGGGCTGCTCTTGGGAAGGGGTTAAAAGCAGTTCTAAATCATTTGAGGGAGAGTGTGTACACAGTACAATGTACACCTGAACATTTTGGTTTCTTTATTATCCTATGTTTATATTTGACAAAGAAGTTTATAAATTTTGGAGTGACTTTTTGAGGGTGTCATCCCACCCAAATCAAAGGGTGATCTGGTGATGCCCTCATCCACCATGGTTTTCTTGTTCCTACATCCACCGCACCTGCTGCTCAGCTGGGTCCTGCCTCGGACACTGCAGCTTGGCCTGGATGCTCGTGCGAGCCTTGTCGTAGGATCAGTCTCACAGCCTGAGACGAAGTCCTGGGAGATGCACTGTTACCTCTGTCTCCCAGATTTCCTTGTCGTGCTCAGGCTTCTTCCTACTATCTTGAATCTTCTTTCCCGTTCACTACTTTCCACTTCCTATTTTCACGTTCCCCTTTTGACATTGAGGGCTCCTAAGGCTGTCAGTGGCATTCCGCTGGCACAAGAGTTGAATAACAACAGAGGGGACAGTTGAGTTGACGAGAACTAACGTGCAGAATGACACAGGACAGATGGAGTCAGGCCAGCTGTGGGTCCTGGACTGAGAATAGGGTTTGGGAGATGTCACAGACACAGCTGTCAGGCAGTGGGAGTTGTGTGTCCACCCCTCTGATCCTGGTGTTCTTCTCTGCCTTGCACCATAACCTCAGATGAAGGCTAGAGCTCAAACCAAAGTCTGGGCTGGGTGCTTCGGGTAGATGGGAATCGAGGTGTGAAGTACAAGGCTAATGTGGGCCCTGTGTGCTTCCTGCCCACCTTCCCAGCAGAACATTCAGGTAGGAGGGCTGGAAGAGAGCCAGATGAGGCCCCGAGGCCAACTCTACCCTCAACAAGAGGACAAAAGTCTGGGCACAATAACAGCCTGGGCACTGGGACTTTTTCCTGAATAACACCAGCAGGATTTGTACTCTTGGGTATTCTTCACACATGACTCAAGCTCCCTCTTCAAATCTAGAAGTCACTCAGAGAACAAAGTGCTTTTGCGGACAGACGAGAGAAGCGGCAGACAGATGGGGAGGTTGCTGGATCAACGGTGATGGAGACGTGAGTCTGTGGCGTGAAATGTGTCCAAAGAAGCACAGGTTTGGTGTTTGGATATATTTCCCTTTCACAAAGTATAACCACCTGTTTCTTCTTTAATTTTTTTAAGAAAAAGCTTTTTAAAAACCTATTAAGAAATATCAAAATGTTTTTTGGGCATTAGGCAGCTGTTAAAATGTTTTGATAGATTTAGGATAAGTAAGTCAGAAACAGATGGATTTCATTTTTCTTAAATTAAATGTGTGGATTTTTAAATATAAGGCAAATTCCTCATGAAAATATAGTTCAGCTTTTTTTAAGGGGGAAGGGGTGCTTAAGTATTAAACAAACAAATGTTTACATGCAAATGAAAATAACTATGTATAAAGCATGCATACTCTAAGGGTTGCTCTAAACAGTAAGTACAGGGCAAGGCAGCTGTCTGAGGCTGTCCTTTGAGAGCGAAGCTGGTTAATTCACTGGTTATCTAACATGTGAAGTAACATCTGCAGGAAGCATCGAGAAAGAATACATCTTCCAGGGTAGAGTGGCATGACCCAGGCCCGGAATCAAATCAAACCTGCCGGGACGTGAAAGGAGCCGTGACCAGTAACATCCCAGACAGACTATGTGGATGAACCTGAGCAGGCTGGCCACCTGGAGTCTGGATCTGGGAAGCCCAAAGGGCAAGTCTTCTTCGTGCCTCTGGCATTAGTCTGGGCCACCAATAGGAGATGTGGGTCCACCCTGGGGGTCTGCTCCATCTCCACCGGGGTTTCTAGAAATGCGCATGCAGGGTTTGTGGCGCTCTCTCTGCTACATGGTCACCCCTCCAAAGTGAATCCCAGCTCTCTCCAATGAACAGGCATTATTTCTGTAAAAGAAAGAAGAACCTAGAAGCAGAAGCCTGCTGTCCAAGAGCTGGTGCAGAGCACCGTCTTTCCTGTGAGCTCCAGATGCCAAGCTCTCTTGTGCTATTTTCTCTTCTCCTTCCAGCCTGTGCTTGCATCCCCCACTGACCAGGAGAGCCCAGGCTGCAGGGTGGAGCACAGAGCCTCTCCAGCGCCCCCTGCCCTGTTCTGCCCTGAGCTTCCTCGGGTTCGGTGGCTGATGCTTCTATGCTTCTGAACTTGCTACTGGTTATGTGGCAGCTCACAGTTTATTGTTTGGATTTTCCCTTATTACTGGCCTCACACTTCAATCCTTATGAGAGGTTAAAGCTGAGTAATTTTCTCTTTGAACCAGACTCAAAGGTAGAAGGACAATCTCGGCCTTTTCCATAGCAGCCCCTCAGGACCTGCAGGCGCTGCTGCCTCTTCTTGTGTGATACTCTTTTTTTCTTATTTTTTCCTTTTTTTTTTCCCTATTACTTATTTTTTTTCCTATTCTTTTTTTCTTATTTTTTTTTTCTATTACTGAATAATTCAGAGGCCTAATGGTGTTTCTGGGTGGTCTCTAGTTAAAAGATAAGAGTAAAGATCGTAATTTTTGACTGTGTGTTGAGCTTGGAAATAATAAAGAACCTATGGTGGTGATTGACAATATCAGCTAACATTTACTACGTTCTGGACTGGCTACATAATTTGAGGGGCCCAGTGCAGAATGAAAACACAGGATCCCTTGTTCAACATTATCAAGAATTTCAGCACGATGACAGCAGAGTGTTAAACCAAGCGTGGGGCCCTTCGGAGCCCGGACCCCTGTGCAAACATGTAGGACGAGAGCCCTCAACTGGGCCCAGACTCTGAGGTACCCACTTTATACACGCAACCTCATTTCATTCCTACCAAAAACTCTTCGAGATAGAAATTCTTATTTCTATTTTATAGATGAGTAAACTGAGGCTTTCAGAGGTTAAGTTACTTGGACCTAAGACACTCCACAGGGAGTGCCAAGATTTGAATGGAGGCAGTGACCTCAGAGGCACAATCCTCAGAGACGCATCTATGCATCTACATGAGAACTGAACACCAGTCACAGTAGTACGTGTGTGTGAGTTGGTGAACGAGCAAGCGCACACTCGGAAATGTACTCGGGCAGGCTCGTGTGTACATAGCCTGGATAACCCGACAGGAAACAGGCAAGTTGGCCAAGCCAATGCTCAAAGCAATGTTTTGGATGATTTAATCCACGAAATCATATATTTTGGAAAGACTGTGCAAGAACCCAAACACATCAGATCTAGGGCTGCCTCAGTTCAACTACCCAAGAAACCACTGATTGCAAGGGCTTGAGGCTTGGCCAGTCCACCTGTAACACCAATAGCTTCACTGTTTAATTTATCTTGTATGGCTCAAGTCCAAGCAAACTGAACATTTTTATTCTTGCAAGTCATGTTCCAAAGTGCTCAGCCCTGGAATTGATATCGAATGGTTTTATGGAAACTGTTTTGCACCTGTGTGCTATGTGGATGCTATTTGTTACACCCTACGGCAGTGAACACACAGTGGCAGGATTGAGTAAGAAGGGGAACGGACCAAAGCCTGGTTAGAAAACAAGCAACCACTGGCTCAGTTATGATGACTAAACCATGAGCCCTTTCTCACTCACTTTTCCTTCCCAGGTCTATCCCCAAAACTGAAAGTCTAAAGCGGGGCGACTGGCATTATCTGCGATTTCTACCGTTCAACAGTTGATAGAACCGACTACATAAGAATATTCCCATGATTTTTATCTAATAGCGTCAAAATGGCTCTCTGTGGGACGTGCATAGGAAAAACATCCCTGATCTGTGAGATGCCTCTTCCCCCAAACGTGAAAACTTGAGGCACAAGTATGAAATTCAGAGAAACAATTTGCTTTTTAAAAGAAAAGAGCTAGGATATTTTGTTAGTGCATTAAACCTAATGTGGAGTGAGTGGCATTAAATTCTGGTTAGGCTAACAGGCCCCTGAAATTTAAACCTACAGGTAAGTTTGCTCTTTCTTAGAGAAGGTGGAACAGAAGTGTTGCTGGACCCCCTGTGTTTTTACCCATCCAGGCTCAATGACCAGAGGTGTGCTCTGAGGCTGCTTGCTTCCCTTACTCTCCCTCTCCAGAGCCTTATTTCCTGGAACCGTGGATTTGGACACTGTTGTTTTAGTTTGAACTTAATAGAATACCAGGTTTCAGAACAAAAGTGGGTGTATATTGTCTGTCTCTTTCTCTGGAGTGCACCAGAAGTTCATACACTTAATTTGTTTGACATTTTGCAAGATAAAACACCAGTCAGAGAAGAGAAAATTAAAGAGCAAGAAAAGGGATTACAAGATTTTCTTAAAGAAGGCGTAAGTCAAAAAAAAAATGACAAGTCTGAATCTGTCCTCGATAGGAATGCATAGCTAAATGGTTTCTTTTAGGGACTGAGCTCTTTTTGTGATTTCCTGTCCGTTGTCAGTCTGCATTGTGAGAACAATAAGCATTCAGCTTTGAATAACTGAGGCTAGAGAGAGAAAACCCTGCAAAATGCTAATATCAAACTAAGTAAACTTGGAGGATAATTGAATTATTTCTGGGCATGGAGTTATAATACCACACCCCATTGTGACTATTGCAGTGTTCATGGGGATTTTTTTTTTTTTTTTAAAGATTTTGAGAGAGAGAGAATGAGAGAGAGCGCATGAGAGGGGGGAGGGTCAGAGGGAGAAGCAGACTTCCTGCCGAGCAGGGAGCCCGATGCAGGACTTGATCCAGGGACTCCAGGATCATGACCTGAGCCGAAGGCAGTCGCTTAACCAACTGAGCCACCCAGGGGCCCCATGGGAATTTTTTTAAAAAAGAATTACCTTCTTTAGAGAGAAACAGAGCAAGTATTTCACACACACACACACACACACACACACACACACACACACACATGCTCATATTCTATCTCTTTCCTTACACTGTGACTTGAAATTCCAAGCAGATAGCTTTGTGAGATTGCAGTGATTTATTTAGCAGCATTTTAAATCAGCAAGTGATGAAACAACCTCAGTGCACAGCTCTCTAGACATCCCTGAATGGGTTGGGCTGCCTGCCAGCAGGCTTGCTGGTCAACCAACCTCCTCCTTACCAAACACAGCTCAGGCAGGAGGCCAGGACTGGCCAGGATATTGGAAGGTGCAACATTGGGCTCTCCCCAGGGGCTGTGCCCAGCATCAGAAACCAGGGAACCTGTTTGTTCCAGTCATGTGTGTTTGTTTGCATTTTTACTCAGCTGAGATCCTATCAGGGCATTTAGTGTGTCTTGTAAACTCTACCTGCCACTGAACCACAAAGGGAAAAATAAAGGTGGGGCGGGGTGGAGGGTTTTTGAGTAGGGAAGAAAAGGAAGGCGGAAGTGGCATGTGGGAGGAAGTTAAGGGCATATGGAGGACCAGCACTGACCTCACGGTAGTGGGGGGGCAGGGAGCTGTCGTCCCTCTCACATGTCCAGTCTGAAAATGGTGGTCCTCCATGACACTCCCGATATGTTCACTTGTCGCTCATACCACCTAGTTTTATAATTGGTTGTGTATATGCCTGAATCCAGTACTAGACTGTGAACTCTTGAAGGACACGTACCGTATATTAATCATCTTTCTCGCTCACAGGAGGCTATTCAGCAAGGTCTGTAGAAGGAATGATTGAGAAAGGCAAAAGGAATCCAACCTTCAGCAGCAAGGCAATTCAATAAATGCTGGTTGCATCCCGCGAGGCACCCAGTATTGACAATCAGTACTGAGTGATGGGAAGTGAACCAGAACAAAACACTGTCCCTTCCCTCAGGGCTCACAGTCTAGATAGGGCCATGGCAGATGCATGAACAGCTCCAAAGAAAATTTATACAAGTCAGGGTGCTAGCCACAGTTTCCTCTGAGGACAGGGGAGTATGAAATGTCTCCAGAACGAAGTTGGGTTTCATTGTTGGACTGAAGTTTCACATATACCCAATGGCTTCCCAGGGATGCTCTGTTTAATACTAAGCTCTTAATTATGAGGCTTTCCTGTACTGGAACAAGGCAGCCTAGTGGGAGGTGGTGAGGGGGTCCGCTTGACAAACACTGACTGCTCCCAGCTCCACCACTGGGTCAGTTAAGCACAGGACAGCTTTAAGCTCACTGTGCCATGGTTCACCTGAGGTTATTTCCAGGTGGAGGGAAGGCCTGTTATCCTAAGTCACATCACCCTCTCCCTTTGCTACAGTGTGGGCTCTGTGTTTTAGCATTACAGACAAGGTAAAATCACAGAGCTTGACGCAGATGCCCAGCTGTCAGAAAAAAATCAATGCCTGTCTTGTAAAGAGATGTGTGTGTATGCGTGTGTGCGTGTGTGTTTTTGCACGTGAGGGCGTGTGCACATGTACGCAAGCTGGGTTGGGAGCAAAGACAAACCGTAGTTCCAGGTTGGATGAACCCATGTTCAGAAAAAAGCAGAACTCTTGCAAGCTTGGATGGCCTGGTCTTTGGAGAGCCCAAGCAGCAGTGGAAAAATGATGTTTTGACCCATTTATACCGGCTTCTTGGGATTCTAAAATTTATATCTCATTTCCTATCATAAAAGGACAAAATGCAGGCTTTGTCCAGGAAAAAGGAGTCATACCAGCTTCTGTGAAACACCTTACACCAGCTCCCACTTCTAGAGAGACTCAATGAAAGTGCGTCTTGGTTTGGGGGAAACCCAGATTCTCATGTACTGGCAGAGCTTGGACTGCTCCAGGGTTATGAGCCAGGTCTTTATCTTCTGCCCATTCAAGGGAGGTGGGGAAGGTGGAGAGGATGCTGACTGTACTTTAAGTCACTCACCCAAAAGTAGGCATGTTTGGGATTCATGGAATGTAATCCTTGCAATAGTGAGGAGGAAGAAGGAAGCGTACAGTTAAGCAAGGCTAGCCAGCCTATCCCAGGTTCCATGTTACACCAGTCTTTCAAAGGTTAATAGATTGCTCACAACAAAAAAGTTCCTTGGGCAAATACATTTAGAAAATTCTGGGTCCCATAAAATATGTGTTTTCACCTGGGTCTCACCTGGGAGTACTTCCCAAGCTGGTTTGACCCTGAAGTCTTTTGGCGGGAAATGCATTGCTAGCTCACAGACCTTGTGCTTGGAGGAAAGCAAGAAACTCGCTCCAAGTTTTTAGAAGGCATGGATAAGAATTCATGGGCAGAGATGGCTCAGGAGGGAAGGAGCGTTCTGATGAGGAACATTTGAATGACACCAAGGAGGAAGATTTAAAGCCTAGACTGTTGGTGAAAACTTGAGTTCACTTAGTGTCTGTGGGTAAGACAGGTCATTTCCTGCTGTAGTTTTCTTTCATATATGCTTTAAATATTTATTAAGTGCTTTCTCTGTAGCAGGTACTGAGCCTAGCACTCAAGATGCATTGGAAATAAGACACAATTTTGTGTTTGTGTGTATTTGGATGCAAGGGTGTGTCTGTATGTGTGCTCAAGGTTCAGCTGGGAGGACAGAGTCGGAAACAAGGAGCTACTGAAACAGGTGTCATTTCCGGGTGGAGAAACGTGCGTGCATCATTGACACGCTGGAACACATCCAAAGGAAGGCAGCCGAGAGCTGGAAGGTTTGGGATCCCGATGTAGAGAAAGGTTGTAGAAAGTAAAGCTATTTAGTCTGTGTCTTCGCTCCAGCTGTCATCACAAAATACCACAGACTGGAGGGCTTAAACAACAGACATTTATGACTCATAATTCTGGAGGCAGGAAGTCCTAGATCAAGGTGCTGTCCGGGTTTTGTTTCTGGTGAGAGCTCTGTGCCTGGCTTGTGGCCAGCCAACTTTTCGCTGTGCCATATGGCTTTCACTTAGTGTGTGTGCATAGACAGTGAGATATCTCTTTTCCTTTTGTTGTAAGGCCATTAATCCTATCAGGGAGTCCTCCTCTCATGATCTCATCCAGCCCTAATCACCTCCCAAAGACCCACCTCCAAACACCATCACATGAATTTTGGAGGGACACACCACTCATTGCATAGCGAATGAGAAGAGAGCTGGATCCTGAGACTTGCTTCAGGTATGGACTGACAGTGCAGTACTAAGATAAACGGCGAGGTCTCAGGAATGTGCTTTGGGGAATCTCCCAAGTAAAGCTCCTTAAAAATAACAGGGCTTCCTTGTGGGGTAGCAAGCTTCCCGTGTTTGGAAGCATCCAAACAGAGGCTGGAGGTTTTTCCTAGTGATTTTTGCAGGTGGATTTCCTATATAGACAAAATTCACTTAGAGGCTCCCAGAACTTCCATTCCTAAAATTTTATCTGCGTTCACTCCACAAGCTTTTTCTTCCTTTTCTATTTTCTACTGTGCGTCCAGAATGGTTCTCTACCCTGTTTCCATAGTGGAGGGGGCGGTGGGTGGACAGAGCATGCTGACCTCAAAACTCTCAGCTTTTGTGGACAGTACGTGTGCTGGGGAAATGGGGCTGTTCTGTCAAAGTCTAGTTTGATGAAACCTGTCCACGATGGGTACCGGGAGCTACAGCGCAAGCGTACACAGTGTCTGAAAGCCACTCTTCTTGGGTGTGGGTTTTATTGCGCACTTCAGTGCTCCGTTTACCGTGTTGCTGCCTGTGCTGCTCACACTCAGCGAATCCCCATCCCTCTCCCTCCTGGGTCTCCCTGGAAACAGAGGTCCCCAGCCTTCTCCCTTGCAAAGTCACTCATTAATGGAAGTGGACAGTGTGGCCCTGTTCTTCCTCACTTTGGCCAAGCTCCTCATAGTTTGCAGAAAACAGCAAGAGGCAAACGTAGGAGGATAGACAAGCTGCTAATGATGAAGAAGTCTGTCATGGGGCTGTCACAGGGACACTTCCAGTCCATACTCCATGGCCAACACTCCATGGGACCGTACTGTGGAGGTCCGACTGTAATAACAACAGCCTCTGCCTCCAGGGCACTTTTGTTTGCAAACTGCTTTCATATTAGAATGTTTTACAGGCTGCAAAGAAAAATCAGTGTCATTCGTTCATGATCGTAGGTCCTGATGTCAAGTCCTCATGGGGTCTGTGGGGCCTGTGTGTGCATGAGTGTGTTGTGTGTGTATGTGTGATCATGTGTATATGTGCATACGTGTATGAATGTTTATGCATATGTGTGACTGTGTGTGTGTTTGTATGCATGCATGTGCATGCATGTGCATGTGAATGTGTGTGTTCATGTGCTTTTACACTGCAACGGCCCTCAGTCTAGATAGTAGAATAAGAGACTTGGGTCCTAGCTTCCAGCTCTGTCTCCAAATAGCTGCATGATATTCCCTCGGCCTTTGGCAATTCTTTGAAAATGTAGGCTTGCCCTGGAATCCAGGTGTTGGCAAGGTTTTTCTTGAATAAAGCACTTAATAGTACTTTACTCTTTGCAAACCATATGTAGTCTCTCTTGAATATTGTTTTTCCCCCTCAACCTTTAAAAAAATGTAAAAGCCGGGGCGCCTGGGTGGCTCAGTTGGTTAAGCTACTGCCTTCGGCTCAGGTCGTGATCCTGGAGTCCTGGGATCGAGTCCCGCATCGGGCTCCCTGCTCGGTGGGGGGTCTGCTTCTCCCTCTGACCCTCTTCCCTCTCGTGCTCTCTGTCTCTCATTCTCTCTCTCTCAAATAAATAAATAAAATCTTAAAAAAAAATGTAAAAGCCATTCTTAGCTCAGGCATTATAAAAATAGGTGGCGGGCGCCTGGGTGGCTCAGTTGGTTAAACGACTGCCTTCAGCTCAGGTCATGATCCCAGGGTCCTGGGATCGAGTCCCGCATCAGGCTCCCTGCTCTGCGGGGAGCCTGCTTCTCCCTCTCCCACTCCCCCTGCTTGTGTTCCCTCTCTTGCTGTGTCTCTCTCTGTCAAATAAATAAATAAAATCTTTAAAAAAAAATAGGTGGCAATGTGGTCCTGGCATAACTCCAGACTGTGCAGCTCTAGCAGGACCAGGTCTTGTGGCCGGGTGAACCAGTTGCCACCAACATGGATAGGGAGCTTATCATCTAATGGTCTCATCTGACCAAGCAGCCAACACAGGGGTGGTGGGGCCATGGCTCTGCTTCGGAGGCTGGGAAGCCGGCACTGTCTTTGCTTCTGTTCCAAGAGGAGGAGTCTGGACCCTCCTCTTACTGCTTCCCAGTGGTGTGGGCTCAGGCACTTCTCTGGCTGCTTGGGCAGTTGTGTTCAAAGCTGTTCAGATTCCTTTTAGATTTGAAATTGTATGATGTATCCTTAGTGATGCTTGATAGCTGAGAGTTTTGAGGTCCTTTGTAGGTAAACATTCAGCTCCTCCAGTCGCTCTGACTTTGCAGCCTACGTGAACCCTGTGGCTGCCCGGGCCCATTACCTCACAAGCCTACCTCTGGAGGAAGCTTGACTGTTTGCCCGAAGTCAAGCCGCAATCGACAGAGGTGTAGATGCTCCTTGGTTCACCTGTTCTTTGTCTTTGTGCCTCATGGGATGTCTATGGGAGAAAGACTATCCAGAAGGTTGACATCTTTTTAAAATGCCTAAAGTGATGGAGCCACATTGCCGCTTTGCTGGCGTGGAAGCCTTTCTACTCCGGGAACTGCTCATCTGGATTCTTGATCCCCAGTGGGTCTCGGCAGAGCCAGATGCGCCAGGCGTGTCATCAGGACTCCGTATTAACGGAGACATTAACGTATCTCCACAGCTCGACATCCCTCTCACTTAGGAAAGCACTAGAAGTCAGTGATGTAAATGCCTTCCGTGGCTTTGGAGGGAGTCCGGCAGTCACTCATTAATGAGCGGAAGTTCATGCCTGTGCGCAGACCAGACCGAAGAGCAGCAGAACAGGACCCTTGACCCACGTCTCCGCTGCCTCCCCTCTGAGCTTCTCTGGGCACCTCTACCTACCTGCATCCTCTCTGTTTCTACATCAACTCTCTGCCCTCGCCTTCTCTGGTCCATTGTCTGTCTTGTTGCCAGCTTCACCTTCTGAAGGTGGCGACTTGCCCACTGATGTCACAAATTACCTGTACTCAGAAAGCTTTTGCAACTACTCAAAGCCTAAAGCAAAACCCAAACCCCACTCAACCTCAGACTTCCACACTCTTCCTGTCCTCAACCTACCTCTCTACTGTCCCCTCAGCATATCGTCTTAAGCAGACACCGGGGGCTCATCTGCAGGGACCTGACTTCAGTTGGTCCGGGCTGGGCCGGCACAGGGCTGAGAACCACAGCCTGCTCAACCCTGCCAGTCTACTCTCCGGTCCTTGAACTTCTTTTTTTTTTTTTTTTTTTTAAAGATTTTATTTATTTATTTGAGAGAGAGAGTGAGAGAGAGAAAGAGCACAAGAGGGGGGAGCGGGAGAGGGAGAAGCAGACTCCCTGCCGAGCAGGGAGCCCGATGCGGGACTCGATCCCGGGACTCCAGGATCATGACCCGAGCCGAAGGCAGTCGCTCAACCAACTGAGCCACCCAGGCGCCCCGGTCCTTGAACTTCTAAATGACAGCATGTGTCACCTCTAGTCAGAATAAAACAGTGAAGGTCATCAGTTATCAATCACCAGAGCCCTGCCACGCACCCTCCTGCCTCTCAGCCTTCTACTACACAGTCCTCCACCTGCCTCTTCTCCGTTATTCTTCGGCTGGCCTAGAGGTTCTTGCCTTGAGAGAAATCTTCCGGTTCTCCGTTTCTGTGGACCTTACTCACTCTGCCATGCTTGCGGAGCACAGCAGATGACACCATGTGTTAGATCCTATCTATGCTGTTTCCCCATGCCATCCCCAGCCTGACTGCACCCAGAGAGCTTGGCAGAGGGACGGACGAGAATTCACGCTGAGTTGAACACTGGTTCCTAGAAAAGGCTCCTTCAACACACAGCAGGGCTCGCTGGTCCTCCATTCAGGGTGGGACTTGGTTGGGGGGGAGTAGAGAGGGGGAGGAAAGTTTCAAAACAGCTGTTGTTTGATATCCCGCTAAACCCTAGAAAACATGGGCTGAGGTGCTTTTGTCTCATGGTTGGCCGAATTCCAAGGTGCTCTCCAAGATCCCTATCCCCGGTGTACACACATCTTCTCCCAGGAACTCACTCTGATGCTAAACTGGATGCTTTTGTAGAGGGAATTTGCAGATATAATTAAGGTTGAAAAATCAGTGACTTTAAGAGAGATCAGAGATGATCCTGGGTGGGACTGACCTAATCAGGTGAGCACTTGAAGGCCACTGGGCTCTTCCTTGCAGGAGAGATTTGAAGCAAGAGAAGGATTCAAGTGTGAGAGGGAGCTACATGGCAAGGGACTGTGGGCAGCCTTTAGTCGCTGAACTCAGTCCTGGGCTTGAAGCCAGTGAAAGAATGGGAACCCCAGTCCTACCACTGCAGGGGACTGAATTCTGCCAACAGCCACGTGTGTTTGCGAGAGGACCCAGGAGGGGATGCAGCCCCACCAGCACCTTGACTGCAGCCTAGTGAAACCCTGAGCAGAGACCCAGCTAAGCTGCGACTGGCTTCCGACCCACAGAGACCATGGGGTAATAAATGGGTGGTGCTGTACGCCGCGTGGTTTGTGGTGATGTGTAACAGAGCAGATGTGGTAGTAGGTGACTGCTGCATTCTCCTCTCTAAACTATTCTTTCTCGAGATGCTTTTCCATTTGATTTATAAATACTCTGCCCCCGTCAAGCTTGTGAACCACACTAAAGAGTCCTGGCAGGGCTGTGCCCTCCCAGCAGATGACATGACACCAGGGCCATGGCTTGTGATGGGCAAGACATTCTCCCAGAGCACAATGGGGCAGAAGGAAAGCAGATCCTAGGTACATTCTAAAGACTCTGCAACCTGTTGCCAAAATTTCTAACCTGCTGGCTGCAGCCCTCCAAAAAATTGAAAAAAAAAGGGGGGGTGGTTATATATATAAAAAGACCCTTTATCTTTTATTATCAAGCTTCAAGGTAACATAACTCTACATCAGAGTCTGGGTCACGCTTTTAATGGAGGACTAAGGTATGTGGTTGTCACCCTCTTACTGGGAAACCTGTTGTTCCCAGCCCTGCACAGTGACACCCAGGACACGGCAGCATCTCTAGTGTCTCCCACTGCTGACCAGTGGCTTCTCCCTGACAGCAAGAGCAGAGGGTCAGCAACAATGTGGGTTTGGGGGTGGGTCACCTGGGTCTTTTCAAGCTCCTTAGAGAATCTCATGTAATTAGAGCTAACCTGTCCCAATTTCAAATCAAAAGGTAGCATGATTAATATCCTCTAAAAATAGTCAGCAAAAGGCACTTTTAATAAGGCATCGTGCATGTAAGCTCTTTTTAAATATAACCTATGATTAAGTCTGTGAAGGTGCCCACTGAAGGAAGCCACGGCTGAGAGCCTTCCCAGCAGACGAAGCCCTGCCTCACCGTGTTCACTGCCACACGTCAGCTTCCTTCAAAGTCTAGCTATCACTCTGGTTTCACAGCCATTTCTAGTAACTCTGGCTTATGCTTCTTGAGGGCTGGAATTGTGACTTTTGGGTGCGCTATCCCAAGCCCCTAGCACCATGCCAGTGCACAGAAAATGCTTGTACTATGTTGTTTTAATTAGTTAAAATTCCCCCATTTTTTCTCCTGCCTGGTTCAACCTTGGCATGCCCCCCCAACTCACCCACATATGGTTTCTTCCACCTTCATCCTCCCCAGTGCCCTCATGTTCCGGGGCTTGTTTAGGCTCAGCCATGGGCCCCTCATGATCAAGGTCTTTGCCAAGACCCTTGGTGAAATTCTGTGTGTGGAGAGCTCCAAAGTGAAATAACTCTTTTTTTTAAAAATTTTGTTTTATTATGTTATGTTAATCACCATACATTACATCATTAGTTTTTGATGTAGTGTTCCATGATTCATTACTTGCGTATAACACCCAGTGCTCCATTCAATATATGCCCTCTTTAATACCCATCACCAGGCTAACCCATCCCCTCACCCTCTTCCCCTCTAGAACCCTCAAAGAGTTGAAAATAGAGCTACTGTACGACCCAGCAATTGCATTACTGGGTATTTACCCCAAAGATACAAATGTAGTGATCCGAAGGGGTACGTGCACCCCGATGTTTATAGAAGCAATGTCCACAAAGTGAAATAACTCTTATGCCTACTTTGTAGGATTAAGGTAGGATTATTCTGTTTTACAATCATGCCTTACCCAGAGTCAGCACAGGGTCCTGTGTTTACTGAGATACCCTCCCCGCCTCGGTTATTAACCATAGGTTGGCACATTGCAAAACCAAGCCTCCTTCGAATTTGGATATAATTTTCGTGGTAGCTGTCGCCATTCACTCAACAAATCTTTATTAGGTGTCTACTCCATGCTAGTTACTGTTCCAGGTCCTGGGAATCCAGTGATGAACAAGGCAAAGTCCTTACTCTCATGAACAGTTTATACTTTGGTAGCAGATAAAAACAAGAAATAATAGCTGCATATTATTATAGATGCAATGTAAGTTTCAGGAAATGTTAAGTGTATTATTATTAAAGGAAAGAGAGAGAGAAGATGGGCAGTGATGGGGCGGTGGCTATTTTAGGGCGAGATTACCCCTCTGATGAGATGATATTTGAGAAGAAATAGAATGCACATTTCCTGGGGGAAGAAGTGATGTGGGCAGAGGGAACAGTAAGTGCGAAAGTCCTGAGGTTAGCAGTAGCTTGACTTTAAGCACTTCACCACGATAAATGCCTCATTTATTTGGACATAGTTTCTCTTATCTTCCCCCTGGAAATGTGGAAGGAAAGTCAGGCAAACTGGGATAAAGTAAAAGAAGGCAGGGTCCGAGGAAGATTAGAGTCTTCCAGGTGTTTGGCCATAAATGGCAATCCCACCTGGGCAGTCAGCATTCAAGAGGTGCGTGGGGCTGAGGCAGCTGGCTGGGCCAGCCAGATCGAGTGTCATCTTGTTGCTACTGTGGCTGGATATCTGGGGACTGTGCAGTAAATCTGGGGAAGGGGTGGGGTGGGGGTCCATGGAAACCAAGATAGGTCATTCCAGACAAGGTTGACTCTCCAGGCTCAGCTGGGTTAGAGCGGGGAAGGAGAGTGAAGGTACTAGGCAGCCTCTCTATAGGGTGCAATTTTGGGGTACTGGTGACCCTTTGTGACTCCCCCGAACCCCTTTCACTCCCTGCTCCTGATGTTTCCATGGCATTCCCAGTCTTTCCTCCTTGCCCTTTGCCTTGCCACCATTCAAGCCACAGGTGGAAGCTCCTGGGCCCTGGGAAGGGTGGCACAAAAGAGCACTGTAAGAACAAATAGCAACATTCTTGGCTTTGACATCCAAACAGTCTGGGGAGCCGGGGCTTGGGAATGTGAGAGCCAGACAGATTTTTCTTTTTTCTAAGTTCTCCAAAGTATGGCTTCAGATACCAGGCATAAAGCCTGGGGGGTACTCAGAAGAGCATAAAGCTTATAAATTCCAGATTTGGAAAGAAGATATGATGACAGAGCAGCTGTTTTCTCACCAGATAAGAGTTAAGAACCTGTATCTGGGGTGGGAGGGAGGTGGAGAGGCTTGATAGGGAGAGAAGAAAAGACAGCTTCTTGACATTGGAAACCTGGAGTGGGCGGAAGGCAAGCCTGGGGATCACAGTGCATAGGGGCTTTGCACCTGGTTTGCTTAGGTTGGGCCGAGGGAACGGGCAAACCTGCTAGAAAGCCCAACACCTTGATCTAGACTGGACTTGGGAGTTGGAGGGCCAGGAGGGTTGTGGGCTGGTAGAGACCCTGAGGCTAGGACAAGGAGCCAGTCCTGCTGGCGACTAGGTGGCAGGTGCAGCAGGGACAGAGATCATCACTGTGTTGGCCTCCCCCAAACCCACCTGCATCTATAAGCAAGAAGGGAGGAGCCGTCTGTGGGGAGCCCCAAGGATACATGCAAACCATACGTGACTGGGCCTACCTTAAATGGGCAAGAGTTTCTCTGCTACTTCCCAGAAATGGGGGCTTGTACAGGGTTCAGGTCTAGGGAAGTGATGTTTCACCTCTGAACACTGTCAATTTTGTGATTGAGATTCCTACCTGTGATTCCTTACAAATGACTTCAACAGGCAGAAGAGGCTTCCATTTCACAGTGAGAAATAAGGCTCAGTGTGCGGCAAGCTCACTAGAACAGGGCTGGGGTCTTTGAAGAAGGCTTCCAGGAGGAGGTGGGCTTCTGCAGAAGGGGCTGTGGGGAAAGAGGCACAGGCCTGTGCCTCATGGTTTTGCTCAGGGCAGGCTGACCCCAACAGAAGGTTCCTGGATAGTGTGTCTGCTTCCTAGGGGGCTACTCTAACAAAGTACCACAGCCTGGGTGGCTTAAAACAACAGAAATGGGACTCTGACAGTTTGGGGGGCTTCAAGGTGTGGGCAGAATCAACTGAAGGTTGCAAGGAATCATCTATTTTGTGCCTTTCTCTTGGTTTCTGGTGTTGCCACCTGTCCTTGGCATTCCTTGGATTGTAGACGCATCCCTCTCATTTCAGATGGCCTCTTCCCTCCCTCTCAGCACATCATTTCCCTCTTCTTGTAAGGACACCAGTCATATTGGATCGGGGCCCACCCTAATGGCCTCATTTTGACTTGATTACATCCACAAGAGCTCTATTTCTAAATAAGGCCACCTCCATAGGTATTGGGTTAGGACTTCTGCATAGCTTTGGGGAGGACCCAATTCAACTCACATTAGTGAGCTAGTCTGTAGCAATTCATTTGTCTTGCTTGCTTCCTGGTTCTGGATGCCAGGTTCAGAGAAATCAGATTGCAGAACTTACAACTCTCTCAAAAATATTTTACAATCCATTCACCTTTCTAAGGCAAAGAACTTGAACCCTATAAATCTGTTCATAATCTGAAAGGCCCATTTCTTCCTGAGAGTATTTAACTGACATCCTACAATCCTTCTGCCTCCAGGCCCATCCTGTGGCTCCAGAAGACACAGCTCTGGGAATTCTGACCCTGTGAGATGCGCCAGGAGTCCCACTCCTGGTGGGACTCAGACCTGTGTCCTGTGTGTGAAATAGACCCCAAGACTTCTGATTTCTGGGGTTGAAGGGAACCAGGCAAATGTAAATCACGTACCAAGGAATAAAACACGGTAGCTCTGGGTGTCAAAAGGTTTTTCCTTGCACGTCCCACAGACACGGGAAGCATACCATGTGGGTACAGTTCAGGAGAATGAAGACTATAATTCTACCCACATCGCCCCCATCCAAGGAAGCAGCAGGCAAGCAGCAAACAAAACAACCCCACACGAAGCTGTAACCTACTGTGTTTTTCCCAAAAAGCTTTACAAAGTCAAATATAGAAAGACGGTATGTGGGGGCAACTTTGTAAGAATGTTTCCTGTAAAATAATGTGTATTGCAAGTCGGCTAATAAATTCTAGAAATTTCTCCCTGACGTTGAACACAAGGAATTCCAAGGGTATAACCTGATCTTCCAAATCTAAGTAAATAATGTTCAACAACCCCAGAAAGGTGAGTTATAGAGGGAATGAGCAGAACAGAAGCACAAGGCAGGAGGTTTTTCTCCTTTTTGTTTTCATAGAATAGTTTCATGGGCTGGACCTCTCAGCAGAATGCTGGGGCCATTAAAAGGCGAATACTAGTTTTACAAAAGCAAGTTAGGGGAACTTAGTCTCTTCTCGCTTTCTCTCTTCTTCTCTCTCTCTCTCTCTCTGCCCCCTCCACTCCATACAGTATGTCATTTTAGTTGTAGCAAAAATACCTTTTATACGGATGTTTGGTCAAAATTTGGCCTATACCTATCAATATTTTGAACCAGCTAGAAAACCAAGGTCATTAAGCATTGCTTAGAATGTGTACCTAAATGCTACAAAATAAAAAAAAAATACACATTTTAATTCTATGTAAAGGGGCACCGACAGATTGATTGATTGTATGCTGTTTGGGTAAGAGGGAGTATTTCCAGGGTTTCCCATACCCAATTAAATCTAAAAATACCCTTGGGGGCCTAGGTTGCAAGTGTTTTAGCTCCCAGCTAACAAACCCCCACCCCAGACCACTTCCATATGAATTTTAAAGGTTTGAATATCCAAATTAAAAAGTTGATAATTCAAGGTAAGTGCCATACATCTGTATTTCTGGTTGTTATTGTTAGTGATAGTGTTGGTGGTGATGGTGGTAATGATGGTGGTTGTGATGGTGGTGGTGGGGATGATGGAGATATTGATGATCCTGGTGGTCGTGATGGTGGTGGTTATGATGGAGGTGGTGGTGATGATGGTGGTGATGATGGCGATGATGATGGTTTTGGTGATGATGGTGGCTTTGATGGTGGTAGTGATGATGGTGATGATGGTGGTGGTGATGGTGATGATGTGGTGTTGGTGGTGAAGGTGGTGGTGGTTATGATGGAGGTGGTGATGATGATGGTGGTGATGATGATGGTGGTGATGTGGTGGTGGTGGTGATGTGGGGTGGTGGGGGCAGGGGTGGTGTGTGGGTTGAGGGTGGAAGATGTAGGATAGGGCGGGGATATAGGATGGTAAGGATGGGGATACATATCACATGACTTTCAAATGGTTCTCGGTAATAAGAAAAATATAAAAGATTTTCATGTTGAGAGCTTAAATGCTTAAGAATTTGCAGTTACCTTTATAAAGCACTCTTGATTATTATTCTTTAAACCAATGGTTCTCAAGCCTGGCTGCACAGTAAAACCATGTGGGGAGCTTTTAAAACATACCAGTGTAGAAGTTTCTTCCTGCTGTGGTTCTGATTTAATTAGTTTGGGGTGAGGAGCAGACGTGTATATATTTTAAAAGCTTCCTAGGAGACGCTAAGTGAAGGCAGGGTGTTGAACCCTGCAGGTCAAATACAGCATCCTAATTAGGCACAGGTAATGGTGAGAGAGAGACTCAGTGCCACCTCCTCTGAGGAGAAACCTTGTCTCATCCTGGTCAATAATAAAGCCACCCACTTCATTTCTTAATAGTTATTACAAATTATTTAAAAAATTCAAGAAGGGACAAAGAATACACATGCCCTCACTTCCAGATTTAATGGATATTAGTATTAGACCATATTTATTTCTGTATCAGTTTTGAAAATGTAGCTTTTAAAAAAATATCTGATAGAGATGAATGGATTAGGAAATGTGGAATATATTTGGGCAACTGTATTTAGAAGGAAGGTTGCTCATTTGGGTCCCCTGTAGGGACATATACACTTTAGTATAAATGAGGGAACTGGGTGGAGGCAATGATCACGATTGAAGGTAGAGCAAAGATGGGTAGATAAGTCTGGAAAAGAGGTGCAGAATGGGCATTAGGCTTAGGATGTCTAAGGAAACCCTCACTTTGTCTCCCTGTGACCCTGGCAATGAGGTTATAATATTTTTATTAAGGAGTTTTTAAGAGGAAACCACTATTCAGGAAAGTGAGTGATCCCAAGAATTTTAGCTTTCTTCGCCACTCATCTGGTTCCATTCATAGTTTTCACTAAGTTCCTGGATATTCTGTTTAATGTTGTTCCCCTTTTAGCAGAAAAATGTTTATTTCTTTGGTCAGAACCTACTACGGTACACTCTATAAATGGCAATGTGTGCAGTCTTTCACCAGTGCAGAGGGAGGTCTTGCTCTGGTCTGCTGACTGCCCTCCCTTATTTAAAATCGATGCTTTTTGACATTTCTGTCCAACAAACACTACCTTGGGTTCTGGGCTATATTCCTAGGACAGCAGCAGAAATTTCCTTGGTCCTTTCATTGAAGATGTTGATTTTTTTTTAAATTGTAAATGGTAGAATTTAATTCTCAAATACTTCAATAAATAACCTCTTCCAAGTTCCTGTAATCCACTTTGGCGGAGAGATGCTACATACATAACCCAGGGCAGTGTCAAAAATAGATACAAACAAGCCATGCTCACTGCTGGCCTCTTCCCTTCTCTTTTTTTCCCTAGGATTCTCTCCAACATCATGCCCTCTGAAATCCTAAAATGATCTGTTAAATTATGTTATAATCAAAACTCTGTCATCCTCTATCATTTCTTAACTTCCAGAAGCCTTATAATTCTTCCTTAACCATTCAAAAAACAAACAAACAAACAACCCCACAAAGATATGAAGGGGATGGGCTGGGAAGCTTATTCATTCTTCCTTGATATCTGTCTAAACTCACAACAGGAACAAGGTACTCAGCAAATAGTGGAAGTTCCTTATAGACTTGTAGCATCAGCATGACCAGGGAGCCTGTCAGAAATGCATAATCCCAGGCTCCAGCCCAGACCATGGACTCAGGATCTGTATTCTTTAAGAGCCCAGATGGTTCCTGTACAACATGTTAAAGTTTGAGAAACACCAGTTTAGGGTACAAAGTCAATACTTGTACCCTTCAGCTCCGACATGCAATGTTAACTTGCCTGGAAAATTTGACTTACACCTTTTTAGACCACTCTTGGCTCTCCTATATGTAAGGCAGTTTTAGGGAAAAAAATACCAATATATAAATATTTTTTTCCAAATCTCTTTTGTTAACATGAGAATGATGATTATAATTTTATGTTTTTCAAAAGAACCTAGAGATTGTCGCCTTATTTATAAATTGTGCTCACAGTGTCATATTTACTATTTTCTCACTAAAATTGTATGTGCTAAGCAAGGAAAAGATTCATACAACCTCTGTGTTATAGCAGATCAGCTTTTTTCTAAGTCCCAAATAACAGTCCCTGGCATTTAGAGATGAGCAAGAGAAGGGCTTTTCTTGAGGTTCCAGGAGGCAACATGGCTTGTCCTCAAAGACCTGAATGCTCAAGACCCATCTCCCCAAGTTGAGCTGTTTAGAAAATGGAAGGGCCTAGAATCAGCCAGGAAAGAGTGGGGAGCAGCTAACCTTAATATAACCCCATGACCAGCCCCCTAGGGGAGTCTGCTCCCAGTGGGGGAGCATTACCAGACTCTTGGATGGACCCAGCTTTGTTTCTGACCGATGACGGCATCCCCGCTTTACTAACCCCCCTCCCCAGGGTCCCCTCTTCACGACCCAGCATCTCTGTCCTCCTTTCTCTTTCCTCCCTCTGCCTTCTACTGGTGCTGACCTTCCACTGGAGGTCATGCTTTGGACAGCATCTGTTGTCCCTCCTACCTTGTGAGAGGTGGACCTTCCCGGTGAGTGGCCCTGACTGCTCTCTAAGGGCTGCAGAGGTGGAAAGAAGCAGCAGGGACAGAGGGGCTGGGAGGTGGAGATAAAGGGCGTCAGAGATCCCCTTGGTCCCACACCAAAGCCTGACAGTGGGGCCCTGTTCCAGTGCCTTATTGTGAAATTTGGAAATGCCAGATGAAGACTCCAAGTAGACTCTTGTCCTTTCTCAGGTCTTCCTAGGGTGAAGTCACAGCCCTAAAAACAGCCTGCTAAGTGCCTGTTGCCCCATAATAACTACTGATGTCTCTGAGCACTTTGCTGTGACCAGCAATTTCACATATCCTCCTTTCACCTGGAACAATAGGGCCTACGTGGGGTTTGAGGCTTCTCACTGACCTGGCAGGGCGGTTCAGTCGTGCCTCAGGGGGGTGGTGCCCGCGGTGTCCGGGGGGAGATGTGCCTTTCTTGTGCGCCATGAAGGGGCACAAGTGACCCTTCTTGGGCTTCAGTGTGAACCTGGAGACTGCTGTAGTCTAGGAGGGCAGAGCCCTGAGCGGCCGCGTCCTGGAGGAGACGTGGGGGCAGCATGTGGGCTTGGGGATGAGCAAGCTCATCCGAAGACTTGCGGGAATACTCAGCATTTCTCTCTGGCAGGTTATGTCTGTCAGGGAACAGACAAGCTGACAGCCTTCAGAGAGAAGAAACCTGAGCCCAGAGGCAGCGGGGAACACCGTGCTGGCAGTCACATCCCTGCCAAGACCAGAGGTGGGCAAAGCCGGGGCCTACAGCAGAGGTTTGCCTCGGAAAATGCACTTGAGCTTCAAGAAGGAAAAGACGGCACTAGTGTCTGCGGCTGGAACCGCTGGGAATTCATCTGGAACTGTGGCAGCCGGCTGGGATGGATCAGAGCCAGGAGGGACTCCAGTTAGTGTGGAAGCCGGAGATTTGCCTGTAGGAACCGACACTGTGGCTTCATCTTGTTAAGGGGTTGAAACAGAATATCTAAACGTTGGCACTGACAGTTTTTGGGAGAACTGGGTTCTCTCCACTCCAGGAGGCGGCTCGGGCTTCCAAATTTTTTGAAGACAGCTCTGAACGGAGGGCCCTCTGTTACCCTGCAGACCCCTGGCTGGGGTGTGGACCCCCATCCTGTCTCTGCCCAGCAAGGAGGGGGAACGGTCAGGTATAGGGATGTGTGAGGATAGTAACTCCCAATGAGAGCCAGACCCACGCCACGGGAGGTTGTGGCTACAGGGAGGGAGAAGCCTGGAGCCACTGCTGCCCATGGCAGGAGAAATGAATGGCCACACCATGTCAAGCACGCTCCCGGCTCCGACCACCAGTGTGTACGTTTCACTTATACCCCTTGCCCCGGGAGAAGTCCCTCAGATGTAGATTGCATAGACAAGGCTTCCAGGGTGCTCTCGGCAGGGGTGGGGCCAACTGGGGGTGCTAGGAAATGTTGGTTCTAAAAATAAGCTCTATTCCTGTCTTACTGACAAATTAAGTGTTGTGACTGATATTGCCACTGGAAAAACACAATGATCATTTTTTTCTAGAAGCAAGGTTGTCCATTCTACTGCCTTGCCTAAAATCTTGCTTTGGCTCCCCATTGCGTCCGGGATGAAATCTAGGGTTCTGGTCCAGGAGCAGCGGGGCCCTGTGGTCTGCCCCCTCACCCCCTCCTCACACTCGCTCCCTGGGCTGCACCTCTTTGGCACAATGCTCTCTGCTTCCCCATCCCACTGCCCCGTCCTTCCCACTGCTTCCTCGGGTGTCCGTGTCCACCCAGTGACATTTCTGCCTTCTAACCTTTGGCTCCCCAGAGGCCTCTGCACACTTTACACCTGCTCCGTACCAAGCGCAGACATACTCTGCTCCACCCATCAGTAAGAAAAGCCTTCTCTTCTGGTTCCCAAGCATGACACAGTGCCTAGGATCCAGCAGGACCCAATCCCTGTTTGCCGAGGGTCTGAGATGAGTGGTAAGACTCAGGGGGATGCACTTCCTGAGTTAGAGCTCATGGGAAAGTATTAAGACAAGATGCCCATTACTGTCCGAGAAGAAAACCTTGAACCCTGGGCTGTGTGTGCTTGCTACTGTGGGTTCTTGACTCCGGCTGCCACAGAGCTGTGTGGCCTGGGTGACCAGGGTTGTCTGAGAGCATTGTCCGATGCTAGCCTGGCATCCGTGGAAACTGTTGTTTTTCATTTGGCCATCAGATTGGCTCTAGAGTCTTTATCATGGAAAATTCCACTCCAGATGGGCCACTGCAAAGTGCCTTTCAAGAGTTGTTCCCAGTGGATTTCATTTCTTTTAAATTTAAAAAATGTCAATAATTGTATTCCTGGTTTTTTTCTTTAAATTGCTCTCGAAAGGCTATGGAGGGTGGATGGAGTTACAGACTGGAATCTACAGACACTGCATTGCTGCAGGATAAAAGCGATTTCCTTCTCTGTCTTAGTCTTTCCATTTGTAAAATGTGGGTAATGCCAAAGCACTGGATACCAGGGGTACTGGGAGAATGGAAACATTATAATATGCCTATAACTGTGCTTTTCAAAAATGAAAGACATAGTCAGGGAAAGAGATTCCTTTTCCTATTAGTTTATGCATGATTTATAGATGTTAATAATGATTGTCATCTTTTCACTATTTCTTCATTGAAGTTTGAATGCAGACAAACTTTTAAATATCCTATTTTGACAAGAAAGTATTTTTCAATATTTTAAAATAAGACAGGTAAAAATCTCATTTTTTCTTCTTTTGCTAAGAAGTAAAAACCTTCCACCATCTAATGAGTGCATTTGAGGGGGAAATCAGCTAATAAAAGGAGGGATGATTCTATCTACTGAGAAAATATGTTGAGATTCTCCTGGGGGGGAGGGGCTGGAACCATGTTGGCAAGAGGAAGAGCTTTTTGTCTTTTGTGTATAATCTCAGGAGAAATCATGACATCTCTCTAATGATATTCTTGTACATAGGAAACTAATTATAGTTTGTGAACTCGGAGGGAAAAACTGTTTTGGCCCTGAAATATGGCCAAGGATACTATAAAAGCTGTTGTTAAGGAAACTGCCCTTCACTGGATTGTTCGCTCCCTTCCTCTCTCCTCTCCCTCTCTTCTCTCTGTCTCGCCCAATCCCCTCTCTCTCTAGCCCTCAAGTCCAAACATTGTAATAGTATTTCAAGAAGCTAGTACGCCACCGAAGTTTTGCTGACCCTCTAAACACCTCCTCTAAAGAACACACCTTGGACACTGGCAGCCAGCATGAATATTGATTGGAGAGTGGATCGTAATAAAGTCTGGGAGAATTTTGAAAAAATTTCAAAAAAGAGTTCAGGCCAGATGTTGGGACTCCTCATTCTGATCACAAATTCTGGTTATTGTGTGAACTTGGCTTTGGTTCACCATCTACTAAACGGGACACCAGCATGCACCATTCCATGCTGGGTTCTTGTGAGAATCAATTGGCTTAATGAGTAGGACATGATTTCTGAAAACTGGTAGTGTATGAGTTTTACCACAGGAACGTTTTTGCCCAATGTCTGATACCAATTCTTTCTTCATAACTGGGCTGGTCTGTGTGGCTGGTGGCTCAAGTCGGCATGGGTTCTCTCAGCTGAGAAGGACCTGTTCCAGTTTCTTTGAACATCCTTGCATCCAGTTAGGTTGCTTATGTGGTCAGTGAATCAGAGGATTAGAGATGGCCCTTCTTTTAGGCGCTGGTGGGATATAAACAGGTGCAGCCTTCTAGAGGGCAATTTGGTGAACTATAACAAGAGCTTTAAAAAAAAAACTGTAACAATTGCCTACCCCTTTACCTGGCAATTACATTTATATACTTTATACTAATGAGACATTCTGATATGGTGTGCACAAAGATACGGTGTGTGTAGGATGTTTATAAAAGCAGTGTTGACAACAAAAAAGGAAAACAACCCAACTGTCCAAAATAAAGGATGTACTAACTACACAGTAAATATATTTCAGAATTACTTACAATGCAGCCATGACAATGATACTCTATATTTATTCAACAATTGAGTACTTCCTAGGGGCTGTGCAACATTTGCGATGCTAGGGATACATCAGCATGATGGTTAATTTTATGTATCAACTTGACTGGGCCAGGGGGGGCCCAGATTAGACATTTCTGGGTGTGTCTATGAGAGTGTTTTGGAATAAGTTAGACTTTGAATCAGTGGACTCAACTAAGTAGGTTGCCCTCCCCGTGTGGGGGGCATCTTCTAATCCTTTGAAGGCCCTAATAGAACAAATGGCAGAGGAAGGAGGGATTTGCCCTTTTCTCCTTGCCTCACTGTTGAGCTGGGACATCTCATCTCATTTTCTCTTGCTTCTGGACTGGGATTTATATCATCAGCTCTCCTGGTTCTCAGGCTTATGGACCTGGACTGAGTTACAGAACACATTTGCCTGGGTCTCCAGCTTGCAGACGGCACATCATGGGACTTTTCAGCCTCCATAACTGCATGAGCCAATTCCTCATAATAAATCTTTATATATAATACATATAATATATATTCTGTTTCTTTAAAGAACTCTGACTAATACAACCAGTGAACAAAACAGACAAAAATGGTACTCCCAGGGAACTTACATTCTATTACAGGAGACAGAAAATAACCAAAATCAACATCTAATTTATGCAGCATATCAGAAGATAGCAAATACGATGCAAGAAGTTAAATCTGGGAAAGAGGGTATGGTGGAGAGGGGTGGAGGATCTGTGTGGTCGCAGATACACGGAGTGGAAATCCAAGCCCTCCCTGAAAAGGTGGCAATTCCATAAGGATTCAGTGGAACAAAGGGAGATTTGGAGGAAGAATATCCTGGACATTAGAAATACTGAGCGAGAGGCCTGGATGTAGCGAGTACCTATCATGTTCAAGAGCAGACAGGGGCGTCGGCAAGGTGGCTGAGGGGCAGGGAGTGGGGCTCACAGCAGAAGGAAATGAAGCCAAACAAACCTACCAACACCCCCAGTTACTGACTTGGGAATAAGTTAGGGATATATTATCAGTTAGAAAGGCAGGCAACAGAATAGTGTATAAGATGATCCAATTTTAGTTAAAAACCATAAATAAGCCCGTGTATTTGCTGTATGTGCTGTTTCTTTTCCATTCTTCCTCCCTCTTTCCTTCCTTAACTTCCTGCTTGACTTCCTGCCTTCCTTTTTTTTTTTTTTAGCTTATTTGAATTCTCACATTTTTCTACATTGTGCATAGCTTACTTGTGCAGCAAGTAAATGAGAAATACCCAGGTAAAATCAATTGACGGTAGCGATTGCCTTTAGTCCAGTTGTATGAACACAGGCTTCTTTCAAGTCAGCATTTATTTACTTTCTAAAGTAGCAATAAACATTTCTTACTTTGTAGAAATGTTAAAAAAATGAGAGAGTTAAAATTGGCAAGTTTAAATTTTTTTTTTTTTTTTTATTCTTATGTTAATCCCCATACATTACATCATTAGTTTTAGATGAAGTGTTCCATGATTCATTGTTTGTGCATAACACCCAGTGCTCCATGCAGAACGTGCCCTCCTCAGTACCCACCACCAGGCTAACCCATCCTCCCACCCCCCTCCCCTCTAGAACCCTGTTTGTTTTTCAGAGTCCATTGTCTCTCATGGTTCGTCTACCCCTCCGATTTCCCCCGCTTCATTCTTCCCTTCCCGCTACCTTCTTTTTTTTTTTTTTTTTTTTTTTTTTTTCTTAACATATATTGCGTTATTTGTTTCAGAGGTACGGATCTGAGATTCAACAGTCTTGCAAAATTCACAGCGCTTACCAGAGCACATACCCTCCCCAGTGTCTATCACCCAGTCACCCCATCCTTCCCACCCCACCCCCCACTCCAGCAACCCTCAGTTTGTTTCCTGAGATTAAGAATTCCTCATATCAGTGAGATCATATGATACATGTCTTTCTCTGTTTGACTTATTTCACTCAACATAATACCCTCCAGTTCCATCCACATCGTTGCAAATGGCAAGATCTCGTTCCTTTTGATGGCTGCATAATATTCCATTGTATATATATACCAGATCTTCTTTATCCATTCATCTGTTGATGGACATCTTGGCTCTTTCCACAGTTTGGCTATTGTGGACATTGCTGCTATAAACATCGGGGTGCACGTACCCCTTCGGATCCCTACTTTTGTATCTTTGGGGTAAATACCCAGTAGTGCAATTGCTGGATCATATGGTAGCTCTATTTTCAACTTTTTGAGGAACCTCCATACAGTTTTCCAGAGTGGCTGCACCAGCTTGCATTCCCACCAACAGTGTAGGAGGGTTCCCCTTTCTCCGCATCCCCGCCAACATCTGTCATTTCCTGACTTGTTAATTTTAGCCATTCTGACAGGTGTGAGGTGGTATCTCATTGAGGTTTTGATTTGGATTTCCCTGATGCCGAGCGATACTGAGCACTTTTTCATGTGTCTGTTGGCCATTTGGATGTCTTCTTTGGAAAAATGTCTTTTCATGTCTTCTGCCCATTTCTTGATTGGATTCTTTGTTCTTTGGGTGTTGAGTTTGATGAGTTCTTTATAGATTTTGGATACTAGCCCTTTATCTGATATGTCATTTGCAAATATCTTCTCCCATTCTGTTGGTTGTCTTTTGGTTTTGTTGACTGTTTCCTTTGCTTTGCAAAAGCTTTTTATCTTGATGAAGTCCCAATAGTTCATTTTTGCCCTTGCCTCCCTTGCCTTTGGCGATGTTTCTAGGAAGAAGTTGCTTCGGCTGAGGTCAAAGAGGTTGCTGCCTGTGTTCTCCTTTAGGATTTTGATGGACTCCTGTCTCACATTGAGGTCTTTCAACCATTTGGAGTCTATTTTTGTGTGTGGTGTAAGGAAATGGTCCAGTTTCATTCTTCTGCATGTGGCTATCCAATTTTCCCAACACCATTTGTTGAAGAGACTGTCTTTGTTCCATTGGACATTCTTTCCTGCTTTGTCAAAGATGAGTTGACCATAGAGTTGAGGGTCCATTTCTGGGCTCTCTATTCTGTTCCATTGATCTATGTGTCTGTTTTTGTGCCAGTACCATGCTGTCTTGATGATGACAGCTTTGTAATAGAGCTGGAAGTCCGGAATTGTGATGCCGCCGGCTTTCCTTTTCTTTTTCAACATTCCTCTGGCTATGCGGGGTCTTTTCTGGTTCCATACAAATTTTAGGATTATTTGTTCCATTTCTTTGAAAAAAGTGGATGGTATTTTGATGGGGATTGCATTGAATGTGTAGATTGCTCTAGGTAGCATTGACATCTTCACAATATTTGTTCTTCCAATCCATGAGCACGGAATGTTTTTCCATTTCTTTGTGTCTTCCTCAATTTCTTTCATGAGTATTTTATAGTTTTCTGAGTACAGATCCTTTGTCTCTTTGGTTAGATTTATTCCTAGGTATCTTATGGTTTTGGGTGCAATTGTAAATGGGATCGACTCCTTAATTTCTCTTTCTTCTGTCTTGTTGTTGGTGTATAGGAATGCCACTGACTTCTGTGCATTGATTTTATATCCTGCCACTTGACTGAATTCCTGTATGAGTTCTAGCAGTTTTGGGGTGGAGTCTTTTGGGTTTTCCACATAAAGTATCATATCATCTGCAAAGAGTGAGAGTTTGACTTCTTCCTTGCCAATTTGGATGCCTTTGATTTCTTTTTGTTGTCTGATTGCTGTGGCTAGGACTTCCAATACTATGTTGAATAGCAGTGGTGATAGTGGACATCCCTGCCGCGTTCCTGACCTTAGGGGGAAAGCTCTCAGTTTTTCCCCATTGAGAATGATATTCGCTGTAGGTTTTTCATAGATGGCTTTTATGATATTGAGGTATGTACCCTCTATGCCTATACTCTGAAGAGTTTTGATCAAGAAAGGATGCTGTACTTTGTCAAATGCTTTTTCTGCATCTATTGAGAGGATCATATGATTCTTGTTCTTTCTTTTGTTAATGTATTGTATCACATTGATTGATTTGCGGATGTTGAACCAACCTTGCAGCCCAGGGATAAATCCCACTTGGTCATGGTGAATAATCCTTTTAATGTACTGTTGGATCCTATTGGCTAGTATTTTGGTGAGAATTTTTGCATCCATGTTCATCAGGGATATTGGTCTGTAATTCTCCTTTTTGATGGGGTCTTTGTCTGGTTTTGGGATCAAGGTAATGCTGGCCTCATAAAATGAGTTGGGAAGTTTTCCTTCCATTTCTATTTTTTGGAACAGTTTCAGAAGAATAGGTATTAATTCTTCTTGAAATGTTTGGTAGAATTCCCCTGGGAAGCCATCTGGCCCTGGGCTTTTGTTTGTTGGGAGATTTTTGATGACTGCTTCAATTTCCTTAGTGGTTATAGGTCTGTTCAGGTTTTCTATTTCATCCTGGTTCAGTTTTGGTAGTTGGTACATCTCTAGAAATGCATCCATTTCTTCCAGGTTATTTAATTTGCTGGCATAGAGTTGCTCATAATATGTTCTTATAATTGTTTGTATTTCTTTGGTGTTGGTTGTGATCTCTCCTCTTTCATTCATGATTTTGTTGATGTGGGTCATTTCTCTTCTCTTTTTGATAAGTCTGGCCAGGGGTTTATCAATCTTGTTAATTCTTTCAAAGAACCAGCTCCTAGTTTCGTTGATCTGTTCTACTGTTCTTTTAGTTTCTATTTCATTGATTTCTGCTCTGATCTTGATTATTTCTCTTCTCCTGCTGGGTTTAGGCTTTATTTGCTGTTCTTTCTCCAGCTCCTTTAGGTGTAGGGTTAGGTTGTATACTTGAGACCTTTCTTGCTTCTTGAGAAAGGCTTGTATTGCTATATACTTTCCTCTTAGGACTGCCTTTGCTGCATCCCAAAGATTTTGAATAGTTGTGTTTTCATTTTCATTGGTTTCCATGTATTTTTTTAATTCTTCTTTAATTTCCTGGTTGACCCATTCGTTCTTTAGTAGGATGCTCTTTAGCCTCCATGTATTTGAGTTCTTTCTGACTTTTGTCTTGTGATTGAGCTCTAGTTTCAAAGCATTGTGGTCTGAAAATAGGCAGGGAATGATTCCAATCTTTTGGTACCGGTTGAGACCTGATTTATGACCTAGGATGTGATCTATTCTGGAGAATGTTCCATGGGCACTAGAGAAGAATGTGTATTCCGTTGCTTTGGGGTGGAATGTTCTGAATATGTCTGTAAAGTCCATTTGGTCCAGTGTGTCATTTAAAGTCTTTATTTCCTTGTTGATCTTTTGCTTAGATGATCTGTCCATTTCAGTGAGGGGGGTGTTAAAGTCCCCCACTATTATTGTATTGTTGTCGATGTGTTTCTTTGCTTTTGTTATTAATTGGCTTATATAATTGGCTGCTCCCATGTTAGGGGCATAGATATTTACAATTGTTAGATCTTCTTGTTGGATAGATCCTTTAAGTATGATATAGTGTCCTTTCTCATCTCTTATTACAGTCTTTGGTTTAAAATCTAATTTGTCTGATATAAGGATTGCCACCCCAGCTTTCTTTTGGTGTCCATTAGCATGGTAAATGGTTTTCCACCCCCTCACTTTCAATCTGGGGCTGTCTTTGGGTCGAAAATGAGTCTCTTGCAGACAGCATATCGATGGGTCTTGTTTTTTAATCCAGTCTGATAGCCTGTGTCTTTTGATTGGGGCATTGAGCCCATTTACATTCAGGGTAACTATTGAAAGATAGGAATTTAGTGCCATTGTATTGCCTGTAAGGTGACTGTTACCGTATATTGTCTGTGTTCCTTTCTGGTCTATGTTGCTTTTGGGGTCTCTCTTTGCTTAGAGGACTCCTTTCAAGATTTCCTGTAGGGCTGGTTTTGTGTTTGCAAATTCCTTTAGTTTTTGTTTGTCCTGGAAGCTTTTTATCTCTCCTTCAATTTTCAATGACAGCCTAGCTGGATATAGTATTCTTGGCTGCATATTTTTCTCGTTTAGTGCTCTGAATATATCCTGCCAGTCCTTTCTGGCCTGCCAGGTCTCTGTGGATAGGTCTGTTGCCAATCTAATGTTTCTACCCTTGTAGGTTACATATCTCTTCTCCCGAGCTGCTTTCAGGATTTTCTCTTTGTCTATGAGACTCGTAAGTTTTACTATTAGATGTCGGGGTGTTGACCTATTTTTATTGATTTTGAGAGGGGTTCTCTGTGCTTCCTGGATTTTCATGCCTGTTTCCTTCCCCAAATTAGGGAAGTTCTCTGCTATAATTTGCTCCATTATACCTTCTGCCCCTCTCTCTCTTTCTTCTTCTTCTGGGATCCCAATTATTCTAATGTTGTTTCGTCTTATGGTATCGCTTATCTCTCGAATTCTGCCCTCGTGATCCAGTAGTTGTTTATCTCTCTTTTTCTCAGCTTCTTTATTTTCCATCATTTCATCTTCTATATTACTGATTCTCTCTTCTGCCTCATTTATTCTAGCAGTTAGCGCCCCCATTTTTGATTGCACCTCATTAATAGCCTTTTTGATTTCTACTTGGTTGGATTTTAGTTCTTTTACTTCTCCAGAAAGGGTTTCTCTAATAACTTCCATATTTTTTTCAAGCCCAGCTAGTATCTTTAAAGTGATGATTCTGAACTCTAGATCTGACATTGTACTAATGTCCGTATTGAGTAGGTCCCTGGCAGTCGGTACTACCTCTTGTTCTTTTTGTTGAGGTGATTTTTTCCGTCTTGTCATTTTGTGCAGAGGAGAATAGATTAATGAGAGAACAAAATGCTAGCAGAGTAACAACGTCCCCAGAAAATATACTCTAAACAAATCAGAAAAAACCTGAAGCAGTGGGAAAAGAAAGGGAAAGAGAGAAAAAAGAAAAAGAAAAAAAAGAAAAAGATAAAGATAAAAACAAAAACAAACAAAACAAAACAACAACAAAAAAAACCAGAATGTGATCAAATATGATCAGTGCCACACACTAGATTTGGGGTGTATTTTGGTCTTTTAGAAGAAAGTGCCTCCCAAAATTTTAAAGAAAGAAAAACTTATATATGTACAAAAATAAGGGTTGATATGATGAAGGGATGGAATATGACTGTAAAGATGGAAATTATAAAAAATTTTATAAAAGGAATTGATAAGAAGTTGTTTGAAAAAAGAAAGAAGAGGATTTAAAAAAAGAGAAAAAAAAAAGGGAGAGGATGTGATCAGGCAGGGGAACAGAAAACACCATATACTAGAGATTTAGGGTATATTTTGATCTGTTAGAAGAAACTATCTCAAAATTTTAAAGAGAGAACAACTTATATATATAAGCCAAAAATATGGGTAACTACTATGAAGGGATAGAATATGACTCTAAAAATGAAAAATAAAAATGTTTTTTTTTAAAAAAAAAAAGGGATTGATAAGATGTTGGTTGAAAAAGGGAAAAAGAAAAATTCAAAAAGAAAAAAAAAGAAAAAAAGACAGTTCAAAAAAAATTAACTTTGAAAGACTACAGAATCATGGTAAAAAAGCCATGAATTCTATGTGCAGTAGTCCCCTAGAGCTGGAGTTCTGCCGTTCTCATTGATGGGTAAACTTGGTCTTGGCTGGCTGTTCTCGCTGATCTTCTGGGGAGGGGCCTGTTGCCGTGGTTTCCAAATGTCTTTGCCGGAGGCAGAATTGCCCCGCCCTTGCCCCCTCCCAGCTAAGTAATCTGCTGGGGTTTGCTCTCCGGGGCCTTTGTTCCCTGCGAGCCTTCCGTACCGCTTTGGAGGCGGAGAGTGAAAATGGCGGCCTCCCAATCTCCGCCCCGGAGGAGCCGAGAACTCGGGGTCCCGCTTCTCAGTGAGCCCCCAGAGAAAAGCCGTCAGTCACTCCCGTCTCCCCGGTCTCCAGCCGCACTCCGTGCTCACCCGGCCTGTGACCGCGCGTTTCTATCTCTGGCACCCGACCCCGGGTGGAGTCTCCAAACCCAGCAGATCCCTGCGGCGCACTCCTGCACGGCTCCTCCCAGGGGAGGAAGGTGAGTCTCCCCGGATCTGCCGCTTGTTGGGTCCCTGCTGGAGGAGCAGTGGCCTGACTGTGCCGCGGATCACGGTTTATGGCAACCCCGAGCTGAGAGCCCGCGCCTGGGCTGCGCCTCTGCAGCCGGCTTCCCTGCTCCGATACCTGGGAGCTCTGCCACACTCAGGCACCCCCAGTCTTTCTGTGACCCCGAGGGTCCTGAGACCACACTGTCCCGGAGGGTTCCACCCCCCGCTTAGCCACCAGAGTGACGTCCCTCGGCGGAGCAGACTTTTAAAAGTTCCGATTTTGTGCTCCGCGGCTCTATCACTTGCCAGAAGCGGCCGCCGGAGGCCCCTCCCCCGCCGTCTCTCCTCCCGAATATCGCCTCGGATTCACTTCTCCGCACGTCCTACCTTCCAGAAAGTGGTCGCTTTTCTGATGAGAGAGTTGTTGCTCTTCTTTTCTTCGATCTCCTGTTGAGTTTGTAGGTGTTCAGAATGGTTTGATCCCTCTCCAGCTGAATTCCTGAGAGGAGACGAAATCCAGGTCTCCTACTCCTCCGCCATCTTGCTCCGCCCCCCGGCAAGTTTAAATTTTCAGAGAAAGACAAGATTGGTTTCTAGAAGTCAGGCCAACCCAAGATACAGTCTGTCCATTTCCACTGGTAGATGTCTCCCCCAGGGTGGATCTGAAGAGCGCCTCTTGCACGGAAACCACACATACATGGATATATCGGCAAACACTCGGAGAGCCCTCCCCATCTATCCACGTCTGCCTAGACACATTTCGAAACTCCTTTGTGCTCACAAGATTCAGCACTGACTTTGCTGTAAAACTTTAATGATTGAATGTACTTCAAGAATGGTGTGTTCTGCTTTTTTTTTCAAAAGATTTTATTTATTTATTTTAGAGAGAGAGAGCTTGAACGGGGAGGGGGGGAGGGCAGAAGGAGAGGGAGAGAGAGAATCCCAAGCAGACTCTGCGCTGAGCACGGAGTCCAATGTAGGGCTCGATCCAGGACCCTGAGATCATGACCTGAGCCGAAATCAAGAGTTGGATGCTTAACTGACTGAGCCACCCAGGCATCCCAGGGGTGTTCTGGTTTTAATTGAATTATCTGATTATCTCTTCAACTGAGGATTAAACAGAATTTCAACCTAGGATTTCTAGGATTTCAAATTCAGCTGTGAAAGATCTTTCTAAACCATGAGCTCATGGCTCATTGCTATGTTGATGAGTGAGCCATGCTGGACACAGTTCATTCTTTCTGATATGGGAGGCTTCGGTGTTGCTGGGGCATTATTCTACCCATAAAGTTATTTCTCCTTTAAATGCTTACAGATGAAGCTTTAAGTAGCACCTGTCTCCATGTATACTTGGCATTTTAAAAAGTGTCAAATCATTAAGTTGCTTATTATAATTTTCCAAATCCTCTTAGAAGCAGGGGATAGGAAAAAAGAGCTTACTAATTTATTGCGTTTCTCCCTGGAATCATCCCTATTTTATAGCTAGGAACCCGATATAGAAAGAAGTTAAATAACTCATCTAATAGAGCTCAGTGTCTGTTAAAGCTCATTCTACCGCATGACTCAAAGGTAACTCCAATCTCTCAGGTTTCTTGAAGGGAAATGTGGTTGTGGCAAACGTCATGAGGGTTTAGGTTTTGAAGAACTTCAAAGCAATCCGGAAGAAAAGTACCAATACAGACATGTCAGAAACCAGTGACCTGGAAATGACTGAGCTCGAAGTTTTATCTGACTCAGAGAAGTGCATGTTACTCACCTTGCCCCATCTCAAACACATCTTCATTCCTTTTCCTCTTTCATTCAAATATTGCATTTGAGTGACATTTAAAATAGATGTTTTCACTGGTAAAGGTTTCTAAGAAAAGAAAAAAGCTCTTTCCCTCTTATGTGTACCCTCTGACCTCCATATACAGAATTTGGGCATTTTATTTCTTGTTCAGTGGGTTCTCGCTGAATTTTTAGAGATGGCTACAATTTGACTACACGGAACAACGTAATCTGTGCTCATTTTCCAAAGAAAACTATTTTTTTAAACAATTTTAATAGCATCCAACAGCTCTCTTGGAATCAGAACACAGAGGCATTATAAAAATACTACTCAAACACCATATATTGAATGGCTTTTCCATGAAACTCTTGGGGAGCAAGCCAGAGAGGTGCAGTGATATCTAAGACTAGCCTTTGTTGGGGAGGAGTTTCGAGCCTGGCAGAGAGGTAAGCGAGCAGGTACACATCAGCCCATGAGGCAGCTGCCCAATGAGGCCCATGGAACAGTGCCACAGCAAGAGGGAGAAGCTCAGGAGAGGGCACAACTTTGAATTTTGGTGGCACCTCAGATTCAGTGACATGGACATTTAACTCAAGAAGCCACTTGGTTTATCCTTTTGATTTCTCTAAGCTGACATCAAAGAAATGACGCTCCCTTCTTATTGAAACAACTTCAGGGTATCAGTCCTCCGATCTGGGCACATATCTGAGGGTTCTTTTCTCTCTCTTTTCTTACTAGAAACAACTGTCTATTCCCCCTCTCATCACTAGCTGAGATCCTTCTCTTGTGCTTAAGGCCCTACTCAACATTTTCCCTTTCATTGGCAATTCCATGGGATTTTCGTGTCTTTTCTCATGCAATTGGTCATTTATAAACTCTTGGGGGTGCTGTAAAGCACAAAGGGCTTTGATCTGTTTTGTGGTTGGCATATGAGGCACATACGACTCAGCCAGGTTCTCTATGTCTGGAACTAGGCATGGGAAGAAGCTAGGATGGGTGTGCAGACCCGTCAGCTAAGTGAGTGCTCTGTTTACTGTCCTCCATGTATCCAGTGTCACTTTGTTCTAGCAATACTAACAGCTCATCTGGAAACTTAACAAGAAAAGAAGGGACTTGAGTCCTTGAGTCCAGATTCCTTACATGACTAAAGGAATGAACTAGAACAGTAATTGCAATTGCAAGAGCTTGGGCAGTCAAACGAAGGCTACAGTTTCTCACAAGGACTCCCAGGGTCCATCCTCAGTGCCAAGAACCTCCCCATATTTCTTTTACAGTAAAAAGAAAATCTACTTTGAATTAGTTGGAGGTAACCAAAAAAGGTCAAGAATAGTTTAACAATAGCTTATTTTAGGAAAATCTTATTAACTGAATAACAAAAATTAGAGGTTTATTTGATAATGATTGGTGGATTTTAACTAAATTCTCCTATCCCAGACTAGTTCTCTGGGTCACTATAACCACTGTATCACCTTCTCTATCAGCTATTCTAAAATCCAGGTTTTATACACTTTATGGGTGAGCTATTATAGAGGACTTTGGTATTGTTTTGGTGATTATTTATAACCAGGAATTTTCACGAGAGATGTACTTCCTGATCTGGGAACTCCACATAATTACCATTATTATCTGGTGCCCAATATAAACCTTTTGTTCTCCCCACGATAGCCAAGTTTCACAAAGATTCAGCACTGCTAATTTAACATAAACTTCACTTATGCACACAACAAGAACAGAGAATCAAGGCTGTTACTCAATGGTGCACACCAAATAAACTATTTCCCTGAAGAATAAAATTCATTGAGAGGAAGGTATTTTAGCTCATCATTTTTATTTTGAGGTCTTATAAAAATGATCTTCCCTTATTTTGCAGTTCTGGATCTGACCCACATCTCGTATTATGCTGAAGTGGGCCATGACATTGAGGTTATTCCTAGACTAAGGCAGATCCATGTAAAGCCCATTTTATGTTTTCTCTTTGGTGGAAGCTCAGTAGGGGCTCCAGGTTAGTGACAGGTACTGAGAGGATTCACCTAAGACTCCACGTTCCCTGAGCCTCCATTCCTGCTGTTCAGAGCCAGGCTAACTCCCCAGTGACTTCCAAAAAGGTTTAAATGAATTTTACTCCATGAGCAAGAAAATGTTGCCGTTTGACATACATGATTGTGAACGACTATCAGATGAATATCAAGCAACACTGGTTTTGCAAATGAGAAAGGAGTCCTGTCCCTTCTCTGCTCCATATTGATGTGGGAAACAAAGGCAGAAGAAAAATTATTACATTTCCTTACTACCTACAGCCCACTGACAAGTCCTTGAAACAAGCAGAGTGACATTCCTCTAGGGACTCAACTGCTTCGATGTTAATACTTTGCTAAGGGCAAAAGGCAACCTTAGCCTGATCCCCAAGATCTTGTAAGTCTATTTTAACATACAAAAATTCCTTTAGAAATTTACTTTCTCTCTAAACCCCTCAAGATACGTATTGGCAATCATCCCCCAAGCATATGGCCCAATGATATACATCTGAAGCACTTCATGACTCAGGTTTTATTAGATGGTAATAAATGACCTTTTCCCAACAATAGCTAGCCCCCTCAAGGTCCTGGAAACCTTGCTTCCAAAATTCCTTAGAGACTTATGCTCTCCTTAACCCCTTCCCAATTTGAAAGTATATACTGGGCCACTCCTCATGACCCCGGTGCACCTCTTTCTGCCCACAGGTCCTGTCCCCGGGCTTTAATAAAACCACCTTTTTGCACCAAAGACATCTCAAGGATTTTTCTTGGCTGTTGGCTTCGAACCCTAATGTCTTTTCCTACATCACATATCATAAAATAAAATGGTCCCTTCATCTCTCAGGATTAACAAACATCCCATTTGTAACCCTGGGTGTACTTGTCCCCCACAGTGTCTCAGGAAGGACAAATCCCCAAAGACATGCTCTTAAATGCCACAGCCCACTGCCTGCTCATGAAGGTAACAAGTGGCAGCTGTTAGTTATTCGCCTCAACACTGCACCTGGACTGTGGCCACATGCGATCCCTCTTGTTCGGGGAGTGTGATGTTAGAGCTGTCTTTGAGCTGAATCCATCATCAGCCTGGTCTCTCGGCTCATGAGTGATCTGATTCGGCACCACTAAAGGCACTAAAGTGAGATGATTTTTCTATTGCCAGTTTACTACTCTGAGCATGTTCTGGTCTTCTTCCCTTCCTGCCAGTGTCTAGCTGTGTCCTGATCCCAGGGTTTCCTCTCAAGTCTACCCTGCCCATAGCTGCCAGATTAAAATCTACTGTGTGTCCTCCGCGCCCCACCCTCCTCCAGCCCCTAATCAAAATAGTTAACTCTCAATGATCTACACTCTCCAGTTCTATGCCAAAGTATGGCTCTCTGTTTCCTCCCTGGTGTGGGGGACTATACCTCTGCCTGATGAACCCTCACTGCCAATACTCCCTGGATGCACGTGAAGTCCTTGTCTGGAAAGCCCTTTTCCCATTTCCCCATCAAAACCCTACTTCTTCCAAGACTCCTCACATCCCACCATATCCTTGGATGATTCCCTACTGACAACAGCCTCTACTTAAAGTCCAGCACTCTCTTGTTCAACGCTGTGCTTCTTTGTGTTGTACACTGTTTCACTGATACTCTTATTTCCTTAAAGCTAATGCCTCTGAGGGTTGGACTTAGGATTTTCTTTTTTTAAAAGAAAAAATTTTTTCCCTTTTTCCCCTCAGTTTTCTTTACACAGTAGATACTCATTAAAAATTTGTTGACTGACTGGTGCAAGGAGCCATGACCATACAGGGTGTAGCCATTAAAGGTCAATTTATGGAAATATGCAGATGGTCAAGAGATGTTTAAATAAAAGTGAATGTTATATAACTCTAATTATTCTTCACTTGACTGCATGGAGGTTTGCCATGATAATCCCTCTATTCAATTTTTTGTAATGTGGCTTTTCTCGAGGGTACACCATTCTTATTCACTGATAGCGTCTTTTATTCAAAGGATAATAGATGAGACTCTTAATTTACAATAAGTACTAGAAAACTTCTTCATGGATTAACTGGAATTCCAGAAGACTAAGCAGTTTATTTATACAATGAGAGCAACAGAGAAGCTCTTGCTTTGTGCCCATAATCTTTGCCACTTAGTGTGATTGTGCATATTTTATCTGTTGGAACAAAAGCCTATTGTTTTTGTCTTTTTTCTCTAGGCTTTGAGCCCAGGTTAGGTCTGCTCATGGGGTGGAAGATAAGGGCAGGCATGCCATGGTCTCCAGCTGTGCAAGCCTGTCTGAAGAGAGAGTCTTTTTTTTTTTTTTTTTACTATGGGAAAAAGCCTGTAAGAGGGGGAAATTTGAGGAAAATCTCTAAGGTTCCTCTTCAAGGCAAATTTGAAGAAAACCTAAGGCAGTGTTTCTCAAACTTTACTGGGCATCAGAATTCCTGGAGGTGATATTCAAGTGGCTGGCCCCAAGCCCAGAGCTTTGAATTCACCGGGTCTGGGGTGGGCTTGAGAACGTGCATTTGTAACTAGTTTCCATGGTGACACTGCTGGTTCAGAGACACACTTTGGGAACCACTGGCCTAAACTGACTTCTGTCAGCTCTGATGCTTCTCTCTGCCCAGAGACTCACCTGTGTCAGAGAGGAGACAGGAGTGATGCTGGTTTGCGGCTCAACACTCCTTAGCTGCTGCTAAGAAAGGGAGCCACTTAATTCAGCCTCCTTCTCAATGAAGGAATCCCTTTTATGACAGCACACCTATAATGGGCTCTTTATTTGCCTCCCTATTTGTGTCCTCTCTGTTTAGATGGTTCCCTGCCGTGGGCCTGGACACACCAGGTGGGCTGATGAAAATTCAAGGCGGTGAGTATATATTTAGAGTGTTCTCTGGTGAGACTTCAGGACAGAGCCAAAAAGGAAGAAATCCATCCCTTCTTTGCTATTACTGAAACTGGGTTTTTTAGGAGTAGGAATTCTCTCTTACTAGCATCATATTTGGCCCATAAGAGAGGTCCACAAATCTGAAATGTATTCTGGCTGATGTGTCACGGGTCCCAACTCTGAAAGGAACATGAGGCTATCTACAAATAAGTTCGGAGCACTGTGAGGAGCCTCCAAAGAGCTATTTCATTCCCTGTCTGTTGACTGAAGGCAGAATTGTATGGAAAACATAAAGCAGAAGGTAAGTCTTTCCCATGGGTGGGGAACTCAACAGACCTGTAGTTTAGTCATGTGGTCACTATGTGCCAGGCTTGCTCTCACTGACCACACATTTCGTGTATGGACCAAAGTGTCATCTGGCGAATTAAGACTAATTTGTTTTATAGAGAAATGGTAGTTCCCCAATAATAAAGCCATGGCCTTGTAGAGTGCTGAGGTTCAGTGTGATATGTTGACTGACCTGAAGCTGGTCACTGCTGCCAGGAGAATGGCAAGCACTTTGTGTTGCAGAGACTTCAAAACACATGCACTCCAATGCCACTTCTCGGCTCCCCCAGCTTCTTTATGCCTTCTAGTAATGGGGAATTCAGAACTGTGCCAATGGAGAGGGCAGATCATATTGCCTCTTCCCAGCTCTGACTGCAGAAGATTCTTCCTTATGTGTCACTTTGTAGCTTCCACTATTGGGTCTTACTTGTATTTCTTAGAACTTCCCAGAACCCTTCTAATCTCTTCTTTATCTTAAAATATCAGGATACCTGAAAACAACTCTCATGCCTCCCCATCCCCAAGTGTTCTCTAGGGGAAACATCCCCAATTCCTTCATCTGCTTCTTACATTACATGGTTTGAACTTGGCTACCATGCTGATTACTCCCTTCTGCATGTGACTGAGTTGGGTTATGTCCCTTTTAAGTTGAAATGAAAGGAGGTAGTAGTGAAATAAACCTTGGAAACATTCTCTTCATTAATCAGAAACTCTACTCTAAGACATTATTCATGTTAGAATAGCAAGATATTTAAAATGTTCAAGGGTTCTCTAATGCAGTATAGCTGCCCCACAGAAGGATTAGCACACATTAGGGATATTCACTGTTCCAGGTTGATGACTTTGGGCCCTGCACGAATGGACTGTGGCTTTGTCACCCACACTGGAGGGCAGGGAATGAGGATAGCTGGAAGCATCGTGAGTTGCCACCGTATTTCTTCTGGTTCTCTCTCATAGCTTTCTCATATATCTCCACATGATATTTATCTTTTCTAGATTGTGAGCTTAGCATTATAGCTGGTGTTTCCCTTCCAGTGAAAAGGTGTAGATTTTAATTTCCAAGGGTACCTGCTCTCCTTAAGGGAAGCATGAGTTCTCAAAGACTACTTACAAATTACACGGTCTACTTTGAAGAAAACACAAACTATTGGTAGGTTAATTCACCCTAAACTTAGAGCATGTGTTTAACCTATGGATGTTGATGTGATTCAAGACAAAATGCAAACTGCTAGTGAACAGCAAGTTTGAGAGATTGGAAGACAGCGTCTAATTCTTGAGCATTCTTAGACATGATGTGGGTGTAACTGTCAGGATTAGAAACTTGCTCCCAAGCAAAGGTTGTGAAGTAAACTCTTCTTCTTTGTGTCTACTTGAAAGGCTCAGCTACCAGAAGTCAAACAATATGGATTTACATCTCTTTCGTAAGAATCAAATACACCCACTCCGAAGTCAAAGATCCCAACTAATTTATTTAAAAAAATACACACTGAAGAATGATTCAACAGCTCAACCAAATACTGTTTCCACCAGGAATCTTTTCACCACTGGGACAAATCATTTGCCCTGCCCCACTTTTTCCTGAACCACACTAGCTGTTTTTCTTTGATGCCAGACATTGGTATTAAAATAGTCAAATTGGCATGTTTAACATTAGATATTGGGACGCATGGGTGGTTCAGTCAGTTAAGCATCTGCCTTTGGCTCAGGTCATGATCCCAGGGTCCTGGGTTGGAGCCCCGCATTGGGATCCCTGCTCTGCGGGAAGCCTGCTTTTCCCTCTGTCTGCTGTTCCCCCTGCTTGTGCTCTCTCTCTCTGAAATATAAAAAATAAAACAAAACAAAAACAACAACAACAAAAATTTTAAAAAATTGGATATATATCTAAAGACTCTAGTGTGCTTACCCTACCAGTGTGCTTTCCTCCTGGGCACAGAGCTAAACTACAATTTCCAGCTACCACTGCAGTTAGGCAAGGCCATAGAATATGGGCAGAAGTGATATATGTTACTTCTAGGCCTGGATCATGAAGAATCTCCTGTGTATGGTCCCTCTATGGCATCAACCAATTAGATTTACAAGAATGAGAAATAACCTATTTTGCTAAGCTGTTGAGATTTAGGGATTTTCTATTACAACAGCTATCTAATTAATACAGTCTACATGGCCTCACTGAGGACTGCATTTAAAGACAGATTGTAGCAAATGAATAACAGCATCTATTATTTATAAAGTATATACTTTGTGCTGGACATTATGCTAGGAACCTTACATTATCACATTAATCCTCATAACATCTCTGGGGTAGACACTATTATTTTCATTTTATAGATAGAAAAACCAAGAGATTAAAGTGGATCAAGGTCATGTAATTAGTGTAGTGGATTATATAATTGTCCCCAATTATTGACTTCCCTCTTCATAAGAAGATTATATGTCTGCACGTGCTGCTATATGCAGGTGCCTCAGTGGGAGAAATATGCATCTCCATCTCATTGGCCATTGGCACTGGTATGACACATGACTCGTTTTTGGTCCATGGACTGTGAGTGGATAACTTGAGCCATCCCTGAGCAGGACTTTCAAGAGTCATTGCTTAATTTGGCATTCTCCTTCCCCTGACACTAGCATGGAATGCCCCAGATCAGACTCCAGATACAGGAGTGCAGAACCATAGCTGACCAGCAAAGGTATGTAGCTTAAAGGGGAAATAAACCTTTGTTTTGTAAGCCACTGAGATGTTGAGATTACCGTTACTGCACCAAAGCTAGTAAAAGCTGACTAATACCTAGAGCTTGATGCAAATGCAGTTAGTTAGATGCCAGAGCCTATGTTCTTCATCACTGAATAACACCTCCCAAGCACAATGTCACATTTACACACATTCCTGTTAGATGATATGAAGAAAATTTAAGCATCATAAAAAAAAAATCAATTCTCATCCTGGGTAGGGAGAAAGTGGATGCCTGTAAGTTTAAAGAGGAAACTGCAACAGCACCAGGATTCAAACTTTATTTATAGATTTGTCTCTCACATTGCATATAATATGTTCAGATTTAGTGCCACAAAACAATTGTTGGCAAGGATATGGATCTTTTTATCCATAGATTCGTTTGCCGGTGAATTTTATAAAGTGTTCACACTAGAAGCCACATTTCTATGACTAGGAGTATGACTGGTGGTTAATATCAGTCAAAAACTATTCACTAAAAGAAAAACCAGTACTTTATGGTCTCTGGTTCTAAACACAGCCATACAGAAGTGATATGAAATAGGAGACTGAGGGGCTCAGGGGCTTAATCTGACTTGGATAAATATGTAGAGACATGAATTAAAGAGCTATTTGTTTAAAATATGGGGTTAACGTCATACATTGTAATTAAAAAAGTTGATTGATGGCCTTAATGCATCTGGACAAGATAAAGATTTGAAAGGTCATTTGAACACGATGCAAAATCATTCTCTCAAGATCTGAGAGAACTACTCAGTTCAGTAATAAATAAATAAATATCTACAATTGATTATCAGGTATGGTTAGATCAAGGCTACAGACAGTTTAGGGAATACTGAATACTCTTTTTAAGATGACATTGTCTTAAGAGCATAGGATCCAAGATGGCAGCATGTGAAGATTGTGAACACACCTCTTCCCATGGACACACCAAATCTACAGCTACATATGGATCATTTCCCTTTGAAAAAAGATCTGAAAATTAGGTGAACTGCTCTCCACAATAAAGAATAAAAGGACCACATTAAGACGGATAAGAGAGGCAGAGACACAGTCTTGAAAGAAACCCCACCCCTGGTGCAGCAACACACAGTAGAGAGGGATCTTACCAGAGAGGTGCTTCTTTTTGAGTGAGAGGTTGGTGCCCCACATCGGGCACCCTGATCTCTGGGAGCTGTACCAGAAAGACTAGCCCTTGGAATGTCTGGCTTGGGGAACCAATCAGGCTGATGTCTGGAGTCCCAAAGTGCCATAAGGAAACTGAGATTCCCCTCTTGGAGGGCTGGGGTATGGCCTCAATCACCCCAGACCCAGCAAAAAAGCAGCAGTTTGAAAAGCACTGAGATTATATGAGAGGGAGATTCATTTGCTGATCTGGAGGCATCTGCTAGAGGGGCAGAGCACAGTTGAGATATTCCCAGGAAATGGAGGTGCTGGGGGACACCATTGTTGCACACTCCACCTTGCCTGCTAGTACAGACAAGTGAGCTCAGACAAGGACCCTCCCACTAACTTGCTTGGAAGGGCAGGGTGAGCTGCTGTGTTGCTTGCTGAGACTAGAGAGTGCAGGCAGTTGCAGCACTCCCCTGCTCCCTGGCTGGGGCTGGCAGTGCTGCTGGTCATAGCATTCTCCTACTCCCAACCTAAAGCCGATATGTGCACTCAGAGAAAGCACTTTCTTGCTGCACTGCTGAAACCCAGAGGCATGTGCAGACATCTTCCCACTACCTTTCTGAAGCCATTGAGCTTGCCCTACCCACTACAATCTCCAATGCCTTTCTAAGGCCAGAAGACACATTCAACCCACACAGGGGACACTCCTCCATCACCTGGCTCTGGTGGCCACAAGAATTGGCATTCCAGAGCTCCATAGGACTGTAACAAGTACAAAGATAGCTCTTGGTGGGCCACTACCCCAGGGCAATGCACAGACAGAAGACAAACACTTCAGTCCTCCTGTGAAGAAGGCCTATTTACTGAAGCTGGAGCTTCGGTCTGAGGGACAGGCTTGAGGTTTCCTACACATCCAAGAGGCTAAAGAGGCAAACCCAGGGAACAAAAGCAGGGAGACACCACCATTATGCACCCCCTTAGCCTTCCTACAGCTCAAAGAGACTTTCTGGAAAGCTTAAACACTGTCTGAAGGCCTAATTTTTGCAACTGTTGCTCAGTGGAGACTTCCAGATCTCCTGGCCTGGAGGCCAACAGGGATTATGCTTGCAGCCCCACAAGACTGTATATATTTGGATATTGTAAAAACCACTACCTGAGGGTCTGACTTTCAATCAGCTTGAAACTAGATGTTAAACAGATTCCTCCCCTCAGAACACTGACAAATCTTGGCACATCCTCAACAATGGGGGCATATCAATAATAACTCAGGCAGCTTAGACCATCACAGAGTTTCAAGAAACAACCAAGAACTAGGACAAGGTTGAACAAGAAGGTTTATCACCTATACATGGCCACTTCTTCAGGCCTGAGAGAGGTAGCTATTTTGCCTAATACATAGAAACAGTCAAGCAAAATGAGGAAACAGAAATATCAAATTTATTCAGATTTGAAGGAGAGATAAAGAGTTTACTAGATAAGCAAAAGCTAAAGGAGTTCATCATTACTAAGCCACCCTTACAAGAAATATTAAAGGGACTTCTTTAAGCTGAAAAGAAATGGCACTAATTAATAATAAGAAAACATATGGAAGTAAAAACCTCACTGGAAAAGGTAACTATACAGTGAAGGTAGTGGATTAATCACTTATTAAGGCACTAAAAAGGTTAAAAAATAAAGTAGTGAAATTAACTAAAACTACAATAAATTTTAAGGGATACATAAAGCAAAAAAGATATTAAAATGACATCAAAAACAAAACGTAGAAGAGGAGTCAAAATGTAGAGTTTTGGGATGTGTTCAAATTTAAATTGCTATCAACTTAAAATAGACTGTTTTATACATAGTATGACATATGTGAACTTCATGGTAACCACAAACCAAAAACTTACAGTAAATACACAAAAGAAAATGAGAAACAAATCTAAGCATAATGATAAAGAAAGTCATCAAACCATGAGGGAAGAGAGAAAGAGAAAAAAGGAACAGAGAGGAACTACAAACACAACCAAAAAACAATGGACAAAATTGAAATAAGTACACACCTGTCAATAATTACTTTAAATATGAATGGACTAAATTCTCTAAACAAAAGACATAAAGTGGTTGAAGGGATTAAAAAAAAGATATCTACATACTACCTATAAGAAATTCACTTCAGAAGTAAGGATGCACACTGACTGAAAGCAAAGAGATGAAAAAAGATACTTCATGGAAATGGAAGTGAAAAGAAAGCTGGTATAGTTGTACTTATATCAGACAAAGATATAAAAGACAAAGAGAGGCATTATGTAATGTACAGGGGTCAATCCAGCAAGAAGGCAAAGCATGTATATATATTTATATATATATATATATATATATATATACACACACACACATGCATCCAATTTAGGAGGACAAAAACATATAAAACAAATATTAACAGGCCTAAAGGTAGAAATTGACAGCAATACAAGAATAGTAGTCAATTTTAGCATTCCACTGACTTCAATGTACATATAACTCATCCAGACAGAAAATAAATTAGATAATATTGGCCTTAAATGGCACATTAGACCAAATGGACTTAATAGATATATATAGAGCAATTCCATCCAAAAACAACGTAACAGACTTTCTTCTCAATGGCTCATGGAACATTCTCCAGGCTAGATCACATATTAGGTCACAAAAATAAGTCTTAATAAATACAAGAAGACTGAAGCAATATCAAGCATTTTTTCCAACCACAATGGTATGAAACTAAAAATCAATTACAAGAAGAAAGCTGAAAAACCTATAATACACAGAGATTAAACAATATGTTATTGAACAACTACTGGGTCACAGAAGATGTCAAAGGGGAAATGCAAAAATACTTGGAAACAAATGGAAATAGAAATATGGCATACCAAAATCTATGGGATGCAGCAAAAGCAGTTCTAAGAGGTAAGTTCATAGCAATATAGGCCTATCTCAAGAAGCAAGAGAAATCTCAAACAATTTAACTTTACTTCTACAGGAACTGGGAAAATAAGAACAAACAAAGACCAAAGTTTGTAGAAGGAAGGAAATAATAAAGATCAGAGTGGAAAGAAATGGAATAGGGACTAAAAGACAATTAAAAAAATCAATGAAACTAAGAGCTGATTCTTTGAAAAGACAAACAAATTGACAAGCCTCCAGTTAGATTCACCAAGAAAGAAAGAGAGACGGCTCAAATAAATAAAATCAGAAATATAAGAGAAGTTACAACCAATAGCACAGAAATGCTAAGGATCATAAGACTACTATGAACAATTATACACTAACAAATTGAAAAACCTGGAAGAAATGGATACATTTCTAGAAATTTACAATCTTCCAAGATTGAATAAGAAGAAATAGAAAATCTGAAGAGACTGATTACTGGTAAGGAGATTAAATCAATAATTAAAAACCTCCTAACAAACACAAGCACAAGACCAAACAGTTTCACTAGTGAATTCTACCAAACATTCAAATAAGATTTAATACCTATCTTCAAACTCTCCCCAAAAATTGAAGAGGAGGGAAAGCTTCCAAACTCATTTTACAAGGCCAGTGTTACCTTGATACCTAAACCAGACAAGAACACTACAAAAAAAGGAAATTATAGGCCAATATCCCTGATGAATGTATATGAAAAATTCTCCAAAAAATTAGCAAACCAAATTCAACAGTACATTAAAAGGATCATATACCAAGATCAAGTGGGATTTATTCCAGGGATGCAAGGATGGTTCAACATCTGCAAATTAATCAGTGTGATACACCACATTAATAAAATGAAGGATAAAATCATATGATCATCTCAAAAAATGCAGAAAAAGCATTTGATGAAATTCAACAACCCCTTCTGATAAAAACTCTCAACAAAGTGAGTATAGAAGAAATGTTCTTCAACTTAGTAAAATCCCTGGAAATAAACTTAACCAATAAGGTGAAAGACCTGTACACTGAAAACTATAAGACACTGATGAAAGAAATTAAAGACATAAATAAATGCAAAGATATTCCATGCTCATGAGTTGGAAGAATTAATATTGTTAAAATGTCCATACTACCCAAAGCAATCTATAGATCCAAAGCAATCCCTACCAAAATTCAAATGACATTTTTTAGAGAACTAGAACAAATAATTCTAAAATTTGTATGAAACCACAAAAGACCCCAAATAGTTAAAACAATCTTGGAAAAGAAGAACAAAGCTGGAGGTGTCATCCTCCCTGATTTCAAACTATTCTACAAACTGATACTAATCAAAACAGTGTGGTATTGGCATAAAAACAGACATATAGATCAACGGAACAGAATAGAGAGCCCAGAAATAAGCACACATATGTGTTCAATTTATAACAAAAGAGGCAAGAATATACTATGCGGAATGGACAGTCTCTTCAATAAGGTGTTGGGAAAACTGAACACCTACATGCAAAAGAATGAAACTGGACCATTACCTTATAACATATATAAAAATCAACTCAACTTGGATTAAAAACTTGAATTTAAGACCTGAAACCGTAAAACTTCTAGAAAACATAGGCAGTAAGCTCCTTGACGTTGGTCTTAGCAATGTTTTTTGAATCTGTCTCCAAGAGCAAGGGAAACAAAACAAAAATAAACAATGGGACTACATCAAACTGAAAAGCTTATGCACAGTGAAGGAAACCTTCAACAAAATGAAAAGGCAACCTACTGAATGGGAGAAGATATTTGCAAGTCACCTATCTAATAAGAGGTTAATATCTAAAATATATTTAAACACTTCTGTAACTCAATAACAAAAACCATCTGATTAAAAAATTAGCAGAGGATCTGAATAGACTTTTTTCCAAAGAAGACATACAGATGGCCAACATGCACAGGAAGAAGTAGTCATTATCACTAATCATCAGGGAAATGCAAATCAAAACCACAATGAGCTATCACTTCATGCCAATCAGAATGTCTAATCTCAATAAGACAAGAAATAACTAGTGTTGGTGAGAATGTGAAGAAAAGGGAACTCTTGTGCTCTGTTGTGGGAGTGCAAATTGGTGCAGCCACTATAGAAAACAGCATAGAAGTTCCTCAAAAAATAAAAAATAGAACTACTATAAGATCCAGCAATTCCACTACTGGATACCTATTTGAAAAATCAAAAACTCTAATTTGAAAAGACATATACACTCTTTTATTCACTGCAGCATTATTTTCAAAAACCAAGATATGGAAATAATGTAAGTGCCTACTGATAAATGAATGAATAAAGAAAATGTGGTGTGGGCGCCTGGGTGGCTCAGTTGGTTAAGTGAGTGCCTTCAGCTCAGGTCATGATCCTGGAGTCCTGGGATCGAGTCCCGCATTGGGCTCCCTGCTCGGCAGGGAGTCTGCTTCTCCCTCTGACCCTCACCCCTCTCATGCTCTCTCTTTCATTCTCTCTCTCTCAAATAAATAAATAAAATCTTAAAAAAAAATTAAAAAAATACTTAAAAAAAAAGAAAATGTGGTGTATATATACAATGGAATACTACTTAGCCATAAAAAAGAATGAAATCTTATCATTTGCAACAACATGGATGGATCATAAGTGTATTATGCTAAACAAAATAAGTCAGACAAAGAAAGACAAATACTGCATGTGGAATCTGAAAAACAAAACCAACAAAACCCTGTCACATAGATACAGAGAATAGATTGGTGGTTGCAGGGGGTGGGGGTGGTTGGTAGGAATGAACTGGGTGAAAGGGATTAAGAAATAAAACTTCCACTTATAAAATAAATAAGTCATGGTTATATACTATAGAGCATGGAGAATATAATCAATAACATTCTATTAATTTTGTAGTGTGATAGATGGTAAGTGGACTTATTGTGATGACCACTTCACAATGTATACAGATGTCAAGTAACTAAATATAACTCAAATAAAAAAAAAGATGACATTGTCCTTCTTTCTTTGAGGGAAATAACTTTGTGTAATTAATTAGTGCTAGTAAAATGATATCAAGTATGTGTATATTCTAGCACTTTACCAGAGTATCATTAGAACACTAACTACAATTATGATGATCTCTTCTTTGTATAGGATCCTAATTATTTCTAGAGCTAATTATTTAATATACATTTTAAAATGTATTATCCCAAATGATTGCATTTTATTTTGTTTTATCTCCCCAAACACTCAAACTACAACTAGAAAGAAAACCTTAATTCAACAAGTGTCTTGATGATTTTTCAACTTAACTACCAATTTCTCTTTAATTGATATTACCAAATTTAATAATTCTGAAAAAATCTAGAGTGAATCAATTCTCCTTTGATATTTAAAATGACATTTGAAAATAAAGGAAAGAAACAATAAATGCCATCTCAATAAGTTATAATTCCAAAGATGTTTACATTTAAACATCTCAGTTCCACAAACCTTGACATCCTGTTACAATGAGTTAAAGGACAAACAAACAAAAGAGCCCTTGGTTCAAAAGTGTCATTACTTTAATGCTGGTAAAAATATAGTAGCCTTAAATGCTAGCCTTTCCCCCTAGCTTCCTTCCTCTTCTTCTGATGCTCTCTAGTCTTTTTCCCTTATTAATTTGCATATTGCTTACATATCATTTGTAAGAGCTATTGAAAAGAGCTTCACCTTGCCTACTTGCCCATTTTGATAAAGAGGCTTTATCTTATTTCCATGAAGATTCACATAATCAAGATTCAACCCTTGAAAAAAGCAACACTTTCTACCCCTTAAAATCAGTAAATGGGGTTAAGTTTCAATAAAATCATGTTATTTATTTTTAATTGCCAATAAATTTTTTCTGTTGCTTATTAAACAGCTCTTCTGATGTCTTATTTTCTTTTATCCTATAAAGCAGATATAGTTTGTAAGATGGGGAGAATTTGAGAGTGAATTAAAACATTTCTTTATATTTAAAGGAAATAGCCTATGTAAATCCTATGTATTAAATAAAGACCTGGGTCATAAAAGTTAATATACATTATTTACTGACATTTAGGAAATACCAGGGTTAGGTGTCAAAATTATTTTTAAAAATATTATAAAAAGGTTCCAACTGCACAGGGATTAATTTTAAGTCTCCTTAACAAATCTTACTTGAAATGGGTGGACCAATTATTTTGGCTTATGCCATTGACTGCCATCAGGGCATAATGATACTTTGCTCAGCAATTAACCACCCAGGAAGAAAGCAAGTCCTAGTTTGAAAAATTAGCACCGAATATATGAACATAGAATCTACCAGAATTAAGAGCATTGATTGAGCAATTTTCTATACCTAGATCATTTATATTCCCATTTTTTTAATTCATGAGAGAAATTGAGCTTTGGAACTCACAAATACATTATAAGTGATCTTTTTTATGGAATGACCTATATTCTTGTATGGCTTTATCTTCATAACTAATCTCTACTTCTCTTCTGCTGATAATACCAGATGGAGCAAAGCCAAAGTACAGTTGTTTTAAGTTCTAACAGTACTCCATGCACCACTTCTCTCTACTTTAGGTAGCAACTCTTTTATAAATTAAATCATGGATAAACTTATCAATATCCATCAGAAATTGAAATGGAAGAAATAGTATAACATCTCATCTTTTGACCAGGTTTGGAATAGATTGCTTCTGCCATCAGTAGAGATCACAAAAAACAAAAAACAAAAAACAAAAACTGGAAGGTATAAACACACTGTTTTAACCAAGTCCTGAGTGCTCTGCATGCATCATTTTTAGAAAGCAATGGCATGCCCACAGTTGGAAAGCCCAACAAAGAAAATCAGGATTCCTCTCATTTACCTTCATAGAGAACAAACCAGAACCAGCTAAAGACTAAACACACACACATAAGGGCATTCCCAAAAGAGAATAGCAGCCCAGTGTATTGTAAATGCACTGTCAGTATTTCCAACCAGTTGTCAAACTTTGAATGGGCTCTGCAATTCAAACTGTGCCTTGTAACACCTGGATGCTATTCATAAAAGCGATCTATTAGAAATGTGACTGCCACCTTCCTCTACTGTTTTTCCTTATCAGTACTGGTGTGTGTGTGTGTGTGTGTGTGTGTGCGTATCTACGACCAAAGATGAGGACAGCAGGACAGAGACCAGCTTTGCCCCAGGTGAAAGCAGAATGGCAAGAGAGACTTACCTGTTTTCTCTCGAGTGATAATAAATCCTTCCCTCTTGCACAGTTTCTTCCTTGTTTCTATTAAGAGAAGTGACTCCCTCTCTGTTTCCTATGCCCTAGAACCTTGGAAATGTAGCTGCCCTACTCACATGTTGGCTTAAAGGTACAGTTACTGCTTCTCACCTCACTAGCATCCTCTCTTCCCTTTCCTGGAGCTCACCAGCTCCTTAGAAAGTCTGTCAGGTCTGGACTAAGAGTATTTTATTTCTCTACCCTCCAGGGTCTCAGAGTCCCTAGAAAGGATTTGGTTAACTGGTGTCTCACTGACAGGGTGTTCCCACAGTCTTTCTGTCATCGAAGCCCTATAAAAAGTGTAGAGGACAGTGAGAGGGTAAGAAATGAATGGATGCTTTTGAAACCAAAGGGACTTGGCTGAAACTAGGCAACTCTCATCAGAGACTGGTCCGGCGTGTGTGTATGTGTGTGGGTGTGGGTGTGTGTGTGCGCGCGTGCGCACGCGCGCGCTGCACCCCTTTGCTCCCCTGAGGACAGGATCATTCTCCATTCTCAGTTCAGCTTGGATCTTTTGCTGTTTCAGTGTTCTTGATTTTGCATAGTTACTCTGATGCACCGCCATGCGTGAAATGGATGATTTGCAAGCTTCTCTGTCCCACGCAATTCCGTGGATAATCAGATATCCAGATTCTGCACGGGCAAGAGAACCGTTCCTTTATAGAAAGTGATCGCTTCTGTCACCAAAGGAGCTAATAGCATTCTCGGGGTAGCCGACTGGGAGGTGGGAACCTGGCGCTTGTGCTCTGGCCTTGGTGCTGAATCCGAAACCTGCTGCCTGAACCATCTCAGTGGCCTCTGGACAACTTCGGGAGGTTTGAGTGGGTGTCGGCCAGTTCTAGAAGCCCCCTTGCGGGTCGCGGCCAGGAACTTGGGCAGAGCCGATACCCTGGGACCCTCCACAGAATACCTGGCTGGCTTATTTCTTCGCCTGAAGCTGGGAAAGTTTTGTCCAATGTTTTTTGTTGTAATTGGACCTGCCTTCTCCCCTCCCACCTGGGTCGCCATGGAGACTCAGCTCTTTCTTTCTCCAGGCAAAATGGGCGAAGCTTAGTTAGCTGTGCCCTGACTACAGTAAACCCCTTTTTCTTTCTAATCAGCTCCTGGGTATCCCCCTCCTCTGTTTTTCTGCAGAAGAAAGGTAGGCACGGTGAGGAGCTAGTAGGGATGTGGTATTACACCCTATCTGGTGGGGGCTCCCCAGTACCATCAGACTTTGGATAAAAGCAAGCAGGAGACACTCACATAATGAATTTCTAACTCCCAAACATTGGAGTTTTTTTTTTTTTTTCCTTCCCTTTCTCTCTCTCTCTTCCTTTTTTGGGAGTGGAGGCGGGATTCTTTGGAAAATTCTGGTATTTTGTTTCTCCATTAACCTCACCCCATTTCTGTGGCTGTTTCTATTAACATCTTCCCTCCTTAAGTGTCTCTCCATATTGAGGCTGGTACAAGAGATATACCTGTGGATCGACCCAAGGTTTTATTGGGTCTGGGGAATACTAATGTTATTTCTGTTAAAAAACTAATTCAAGCTTAATGTCTTGATGCAAATGAAAATATACCCAGGAGGAATCAAGTCGGGGATTCGTCCAACTCCCTAAATGCCATAAACATCTCAGTTTATCTGAAAGGTTTCTTTTTCCTTCCAATTACAAAACAATTCAGTTTACTTCTAGGGAGAGCTTCCTATTCACTGTTTGTAGCCATCATATCACATCCCTGGTTTTACTGATAGACAACAGTTAGGAGTTATTGTTTCCCATTTTCTGCCTGTTTCTCCCCACCCCTCACTTTTCCTTTTCCTCCTTCTCATGTTCCCTGTCTCCGTCTCTGTCTCTCTCCTCTATGCAAAGAAGAACAAGGATACAGCTTTCCATAAAGACAATGGGCTTTTCCCAACTGTAAATGACTACACCTCAAGCCGCCCCTGCCAGTTAATCAGTGCATTTCTTCTTTGCCAACGTATGTTGAAATGATGTCTGCAATAACTGACTGGGTTTCTCTGAGCCCAGGGCATGCAGACCCCTCCTCTCCCCGCCCCCCTTGCGAGTTTTCAGCTGCTAATGAAAACCGTAGGAAACAGATTTCCCTTCTGTTATGTAACTGGCTTCTCCCTCGCCTTTCCCTTGACTTGGGCATCATGTTTCTCATCAGCGTGGAGCATGCAGCGGCGGCGGAGACTGGGGAGGGGGAGGTGGGGACCCGAGGGCACGGAACGTTTTGCCCAGATTGATGCCAGCTTCTCGCCTTCGAGCAACTCAGCGCACCGCTTACCTTGCTGCGGACAGGGTGGTTTCACTCAATCATGATCTCCTCTCTTGGAACGGAGCAAGATTTAATAATTCACTACACGATGGATGGTGAGGGGAGAAAATAAAAAAAGAAAAGGAAAGAAAAGCTGGAATCAGATGGTCAAATTTCACATCAGCCCCGGGAGGCTGTTAGGAGACTCCATTCTCCTGGCGGTGCATCCGCTCTGGGTCTGGCTTCCCGGTTCCCGCGGATCCCCACCCCTCCACCCGCCCAACCTCTCCGGCCAGGTGCGGCCGTCTGCAAACTGGCTCCCTTTGGCCGCGAGAGGAGAGGAGAGGAGGGCTGGGCGCGGGGTCAAAGGAGGGGCGGAGGGTGTGCGTCGGGCAGGCACGCGGGCGGCGGAGCCGGTGGAGGGAAGGGGGAAAAGGCAAAAGTGGCGGAAAAAAAAAAAAAAATCCCGGCTGGGAGAAAAGTGATGGGCCACGCAGGGAGACGTCATGAAAGCCGCAGATTCAATGAATGCTCCTCAATTCCAGCGGACCGGCTGAGCCCCGCTGGCCGCGCACGAACCCGCGCGGCTCCGCGGATAAAAGTGAGCGCAGCGCCGCGTGCTGGAGGAAAGCGGCCACAACAGTGTGTTCCAGAGAGGCAGGGGGCAGGGACGCGGAGGGGAGGAGCGGGAGGTCCGGAGACGCCTACCCGCCGCCCATACCCCTCCCCGGGTGTGGGTGGAGGTGGTGGTGGGGGAACACTCCACTGACCCCTTCCCAAACCCGAGCCGGCGCGGAAGCGACCGAATCACCCCCCGCCACTCTAAAATGAAGCTGGAAACGTGGGGGCGCTCCTCGCTGGCGGAACCTTTTGGGTTAGCCTCCGGTTCCCGCCTTTCCTCCCCTGTCACTAAGTTATTCCTGGAGAAGAGCCTGGACAGCAGCAAAGAGCCGAAGCTCGGGGATCACTTTTTGTCTGTTGCTTGGAGGGGCTCCATCTTTCAGGTTTTGTGAAAGCACGAGAAAGAGGGCCTTGTCTCTGTCTCCCTCGGGGCTGAAATCCCGGAGTCAGCCTAGGCGCGCAGTGTGCGCGTGGCCAGGAGGGGGCGCCACGAGCCGCTGGGGCGGGGTCGGGGGTGAGGGGCAGCGCCCCGCGGGGGTTTTCTCGTGTATCCCGCTGAAGCCCAGCCGGCTGCTTCGTGCAGCTGGGGTCGCCGCTGCTGCTCCATCCCACCTCACCCTGATGTCTCTTTAGGGGCACTGGAAACAAAGAAAGGGACTGTGACTTTTTTCATGCATAACCCGGCTTGCCTTCCAAGTTGATTTTGTCAGGATTTGGATAATTGCCTACTGGATCCTGTCCTTTGATTTTTAACTTGCTTTGTATTGTTATTCCAGAGATCACCTCACAGCGCTCCCCTCTGCACCCCCTCTTTTTCTTATGGTCATCACAAACAGTATTTCCACGTTTCCAAAGCTTTTCCACAACTTGCTTCTATCTCTGTAAACTCCACTCTTTTATGCCATCTTTTCCCTAGAGATAAATTGATTGACAACTAAATTTTAAGAGTAACGAATACCATTGACTAGTAATTTTGTAACGACAGTTTCGTATCTGGCTCTTCTTTTGCCACTTTATAAAGTGGTTTTCTTCTCATAAGACACAGGATTTCTATCTCCAAGAAGATGACCCTATTCCAGAGAAAGAGTTGGTCGAGACCTCTTATTTCCAAGATCATTTTATTTTACATTTATGCGTTCTAATTACACAGCAATTCAGCCCTTCAAGAATGCTGTCTGCTTTCTAAAAATGACTTTGGTAGGGAGAGGTGTTTGCCTTCATTTGCATCCACGGTTATACACAAATCAACCGTGCCAACCCTGCACACAGCCTGTGAGCTCATATTTGTTGCTGATTTTCCCTGAGAGGTTGTGATCTCACTTGCTCTTACTTTTGAGTCACATATTCTGTGGACAGAAGATATTAGGATGGGTAATATGTGATTTTTATGCTCCTTAGTGCTTACCGGATCTAGTCATTGTCTTAGAGATAAAGATAAACAAAGAACAAGTGGGACTCAACAGTCCCCGAGTAAGTATGCAAGATGCAGGATTTCGGTGGAAACAGCCCTCCACCATTAAAAGAACAACTCACGCTGACTGTGTAGTTGCCTAAAGAGCATTCTATTTAATCTGTGAAGATGCTCTGGATATGCCTACTAATGTTCACTATATGCATTTCTACCAATTCAAGGATTTCTCAAGATTTATTTCTTACAAGACATCAGACTAAGTAAGTAAGTCAAGAGAGAGTGATAACCTCTTTTTCTCCCCTAATTTGAAACTGGCCCAAGTACTGTGGGCTGCACCTGAGCAAGAGTTTGTGTTGAATGAGGCGGATCACGTTAGCACAGCACGGGGTTTGACCAAAGCCAGAGACAAGAGCAATTGGTTTAACTGAGTTCATTTATTCCTGAGAGATCTCAGGCAGTGATTGTCACTGGTGTTAACTAAGAGGGGTCTCGGTGGCATTTGAAAATCCGGCAAAAGCTGTGTTTCCCAGACAACCATTGTAGCTCCTCTGAGCTTCCAAGAGCCCTGTCAGGCTACGCTGTGTTCAGCATGTCTGGAATCTCACTTAAAAGTCTATTTTGTGATTTCAGATGAAGCCAAGGCCTCAGGGTGGGGGAGCGTTGGGTGGGTGCCAAGGGGGGCTTCTAAGCCTTAGCTCTTCCTGCCTCTGGGTAGGTCAGTACTCCAAAGCTGACCAAGATGGTGGCTTCTAGGATTGATTGATTCTTTTATATGGATGAGGTTGGACCCTCCCCCACACATCAAACTGTAATGGAGGCTTATTAGCTAGCAGAATTGACTAACTGAATTATCCCGACTGGGTGTCATTTGCTGTGTGTAATCTTGTTTTTCTTCACCATTGATTGTGGCAATTTACAACCCAATCTAGCTCCCTCACCCACGTGTGGATCTGGTCCTGTTTGGACAGGCTGACACCTGTCAGCCTGGGTGGTGGGTGGTGGTTTCTGGTCTCTGTCTTGTCTTGCTTTGTCTTAAGACTGTTGCTTGTTGGATATTGAAGCCTTTAGCCTGCTGTGGGCACCATTTCCTCTTCATCTCATTTCCCCACCCACCTCTCCCCTCACCCACAAAACCCAACACTAAAAGCATCTTTAAAATGCAAAGATAGGAGGATAATTTCTAAATAATTTATTTTAACTATAAAGGAACATTTTAAAGAGTATCAAGAGAGAAATTTAAGAATTATTCTGTTCTACAGCTCTACTTCCAATGGACTAGATCTATTCCATCCATGTTTCTTATTGAGGGAATATCCAGAAAGAGCTATTGTATTTCCTTTTTGGATTTTGAGGGTAAATTTTGAGAAACATTCTTTTTGTTTTTTGTTGTTTGTTTTTGTGTTTTGTTTTGTTTAGAAATACTTTTTTTTTGTTCAAATTTTTATTTAAATTCTAGTTGGTTAACACTTAGAATAATATTGATTTTGGGAGTAGGACTTAGTGATTCATTACTTACATATAACACCCAGTTATATGTAACTTATCACAAGTGTCCTCCCTAACACCCATCACCCATTTAGCCCATCCCCACACAACTACCCTCCAGCAACCCTCCATTTGTGGAGACACATTCTTTTTTTTTTTTTTTTTTTAAAGATTATTTATTTGATCGAAAGAGAGAGAGAGAGAGAGAGCAGGGGCGAGGAGCAGAGGGAGAGGGACAAACACAGTCTGTGTAGAGTATGGAGCCTGTCACAAGACTTGATCCCATGACCCCAAGATCATGACCTGACCCAAAATGAAGAGTCTGATGCTCACCCAACTGAGCCACCCAGGCACTCCTGTGGAGATACGTTCTTGATAAGTATCTCCAGGTGTAAGAAATTAAGTGCTTTTGCTAAGAAGGGAGTTTTAGATGGTTTTAAATCTGAGGGATTTTAGTGCTGATCATTAGCACTTTCATCCTCCAATTATTCAATTATTACTTCTCTTTCTTTGATAGACTTTCATCTCCTACACATTTCCTACAGTTACTTTCCTCCCTTACTTTGGAATTCTGTTCAGTATCCCTACTTATCTTAAATTATAAGTTTTTATAAGCATTTCAAAATTATACATTTTTGTTCTGTGGCTTGATAAATGGGTCCAATCTAAAGGCTTATTTGATAAATTCTTTCTTATAGAATGTTTTATTAGTTCATCATTTAGTAGGTATCATGCTTTTTAATCACAGTGTCCCCCCAAGGAATTCGTTAAAATGCAATTTAAAAAAGTCATAAGAGCTTCAAATATAATATTTCAAAAGACCACGTAAGGTGATGATTACAAACAATTGCATAAATTAGTCTTCCTGTACCTCTTACTGGAAATAATTTTAATTAACATGAAATCTGTGCAACATAAACATTGCAGGCCAAAATAAAGGACTTAGATTTGTAAGATGTTCTTTCTGTAGTTAACCATGTGCTAAAATGCCCAGATTCTTTGTTTTAGGTTTTTGTTTTTGTTTTAACTGACACTTTTAGCAAAGAGGCTATGAGTTGGAGAGAATGAGATAAAGTTCTTTCTTTTATATGCTACTGCAACTGTGTGTCATCTCCTATAGTCATGCTGGGCACCAAGCAAAACTGGACCTTGTTTGCTCTCAGTAGAGGTTGGGCTCCAGCCTAGCTTTCACAGGCTTCCATGGCTCTCCCAACAGGGCCTTCCCAACCTCCTTTCCTAGAGATACATCCCAGAGTCCAGTTCTAAATTCCAGATCAGCCTTGGTCATCTTAAGTAAGATTTATATATTTAAACAGTCTTGCCCCCCAGCATCCATGCCAAGTGATGGGTTTAACCAGGGGGTTCCTGCTTTATCATATCATCTGTAAAATGGTATTTTCAGGTAGGTTCTCTGGGAAGCAGACTCTGAGACGGCCTTTAGTGTGCTGGGTGTTTTTAGGGATGTTTCTCAGAATGTTATGTCTATGAGATCAACACCTATGGAAGAGAAGGTAAGGAAGTGTGAGTGAGAAGCAGGGCTGATCTCAGTCTTGGCTCATCCCACAGAGAGCTCCAAAGGTAAAATAAACCATTGGAATTATCCTGTATTAAGCCAAGATAGCCCCCACCTGATTGGTCCCTGGATATGAGCCTTCTGGGAAGGGCATGACTTTGGGCAAGGAGGCTTTAGATAGTCTGTATCTGGTGGCTAAAAACTGCCTGCTTATAACCTTATAGCAGTTAGGTCAGTAAGCCCTCTCTTGAGGGAAGATTTTAGTGACACATCTGTCCATCTACCAAAAATGGGGATAATAACATTACCTATTGCACAGGGTTCCTGTGACTTTTATCTGACATCTTATATGACATAATCCATATAAGAAGTGGAGCCCACAGTCTGGCATACAGTAGCGGCTTAATAAATGTGAGCTATTTATTAATGGATGATGCTTGTCATTTTTATGATTAAACAAACTCAGGATTATGCGTTTTCATGTACCTCCAAGATTTGTATCCATGCAGTTTCAAGTCCCTCTCCAAGTACCAGAAAAATACTGAGAGTACTTCTTATTGTCTCTAGCTAATGAGTCCAATCCCTGAATCAATTACTGTAGCTGGGAGGATGCTGTGCTAGACATGGTCTGTTGGCACCTAGCATCTATTTCTACCCATTTCTGATACCCTGACTTGGGAACCGGGTACATTAATTCATATTCAAAGAGGGATTTAATATCAGACTGGAAGTCAAGACGTTTCCTAGAAGAGGAGGACCCCAAGGCTCTGGCATCAATTTCTTCTGCTTCAGTCTGAAAGGGAAGGGGTCTAGAGAGAAGTAAATGTTCAGGATATGTAATATATATAATTCTCTAATTATACAATGTATACAATTCTCTAATTACACAAGGAAGTTAGTTTCTCACTTTGTGGGAAACAGTGGTAAGAATTATCTTTTTGTAGTCTCATAGGAGACTCTGGTAACTACAGACGGTGGTTTGCTTTTCCTTGCTGTGTAATTCTCAACAGTCAGTGGTTTATTTAGGTAGTTCTTTCCTCCTATTTTCTGTTTATTTGGAACCAAAGTGGGAGAGATGGAATATAGAGTCAGTAAAAATTCCCAAGTCCACAAGGAAAACAAACATCCCAGCCTGGAAGGTACAATGATGCTGCAGTTTAGCATGGGATCCATGAAATTGACTGCTGGTGGCAAACAAAGAACAGATCTCATTTGCAACTTCAAGTCCCCAAGCTGTTGTCACTACTTGTATTCATCTGCTGACTCAAGAACCACCGAGCAGCAGGAAAGAGAACACTGGTAAGAAAGACAATATAAAGGTGATAAAACCACAGACTATAGAATGTCAAGTCACCTTGGAGATTTTTTGGCCCCTTTTCAATTCCACAAGCCTTTCTCTGGCCCCAGTCAAGAAACCCTAGGCTGCCTCTACCACCCGAACACTGTGATTCATTTCCACTTTCCAGCTCTTAGATTTGCCTTTTTTTTGACCAAATTCAAGCCTTTAACACCTACTCTCAGACTTTTAGCTTGTTTCTTATCTTTGACACTCCCGGAGTAATTTCCCCTCTTCTCAAAGCTGTCGGTTCTCAAGTCTGATCCTATTGACTTATTTCTTCTGGTCCTTATCTTCTCATTCTGTCTCATGCATTAAATAGATTATTTATAGTGCCATAAATATGACAGGCATAAACTTATTTCCCATAGAATTGTATGATCCTTTCCAAACAAATATAATTCAGGAGAGAAATATGATACAAGATAATAAGATGATGGGATAGATTCTCATCCAAATGTTTCATGAGTAACAAGATAATAATAAAGCCTTTAGAAATTTCAAGGATCTTGGTAAAATTACTTAACTTTTTAGGCCCTCTAAAACAGGAATAATTATAATACCTTGCATTAGTTTTCTATTGCTGTATAACAAATAACTACAAACTTAGTAGCTTAAAAAAATACCCATTTATTAGCTCTTAGTCCTGTAGGTCCAAAGTCCAGCAGGGCATGGATGGGTTCCTTGTGTAGGGTATCACAATGTGGAGATCAAGCTGTCAGCCGGTCTGGGAAAAAATCCACTTCCAAGCTTATTCTTGCTATTGGCAGAATTCACTGTCTTGCGGTTGTAAGACTGAGGTCCCCATTTCCTTATTGGCTGTTAGCAGGTGGCTCTCCTTTGCTCCTGGAGGCTGCTTACATTCCTTGTCATGTGGTCCCTCCATCCTCAGGCCAGGAAAGGGACATAGGATTCTTCTCATGTTTTAATTCTTTGATGACTTCTGTTACTCTGAGTTGGAGAAAACTCTCTGCTTTTGAAAGACCCATGTGATGAGATCAAGCCCACCTATATAATCTCTTCATTTTAAGATCAATTGATTTGGGACCTTAATTATGTCTGAAACATTCCTTCTCAACAGCACTTAGGATAATATCAGACTGAATAAGGGGAGGGGGTGTGTGTATACCAGGGCCTGAGAATCTTGGGGGCTCTCTTAGAATTCTGCCTACCACATACCTACCTCAGAGAGTTATTAGATGAGATGATACACAGGTAACCAAACCAGTATATTGAAAGTGAAGTTTTAATGGAGATAACACCAAGAGATACTCATGGTTTTGTTGATCTGCTCATTCATTTCATTGGCATGAAGCAGCAGCTGATCCTGCAATTAATTGATCCACCTTTCCCTGCCCCTTCCTCCAGCTTCTCTGACTCCTGAGTGTGCGTGTTTCCAGTTCTGTGATGAAGGATTTCTGCAGAACACTCCTGTCACCAAGGCCAGAGACAATAAGAACTGACATGAGGTTCGGTTCATCCCTGTGGGGTTCCAGACAGTTTGCATCACGTATCTCATTGCTGGAGTTGCCACATCTCTAGCTTGTCCTACAGCTCAGATCATAATAGTGGCTGCATTTTTCTTTCATTGTCTTGTGTGCCCCTTACTTTCAGCACATTGACAGAATGGACTTCATTACCTGGACAGGTAACTCCAACCTTTATTGGTTAGAATGGGGGCTCTTGGTGGTACTATCACTGTTAAGTTGCCATGGTTTTCCAGGACTATTGAACAAGGGAGTAATAAGAGGTGCCCCAGTAAATTCCTGAGTTCAAAGATAGACCTTCTTGCCCATGGTACTGGAATAACAACTCAACTTGTCTCTGGCAATCAGGATTGGTCACAGTAGCCAGGGGCTCCTTTTCCATCTGCTGGTTTAGTAGCATAAGGAGTCCCAAAGGGCCAGGGTGCAATCTCAGCTTCTAATGCATCAGAACTACTACTATGTTTTGTGGTAGATGCCTTCTTCCCTTGGACACTAGGACCTCCAAGCCCATCAGGTCAAGGTAGTAGGATGAGAAGCAAACATAATTTGGTAAAATAGTGAGGGGGCTACTCCCCCCCCATCACCCCATTGTCTACTGGCTATGCATTCCATACATTGTATCTATGGCACCAATGGCACACGTATTGGTTGCCAGTTGAGGGCATTTACCACATCCCATAAGAGAGAACCCCGACCTCACAGTGACTGCTTCCCAGCTGGTACCGTGACAGAGCTTTCGGAAGACCATCCCACCTTTCCACTTAGGCAGCTGCTTCCTGGTAACAGGATATATGGTAAGATCAGTGAATTCCATTGGCACGAGCCCATTGTCACTCTTAGTTTACCACAAATTTGACCCCTGCTCAGTAGGACACAATGACATGGGTAAGGGAGAAATTGTTGAAGCAACGAGGCTTGATGGAAGAAGTTCAGTGTACTGCATCTACTACAAATTGGCCTCCTGGTTCCCTAAGACTGGTTCTCTGCAGGGGATAGTGGCTTTGATAAGACATAAATACCTTCACATTCTGTGCCCATTCATTGAGGCCCATATATATATATATATATATACTTCTTCCTAGACCCCATTATTATCAATTTTCTAATCCTGATGGCATGAATCAGGGCATATCTGTAACTCAGCCCATTTTTTCCTTCCACATTACAAAGAAAATTTAAAACACTACCCACATACCTGCCCACGGGGGGGATGTCCCTTCACCACCACCTTTTCAGTACAACTTCTGTCTGGTATAAACAAATCAGGCTCTTGACTTTTCTTCCTTCATTAGCTGGTCATGAGAAATTCCTATTAAGCCATAAACATGTGTTGATGGATAAAAGGCAGAGCAGTAGAATCAATAAACGTCTGGCCAACTTCCTAGTGCAGTTTACTTGGAACTTCCATTCTGTTTCAACCCCAAGTCCTATTTACCTGTGCTAGATTTTCATACTAATGGCCCCCAGTGGATCATGTCTCTGGGTATCCAAGCCCTCTCATACTGACTGTGCTTGGACAAGTGACTTGCATTGGTTAATGGGGCATCAGCAAATATGATAAATGTTTGTGTACTGGAATTAATCCTCTTGGAACACTGTCCTGAGACTGTGTGTGAGGAAACCATGTCTGGCTTCCCTGAGCACGGAAGACCACAGTGAGACCTGCATTTCTCAGCTGTCTCCATTGAGACCAGTCCCCAGCTGGCCCTTCAGCTTAAAAATAAGGAAAAACCAGCATGAGAACCAATCATAAGAAGTCAACAGAATCATAAAAAATATTAAACTACTGTGTTAGTTTTGTTTGTTTTGATTGAAGCCTCAGGTTCTGGGGTGGTTGTTATTCAGCAATGGATAACTGAGAGAAAAATCAGTACCTAGTAGTGGGGGGCTTCTGTAATAAAAACCTAAAACATGAAGGATCGACTTTAGGGCCAGGCAGTGAACACAGGCTGGGAGGTAAGGAAACTGCCATTGGAGACTGGGAAGCATGCAATTGAAGGCTTATAGTAGTAAGGCAATTTGCAAAGCTGTCACCAGTAATAGCTTGGGAGATAAAAATGTACCTGAACTTAAGGATCTTGCTAAGGAGATTTCCAAGTAGAATTTTGAAAATACCCATGGCTTCTTATAGCTGTATATAATAAGGAACTATTTAATAAGAGAGTAAACTGTTCCATCTGTAAGCAGAATTTAGGGGAAGTTCAAGAGACAGAACCTGCTGGTTAGAAAAGGAAACAGTTTCTCATCTCTAGTCTTCCTATCAGCAAGTGAGTCTCAAAATAAGCAATAGTCACAAGGCAGAGATCTAATGAAGGATATGGTTGTAGGACCTCTGAAAGTTTTTTTTTTTAATTATTATGTTATGTTAATCACCATACCTTACATCATTAGTTTTTGATGTAGTGTTCCATGATTCATTATTTGCATATAACACCCAGTGCTCCATGCAGAACGTGCCCTCTTTAATACCCATCACCAGGCTAACCCATCCCCCCACCCCCCTCCCCTCTAGAACCCTCAGTTTGTTTTTCAGAGTCCATTGTCTCTCATGGTTCATCTCCCCCTCCGATTTCCCCCCCTTCATTCTTCCCCTCCTGCTATCTTCTTCTTCTTCTTTTTTTAACATATAATGTATTATTTGTTTCAGAGGTACAGGTCTGTGATTCATCAGTCTTAAACAATTCACAGCGCTCACCACAGCACATACCCTCCCCAATGTCTATCACCCAGCCACCCCATCCCTCCCACCCCCCTCCACTCCAGCAACCCTCAGTTTGTTTCCTGAGATTAAGAATTCCTCATATACGTGGGACCTCTGAAAGTTTTAAGATGGTGCTTAGTTGCTTCAGCTGAAAGAAGGGCTTTTTAAGTATCTTAAGGGCATAATCCTCCAGCGGTTGTACATGAAGCTCAAAGTAGAGAGGGATCAGTCTTGAAAGAAATTATGGTTTTAGCTTGGGGTATAGAGTGAATCACACTATTGAATCACTATAGAAATCTTATAAAGTGTTTTTTATATATATAAATATATTATTTATTTATTTGTCAGAGAAAGAGAGAGAGAGAGCGAGCACAAGCAGGGTGAACTGGCAGAGGGAGAAGCAGGCTCCCCATTGAGCAGGGAACCCGATGCAGGGCTCGATCCCAGGGCCATGGGATCATGACCGGAGCCGAAGGCAGATGCTTAACCGACTGAGCCACCCAGACATCCCGCTCATAATGTTTTTAAAGGGTTTTGCCCACTTGAACTAAATGAGACAGAGTCAGTTCAAAATGCCAAGAGGCTCTGAATCCCCCAGCTTTCTATGGCAGGAAACAGGCTGAGTTATTCATGTCCAAACATGAGACATTTCTTATGGGGGGAGACAATGATCTCTGAGAGGACAAAGCTAAGATTCCCTGAGAAAGACAGGAATCATGAAGAATTGCCAGGGAGTAGAACTGGGTTTTAATCATGGAATATTTCTTAACCTTAGGAAGTCCTGACATGTTTCTGGATGTATTTCAGAATCACTGTGGACCAATGACTGTTAGATGTCTCTCCTTACTACTCTTCACTACTTCATACCTATGGCTTCATGGGGAATTCCACATGTTCAGTCTTCCACAGCCTCTCCACCTCACCCTCCAACCCAGAGATTCTTGTGTTTCCCATATGCAAAATATATTCGCCCCTTCCAGGACTCCTAAAGTTTCATCCAATCATGTCACCAGCCTAGAGGCCCATGATCTCTTTATCTGCATTAAATTCAGATATAGACAAGCAAGTATGTCTGCAACTTGATCTGGTATCACCCTAAACAGACCCCTCCCTGAGGTCTATCCTTGGGGGCCTAAGCATCCCCATCAGCCTATCTGGAACCTGGAAGTTTGAGGAGCAATACTAGCATCTGGCTAATACTAAACCCCAGGTGAATGACGCAAGCTCAGGAAATGCACTAATGATAATAGGGTAGTATCAACTAACATAGTAGTTTTGGCAACTTAAATGGGAAGATTCCTTATACTGTCCACTGGACCCATTACATATATACCTGGTGCATTGTTACACCAATAGTCCCCAGTGAACCCTACTTGCCTTTGTGTGCCCAGGTAAAACCAGCAGAAAGGCACAGCAATGGGTAGCTGATACAGTGCCATTTGCATTGTACTGTGAAATGCTGCTATGAACACTGGGTTTTGGATGGTTCAGTGGATCGGATAACACTCAGTGAGGGATGGTCTGAGTGGCATGGTCACTTGGTGATCCATGGTGGACATTCTGTCTTTACCAGAGCCCAAAATCAAGCCAAGAGTTGCTTGTCAAATGGAAATATTCTGTTAACAAAGGGAGCATGTCTTTGTTCCTAAAGCCTAAGTGTATATGCTGTGACTCTCCTATGGGAACTTTCCAGTCTACATGTACTTCCCTGTTTGATAACTGTAACTACCCTGCAGAGTCCTTCCTCAAAGAACCTGACTGCCACCTCTCCATCAAGGGGCTCCAGGTCTACAGCTGACTTAGGTCTGGAAACTTGGCAAGAGGCTGTGAGTCCCCACAAAGGTAATTTGAGTTAGGACCAGACCCACCCTCCAGACTGGAGTTTTTCTGATTTTATAAGCAGAGCAGTAACCTTAGGAAGAAGCATCGACTTCATTTCTAGGGATGCCATCACTGGTCAGATCCCTGCAGGCCAAAGCATTGACCACCACCAAGTTCCTGAGGCTTATAATAGAATGGGAGTTCAGGTTATGGCTTCCAAGGCATTATTATTTCAATGTAAGTTTATGATTTATTTGATTTATATTGGATTTTTTATTATTAATGGTCCCAGGAACTCTAGAAAACCTGATGATCTCAGTTGAAACAGAAGGAATCTTTGAATAACCAGTTCTTAATTATAAAATGACTAACTCTGTAGGCAAAAAGAGAGTTACAAATATCAGGAGACTTTAGGTAATTAATTCTATTATAGCAATGCTGGAAAAGCTGAGGTTTTGGGGGATATCAGATTGGCGCAACTACAAAAGCAGCTAGACTTTTCTCTTGGCAAGTCAGTCTTTACAAATGGCCTTGCTATTTGTTTCTTTATTTCTGTATTTATTTGTTTTTGCTTTGTTAAGCTTCATATCTCATAATAGAGGGGAATAGGATAAGTCTCCTGCTTCCTTTCTGTAAGCATGGTTCTTAACTCAGAGGGGGACACTAAAGGGTATTCAAACTGTAACTATTAACTAATAAACTCAGACAGATGAGAACACCTTGTAATAATGAAAATAATTTTGGGGCATATTTACTTCAAGGAAAATGAGAAGGAAACTCTCCACCCTCAAGTCTTTTACATAACTGTTTATAAGCCAAATAAAATATGAAGTAAATAGCTAGAGCATGAAGTGCCCAGTGGACTCAGGCTTGCATCATTAAATGACTTTCCCTCATCACTGGCTTGCAAGGATCCAGAAACTAGGACTAAGTCAAGTGTGTGTTTTGTTGTAATATCCCCACAATTGAAGGCTGCAGACTTCAGATTGTCGCCATCACAGTGACATAGTCTGACTGTCCAACTCCTGGAGGAAGCATAAAATTACTTTCTACTTTTTTATTTCTCTTCTGATTTATGTCTTTTTTCTTTAGACACTGACGTCACAGCCAGAAGTGTATGATTTTATTTGAAACGTTGTTAGCACAAACCAGTGGATTAACGGAAATGAGGAATACTAGTTTATATTTCTTTTTCCTTGAAATGAAACAAATCATACACTGTTCTATTACTTTTAATGACAGATTTGTTAGAACAGCAAAGAACTTAGAGCTATTAATCGGTGTATTGAAATATTCATGGTGTTTAGGGTGGAAAAAATATACTTGGAGGATGTGTTTTTAAGCAGCTCCGTGTTCCAGAGGTAATTAAAAAAAAGCAACACAGTTAAAAAACAAACAGACCACACAAATGTATCTGAAAGTTCCCCACCCCCTCAAGCAATTGACTACAATCTATGAAGCAATATTTTAAGGTGGAATTTAGGTGCTGTTATAATGTTATATTTTTAACTGAATTAATAAGGCACATCTTTTTCTTCTCTCCAATTAGGACTATGGAGAACCTAGGCCTTGGAGAAAAAGCCATTATTAGAAAGGTCCTTTTAGGGGGTATCTTGTGTGCTAAGGAGACAGCTGTATACGATGGATGTGGAGCTATTCTTAACTCTGCAAAACCCCAGATGGAAACCAACTTCGTGATTTCAGAGAAGGAAATCTTTCAGATTGCTAGAGAATTGCCTTCCTCACTGGGTGTTAGTGTTAGCTCTGAGAATGCGTGTTTGCCTCAGAGAAAAGGCTGTGTGTGTGTGTGGGCGGGTGGGCAGGTGGTATTGCTATAATAGATAAATATCTATGATGGAAGCAAGTATGTCTGCAACTTGAGCTGGTACCACCCTAAACAGACCCCTCCCTCAGGTCTATCCTTGGGGGCCTAAGCACTCCCCATCGACCTATCTGGAACCTGGAAGTTTGAGGAGCAATACTAGCATCTGGCTAATACTAAACCCCAGGTGAATGACTCAAGCTCAGGAAATGCACTAATGATAATAGAGGAATTGGTGGTCTGCCTGGCTTTTTGTGTTAGGTGAGTCCCTCTGGGTAGGGCTGATGTTCTTCACTAGGTGGGAGGAGATTCAAAAGGGAAAAGTCTGGCAAGAATTTTTGGAGGGAGGCACTTTTCTGATGGCAAATGAACCAGTTGGGGCTCACTTCTGATGTCACTGTTGTGAGCAAACCATACGTGCTTTCCCTGTGAATTCGAAAGAGTCTAATTTAGCCCCCTAACTTCCTCCTTTCCTCCCCATGTGTAGTATTTTCTTCTGCAAATTTTCCAGCATTTCAATAGAGATTCATATGTGCTGACATAGCAGATGAAAGTGCCCTTTGATCAGCCAGTCTACTTCCCACTCTCAACCCTTTATGAAAGAGAAAAGAGATCTTTTCTTTCCTGTGTCTTCATATGTCTGGGCTGGAACGCAGAAGGTTAAGGCTCAAATCCTCTTGAGCTATCCATTTGAAAGCCGTCCCTGAGCACTGCAGGTTCACTTCTGTAGGCCACTGTACCTGAGACCAGGAGAATGATCTGCAATTGGAAACTGTTCCCTTCTCCTCCACAGATGTCAAAAGAGGTAGTACGGACCACCACAATAAAGCAAATATACAATGAAGTGACTCAAATTAATTTATTGGTTTCTTAGTGCATTTAAAAGTTATGTTTATATTCTACTGTAGTCTATTAAGGGAACAATAGTATTATTTCTAAAAAACAATGTACGTACCTTAATTTAAAAACAACTTAATGCTTAAAAATGCTAACCATCATCTAATTTTTCAGTGAGTTGTAATCACTGATCACAGATCACTATAACAAATATGATAAAAATGCAAAAGTTTGAAATATTGAGAAAATTACCAAAATGGGACAGGGAGACATGAAGTGAGCAAATGCTGTTGGAAAAATGGTGCTGATAGAGTTGCTTGATGCAGGGTTGCCATGAACCTTCAATTTGTGCAAAATGTAGTATCTGCAAAGTACAATAAAGCAAAGCAAAATAAAATGAGGTATGCCGGTATTATATTTTGAATTTGTCAATAAAACTTTTGTAGAAATTTGTTTTCTCTTATGTAAGTACCGACATAATACTTTTGATTTTTCCTCTTAATGTTAAGACACACAGTATTTCTATCTAATTATTTGCAGAAAAAGTTGGGGGACTCCTGACTTAAATATATATAGATGTATATCATGCTTATGAATTGGCATATTTAATATTTTTAATATGTCAAGTCTCCTCAAATTGATCCATGGATTCAATGCAAGTCCAAGGAAAATTTCAGCAGGAATTTTTGTAGAAATTGGCTCGTTGACAAATTAAAGGAACTAGGACACCCAAAACAATACTGAGAAAGAGGAAAAAAGATGGAGCCTGTCTACAGCCTGATTTCAAGAATTAGTATAAAGCTATAGTAATCAAGACAATATGGTGTTGCCAAAGAAATGATGTATATATTGATGAAACAGAATCCAGAATCCTGAAATAGACGACACATTTATGGCCAAAGAATTTTTTTATCAATTACATTTTTTTTTTTTTTAAAGATTTTATTTATTTATTCATTCATGAGAGGCAGAGAGAGAGAGAGAGAGAGAAGCAGGCTCCCAAGGAGCAGGGAGCCCGATGCGGGACTCGATCCCAGGACCCTGGGATCATGACCTGAGCCGAAGGCAGACGCTTAACCATCTGAGCCACCCAGGCGCCCTTATCAATTACATTTTTAATTTTAATTCCAGTATAGTTAAAAACAGTGTTGTATTAGTTTCAGGTGTACAATATAGTGATTCAACAATTCTGTACATTACTCAGTGCTCATCAAGAAAAGTGTACTTTTTAGTCCCCATCACCTATTTCCCCCATCGAGTCACCCACCTCCCCTATGGTGACCATCATTTTTTCTCTAGAGTTAAGAGTCTGTTTCTTGGCTTGTCTCTGTCTCCCTTTTTCCTTTGTTCATTTATTTTGTTTCCTAAATGCCACATATGGGTGAAATCATATGGTATTTGTCTTTCTTTGACTGACTTATTTTGCTTAACATTATATTCTAGCTCTATTCCATGTTGTCACAAATGGCAAGATTTCATTCTATTTAATGGCTGAATAATATTCATATACATCCTACATCTTCTTTTTCCATTCATCTATTGATGGACACTTGGGCAGCTTCCATAATTTGGCTATTATAAATAATGCTGCTATAAACATAGGGGTGTATGTATCCCTTTGAATTAGTGTTTTTGCATTTTTGGGGTAAGTGTCCAGTAGTGTGACTACTGGATCATAAGGTAGTTCTATTTTTAACTTTTTGAGGAACTTCCATACTGTTTTCCACGGTGGTTGCACCAGTTGGCATTTCCACCAACAGTGCATGAGGGTTCATTCTTCTCCACATCCTTGCCAACACTTACTGTTTTCTGTGTTTTTGATTTTAGTGATTCTGACAGGTATGAGGTGATATCTCATTGTAGTTTTGATTTCCATTTCCCTGATGATGAGTGATATTGAACATCTTTTCATGTGTCTGTTATGGCCAAATGATTTTGACAAAGATACAAAGGCAAGTCAATGAAGAAAGCAGTCTTGTCAACAGATGGGCATAGAATAACTGAATACTGCTGAGCAGAGTACCATGTGTTAGTTATCAATCCCAAGGGAGTAGGGTGCTGTGTTCCAGTTATCAATCCCACGGGAGGACTCAAATCATTTCTTCCCAGCATCTTGGTATCCGAGTTGCCAAGGAAAATACAAAGCAGTCAGTTACTGAGTGGAACAATGTTTTGCTTACCCAGAAGACAGACTGAACAAGATTGGTTTCAGTAGTGGGCTTCGGTCCCCTGGGGCCAGCAGGTCCTTGTGGACAACAAAGGGCAACCGGCCTGAATGCACCTCTTTTGTGCTGCAGTGGAAGGAACCGTGTTCCTTTCGCTCAGAAGGTAGATGTAGCAATGGGGTTGGTCAGGTGCCATATGATGCACACACTTTAAGCAGAGACAAGAGTACTTATTGAACCTGAAACAAGGAACGATATTCCCTTACAAGATGATAAGCCCAACACAGCCTGTGTGGACTCTTTAACTCCTGGTAAGGAAATGCTCCAGGTCCAAGGCCATTTGTATGCATCCAAGTGGGAGAAAGATTACCTTCACAAGACTGCCTTTCCCAGCCTCTATCCATCTGTAAAAATATAAGCTTTGGCCTGTACCGTGTATCATATACAAAAATTAACTCAAAGTAATTTTACAGACTTAAATATGAACTCTGAAACTATAAAGCTTCTAGAAGAAAACAGAATAAAAAGTTTGTGACTTTGAATTAGATTTAAAAAAAAAAACTAAATATGATCCCAAAAAGCATAAGAAGTGTAAAGAAAGTATTGATAAATTTGAATTCATTAAAATTAAAATATTTTGCCCTTGGAAAGTCTCTATTAACAAAATGAAAAGACAAGCCATAGGACTGGGAAAAGTTCTTATAAAATATATATATGCCACTTACTAATCTGGAGTGGTCTGCCTCCTTCTTTGATCTCTCCTTGCCTTCCTCATACAGGGGCCAGCCTGCAAACCAGCAATTATACACAGTAATACTTGGTGGTCACAATATAAGTTAGAAATCAAGAAGAGAAAGGGAGAGATCTGGGAAAGCCCCCCAAATGTGGAAATAATAAAATAAATAAATATACAAATATAACATAACAAAATTTGTAGGATGCAGCTAAAGTATATCTCAGGGAGAAAACAAGTTTAGAAAAGAAGAAAGACTCAAAATCAGTACTTGAAGTTTGCACCTTAAGATGCCAGAAAAAGAATACCAAATTGAATCTGATTAGAAGAAAGAAAGAAAAAAAAAACCAGAATGAAAGTAAATGAAATAGAAAGTGAATAAGTAGAGAAAATCAATAATATCTAAGCTAGTCTTTTTTATAAAAAAATGATTACTTAGACTAACCTTTAGCTCACTGATCAAGAAAAAGAGAAAAGACACACATTATCAGTACGTGGATGATGCAGATCACAACAGACCCTACAGACATCAGAAGAATAATAAAAAAATATTATGAACAACTTTATGAAAGGATATTATGAATAAGTTTATGTCAACAAATTTGGCCACCTATGTGAACTAGATAAATTCCTTGAGAACACACACACTATCAAGACAACTCAAAGAAAACCAGAAAATTTGAATATTTCTGTAGGAAGTAAAATAATGGAATTAGTAATTTAAAATATCCCTACCAAAAAAATCAGTGTGAGTTTGGCGGTGAGTTTTGTGAAACATCAAAGGAAGAAACAATGCCAGTTCTCTTTTAGAAAAGAAGGGAGGAAAGAATAATCCTTAACTCACTCTATGAGGCCAGCATTACTCTGATACCAAAGCAAGACAAAGACATTGTAAGGAAAGAAAACTAGAGATTAATATCCTTTATGAACATAGATGCAAAAATGCTTCAAATTTTAGCCAATTTCACCCAATAATATGTAAAAATGATATACACCATGACAAACTGGGTTTTACCATATGAATGCAGGTTGGTTTAAAATCCCCAGATCACTGAATAAATACACCATATGTGGTAGGCAGAATAATGACTCCCCAAAGACATCCATGTCCTAAATTCCCCAAACCTGTGCATAGGTTATCCTACATGGCAAAACGGACATTGCAGATGTGATTTGGGTTAAACACCCTGATATGGGGAGATTATCCTGGATTATCTGGGTGATCCCAGTGAAACCACAGGACCCTCATAAGTGACAGAGGAAGGCAGAGGGACATAGGGCTACTGAGGAAGAGGTCAGAGTGATTCTATGTGAGAAGGACTTGACCCACCTTTGCTGGCTTTTACAGTAGAGGCAGAGGGTCATGAGGCAAGGAATGTGGGAGGTTCTAGGAGCTGGAAAAGGCAGGAAATTGGATCCTCTCCCAGAACTTCCAGAAAAGAAGGCAGTCCTGAGCTCACACCTCGATTTTAGTCCAGTGAGACATACTTCAGACTTCTGAACAGCGGAACTGGAAGAAGAGAAATTTGTGTTGCTTTAAGCCACTAAGTTTGTGGTCATTTATTATTGCAGCCATATACCATAGTTTTGAAACCCATATAATCATTTCCATAGATGCAGAAAAAAATGTGATAAAATTCCACACACTTTTGTGGTAAAAAACTCCTAGCAAACTAGGTATAGTGGGGAACTTCCAGAATTTGATAAAAAGCATCAAAAGCCCTACAGATAGCATCATAGTGAGTGTTTTCTACCCAGGACTGGTAGCAAGGCAGGGAGGTCCACTTACTCCTTCTCTTAAACCTTGTCCTGGACAAGTCCGCACTAGTGCAATAGGGCAAAGCAAAGAAACAGAAGACCTATACATTGAAAAAGAAATTAAGCTGTCTTATTTGCACAAGGCATGATTTGACAAATACAAAAACCTAAGGAAGCTACAAAAAAATCTACTAGAACTGTCATGTGCATTTAGCAAGGTTATAGGCTACCAGAGCAGCATATAGAAATCAGCTGTATTTCTATATACTAACAACACATTATTTAAACACAGAATAAAAGAATTCCCTTGGCAATAGCTTCAAAAATGAAATACTCTGAATTCAGCTTAAAAAAAGAAGTGCAAGATCAGTACACTGAAAAATACAAACCGTTGCTGGGGACATTTAAAAAGACCAAGGTAAATGGAGAATCCTCCACATTCAAGGATTGGAAGACTCTGTATTGTAAAGATGAAAGTTCTGTTCAAATTGACCATGGATTCCACACAATCTCAATGAAAACTCCAGCAACCATTTTCAGAAATGATGAGTGGACTCTAAAATTTATATGGAAAGGTAAAATACCTGGAATAGACAAATGGTTTTATAAAAAACAAAATCAGAAAAATCATACAACTTTCTTTTGGAACTTAATATAAAGCTCATCAATCAAGAAAGGCTAATCATACAGATAAATGGAATAATAATGACAAATCTAGAAATAGAGCCACACATAAATAGTTAATTGGTTTTCGTCAAAGGGGGGATATATCAGGAGGGATATGTGAATCTTTTCAATAAAGAATACTGCAATGACTGGATATCTGTATGAGGAGAAAAGTACCTTGATTGTTACCTCACACATACATAAAGTTAATTCAAAATTTATTATAGACCTATATAGTGGGGCGCCTGGGTGGCTTAGTCGGTTGAGCGTCTGACTCTTGATTTTGGCTCAGGTCATGATCTCAGGGTCAGGGTCATGGGATCAAGCCCTGCATCAAGCTCTGTGCTCAGTGAGGAGTCTGCTTGTCTCTCTCCCTTCCCCTGTTTGCATTCTCTCTCTCTCAAATAAATAAATAAATAAATAAATAAATCTTTAAAAAAAACCCAAAACTTTAGACCTATATACTAAGACCAAAGCCTTTGGTGTTAGATAGGCGCTTTGCTACTTATTCCTTATTGACTTTTACTTTATATACAATCCTAACAAACTTCCTTATTTAGGTTTCCAGTCCACAGCAAGTGAGAATGAATGGTTTTGGGAGATTACCTACTAACAGCAGAAATATTGTTGATAAAAAACCCTACAACACTGTACTTAAGTTACTGTACTATATTAAATAACCATGATTCTTCATTAAAAATTTAAATTATATTCATTGTTCTTTTTTTAGAAAGATGGAAACCATGCTGTGTATTTTAGGATAATTTCCATTAAAATAGCTCAATTATTTAAATTAATTCTTATGCTAGATGAGGAAGTTTTGATTCTCTGGAGATCACTCATATATAAATAGAAGCTGATAATGCCAAATGACCAAGATACTAGAGTAGGACACGTGCCTCTTTTTCTCTTCTCCTCTGTAAACATCTTATTTTATTCATGCTGTCCAATTTCTTTGCATAACATGTATCTACTTTTAGAGCCAAGATTCTGGGAAATATTTTTTACAATAGCAGGTGTCTTTGGGTCTTCTGCAGAGAACTCCCTCAGTCAGTATATGGATTTTGAAATGAAATGGTTCACAGAAAATATTAATTATTTTTCCTGCTTACGAAATTCCAACCAGAGCAGGGCTTTTGTTCAGGAGACAGAAGGGGAATTATAGATGCCAGTTGGAATAATTCAGTGTAGAAGCGATCAGGCATTCTATGCACCAAAGTAATGCGTGAGAGACAAATTGTAGTCAGTCTTAACTACTCTGTGTGTGTGGTTTTTTTTTTTTAAGATTTTGTTTATTTATTTGACAGAGAAAGAGACAGCGAGAGAAGGAACACAAGCAGGGGGAGTGGGAGAGGGAGAAGCAGGCTTCCCGCCGAGCAGGGAGCCTGATGCAGGGCTCGATCCCAGGACCCTGGGATCGTGACCTGAGTCGAAGGCAGATCCTTAACAACTGAGCCACCAGGCGCCCCTTAACTACTCTGTGTTACAAGCTACAGGCTGGGTTTCCAGTTTGTTGAGAAAGGTAGCAAAACATGCCTGTCCTGCTGCAGAGCAGCAACTTCAGTGGGGCTGCAAGAGGCGCAGAGCCTGGCGTAGGGCCAGACACCTTTGTAGTGTACTAGGAGTAGGCACCCAGCAGCAAGGGCAAAAAATGGTGAAGAAGCTCCTGGTGGTGTAGGTTGGCTACATTTCTGTTGGCAACAAGATCCTTGAAATGGGTAGGAGGCCAGTAAGATAGATAAACCTCCAGGACATGAATGCAGCTGGGTGGATTTTTAGGTCCAATTCTGCAACCAGGCTACGTGCAAGCAAAGCAGGAAGTGAGTGCTCACCTGGCCAGTTCCTCTCCAGTCTTTGAGAACAGGTAATGTCTCCCTGCACATGTATAAATGATTCCAACAACGTAAGACCTGAGTGAGGCAGGGCCCCATCAGACAGGGTATAGGCCATGACACTGAGTTGGTCATCAAATGTGGTCCACTCTTTCCACAGGTGGTTAAAAACATTGATCTTATAATCAGATCCATGCTCTACCACCGTAGTTGGGTTAGTTAGGCAAGTGCATTCATATCTCTGATTCCAGTACACTCATGTTTAAAATGTGGCTCACAACAGCACCCACTCATAGGGTTGTTATGTGAGATTAAAAGAGAATTTGTTAGCACGTTCAAGCACTTAGCCCAATGTGTGGCACAGAATAAAACACCTGCTATGTGGTGGGAAATGTCTTTTTATGTGTGGGTCTAAATCTGGATTCTTTAATCTTTTTTTTTTTGTCTTGACACCAATACCACGTTGTTTTGGTTACTACTGCTTTATAATGTCTTGAAATTAGGTAGTGTTAACTAACTTTATTCTTTCCTGATTCTTGTTCCAAGTTGTTTTGTCTGTTCTAGGTTCTTTGCATTCTCATATGAATTTCAGGATCAGTTTATTAATTACTGCAAAAAAGCTTTCTGGGATTTTGATTGGGATTGCATTGACTCTATAGATCAATTTGGGGGATATTTACATTTTAACAACATTGAATAAAAGACGTTTGTCCCTCCCTTTATTTATGTCTTTAATGTCTTTTTCAGTGTAGCGGTTACTCAAATCTTTTGTCATATTTATCCCTAAGTATTTCTTATTGTTCATTGATAATAGACAGAAGTGCAGTTGACTTTTGTATATTGTTCTTGTGTCCTGAAGACTTACTAAATTTACTTATTAGCCCTCATAGCTTTTTTGTATGTTCCACAGGTTTTTCTGCATAAATGATCCTCACTTGTGAGTAAACAATTATACTTCTTCCTTTCCAATCTAAATGCCTCGTTTCCTCTTATCTGATTGCACTGGCCAGAACATCTTGTCCAATGTCAAAAATGAATGTTGAGAGTGGACACACTTGTCTCATTCCTGATCGTAGGGGTAAAGCATCCTGACGTTCACTCTTTTTTTTTTTTTTATTCTTATGTTAATCCCCATACATTACATCATTAGTTTTAGATGAAGTGTTCCATGATTCATTGTTTGTGCATAACACCCAGTGCTCCATGCAGAACGTGCCCTCCTCAATACCCACCACCAGGCTAACCCATCCTCCCACCCCCCTCCCCTCTAGAACCCTGTTTGTTTTCAGAGTCCATCTGACGTTCACTCTTAAGTGTGATGTTCACTATGGGGTTTTGTACATGCTTTTATCAAGTGGAGGAAGTTTTCTTCTGTTCCTAGATTGCTGAGACTTTTTTATTAGGAATGGATGTTGGAGTTCGTCAAATGAATTTTCTGCATCTACTGAGAAGGTCATATGGTTTTTCTTTTCTTTCTTTCTTTTTTTTTTTAGTTAGTTAACATGGTGAATTACATGTTTTTTGAATATTAAATCATTTTACATTCTTGGGATAAATCCCACTTCAGCATGATGTATTACCCTTTTTATATATTGTTGAATTTGACTTGCTACATTAAAAACAAGTTCCCTGTTTATTTATGAGTGATACTGGTCTATAGTTTTCTTTTCTTGTGTTTTTGCTGGTTTTAATATAAGGGTAATGTTGGCGTCCAAGAATGATTTGGGAACAGTTCTTTCCTCTTTGATTTTCTGGAAGAATTTATGTAGAATTGGCATTCTTTATTCCCTAAATGTTTGATAGAATTTACTAGTAAAGCCATCTGGGCCTGGAGGGTTTTTCTGTAGGGAAGTTTAAAACCTAAATTCAATTTCTTTAGTAGATTTGGGGCCATTTGGGTGGATTCTGGTCCTTTAAATTGTTTCCTACAACTTCCTGCATCTTGCCCCTGGCCCTGGGGAGCTAGAAGATTCCAGTTCTTCCAGAGCAAGGACTGCCCTTAGAGTGTGCACTTTCACCTAATTCCCCCTAGTTCCGAATCCCCAGATACTTTATTCAAATGCCTTTTCTAAGATGTTGTAATAGGAGCTCCCAGGATTGATGTCATTTCCTTGTAATCTGTGGTCTTGTTTATATGTGGTCCCAAGAGATCACTTTTGCTTGAGTCTCTGGGTCCTCTGATGGATCTACTGTTTCTATGCAAACTCTGATGTTTTCTGTGGTCAGAAGATCCAGGGAGAAAATTGGAGCTCCCTTACGTTAGAATCCACTGTCCTTGGGGGTTAAGAATCTTGATCAATCCAAAAATGCAAGAAGGAAATGGTGGCTCGTATTCCTTTCTGGTTTACTTAATATGCAGAAGGGTGGCTGGCTTTGAAAAGAAAGTGAACAAATGAGCTTTTCCTGGCTCTTTTGTTATCTTCATTGGCTGTGATTCTCCTTTTCAAGGACTCTCTTCATTGATCAACATGACAAGCCCCTGATGGTTGGCAAGTGATGGGGATATTATAATTGCTTATCTTGTAATCCAGTGGTTCTCATCTCTAATGGCCATCAGGAATCATCTGAAAGGCTCATCGAGATAGATTGCTGGGCCCGTTCCCAGAGTTTCTGATTTACTGGGTCCCAGGAGGGGGCCTTACAAGGGAGGGAAGAGAAGGCTGCAGAACTGCCGTGTCCCTGAGACTGTAGACTGTCACAAGCCAGAACAACCTGTGGAACAGTATCTAAAATAGGTGAACCTGTGCAGGCTTCCTTTTGGGTAACCATGGTTACTATGGGCTCTCTCTGCCCCTTTCAGGATAGCACAAGGAGAAAAGCTTCAAGCCAGAAGAATGAGCATAAGTGGGGTGGAGCAGCCTCCTCTGGCCACCCTGCAGGAGGTCTGGGCTGGGACTGGAGGGAGAGTCAAGGGAATAGGCAGGGATGTGTCTTGAGACTATGGAGTGAAGATGTGACGTGGTGCCTCTGTTACTGCAGCTTCCTGTATTGATGCCCAGTTGGTGGCTGGTGTAAATAAATGCAGTGGCTCATCCATGCACACTGCCTCCTCTGACCTGGTGCAGGGGAGGAAGTTCCAGCACTGGGGGTCGGCTGGGCCCCTTCTTCCAGCACAGGGAACACAGAGAACTGGCTTGAGCCATTAGCCCTTGTTACAGCCTGCTACCTCTGGTCCTTGTTGGCACAGAGAGCATGGAGGCCGCCCCCGGGGGGAAGGATAGGCAGGCAGAGAGCCCTTAGAGCACCTTGCCTGGGTGGGGAGGCAGGTGGGAGATTCTTGGCTCAGCAGCCAGTCTCTTCACAGCTGGTAGACTTCACTGAGCAGGACCACGCACAGAATCCCAAATGTTCTGCCTGGGCCATGATGCTGTGCTTGGCTGGCTCCCTTTAAAGGGCAGATACCACCTGTTCCTGCTTTTATGACCTGGTCACCAATTTCCCATTTCCCTTCTGCCTGGGAGATGTTGAAAATCTCTCAAAGGACATAGTGGTTCTAGAAGAACTTAATCCGTATACTTAACAAAATCCTCTTTATTCTGACAACAAAGGTCAACCTGGGCCACTGCATCAAATTACCTGGAGTTTTTAAAATTTTTCAATTCTTTCTTAGTTCATCCAGAAAGCACTTAATGAGTGTCTGTAGTATACTTGGATACTGTGTTGGGGAATCAATAAAAAAAGGTCCATGGTCTTGGGCAGCTCACGTAGCTCACAATCTAGCCCGAAAACTGGCCATGAGCAAATGGTACTGTAATAGGTAGGAACTATGAGAGTAGTAAGTTCAGGGTGCCCTGGGAACATGGAGGAAAATCTAACCCAACCAGGATGGCTTCTTGGAGAAGGTGACCCCTGAGATTAGCCTGCAAATACAAATAAGATTAGCTAGTCCACAATGGGGACAAGGCATTCCAGGAAGAGGGAAAAGCATAAACAAAGCCATAAAGGCAAGAAATAATCGTGTGGGTAGAATGTACATGCACACGTACATATAGGTGTATATGTGTATGCGTGCATTTGTGTGTGCATGTGTGTTTGCATGTAAGTGTGTGCAAGTGTGTGTGTTTATGCATGTGAATATGCATGTATGTGTGTAAGCTCACACATGGCTCTGCAGTGGAGTTGTCAAAGGAAGGGTAGGGGTAGAAAATATGAGTAATTCCACATTTCTGAAAGAAAAGTGCAAGGAGTGGTAAGAACATAAAGGTGGAACCGGGTCATGAGTGGCCTCGAACAACACATCAAGGAGACTGGCTTTGGGTTATCCTTCCAGGGATCCTCTCAATGATAACCAGGGAATGAGGCCTGTAATGGGAACAGGTCAGGACAGGTAGCTTCTTATGCCTTTGGAATAGGTTGGGTCCTCCAGAGGTAGAACCTGAGGCAGGGATTCAGGAGCCCTGGTCTGTAGAGGCTGTGCTCTCAGGAGGGGGGCGGGGCAGGACAGGGCAGGGGGAGCTGCTAAGTAAGGCTATGGGCTCAGCTGGAGGCCTGCTTCAGCCTCATTCTGTGGGGTGAGATGGAACCCCAGAATCAGCCCCTCCTCCTGGAAAGGATGTGGCTCTTGATTCTGGTATCAGTCAATCATTGGCTGCAGGCTAGGGAGGGGAGAATGGCCAGTTCCAATGCTCCAGAGAAGGGGAGCTGTAGACATTTACTGGTCCACACCTGAGGGACAGGTGCACCAACTGTGTGGCGGGGATCTGGGCAGGGCACCAACAGCTTCTACTACCGGTGGTATTTTTATACATTCTCTGAACAATTCTAGAATTTGGGGGCTGCTTTACTTTGACAGTGGTTGCTTTAACTGAAAAACCTTGCTTCTTTAGTATTCTCTGGGAACTAATACTCTTGATAACTGTATTATTGATCTTTGCAGAATATTTCTTAGCTCTACATTGGATTTCTAAATTCTAAGATTACTGATTTTTGCCATTGGTTTTATCCAAAAAATCACTTCTGTGACATTCTAGGTAGAAAACATTCTTTTTACCAAAGCTTTAATAAACTTTCAAATTGAATAAGATGAGTTTGAATTAATAAAACCTCTACCTGAGAAGCCAACAACATGCTGGTAGAGATTCTTCCATCTGATATTGGCACAGGGCTTTGATGCTCGCTTTCCCGTCCCTAACCCACGAGGGTGAGAATAGTGGGGAGAGGGCCAACCATTAAACTGAAGTTTGGCTACTGTTAAAGAGAAATTATTCTGACACTTGTTAAAATGGTAAGGGAGATTTTACTCAAGACTTTAGCAATAGAGGAAGAGAGACTGAACCCAATTCCAAATACAGTCCCCATTGTGGACTAGCTAATCTTATTTGTATTTGCAGGCTAATCTCAGGGGTCACCTTCTCCAAGAAGCCATCCTGGTTGGGTTAGATTTTCCTCCATGTTCCCAGGGCACCCTGAACTTACTACTCTCATAGTTCCTACCTATTACAGTACCATTTGCTCATGGCCAGTTTTCGGGCTAGATTGTGAGCTATGTGAGCTGCCCAAGACCATGGACCTTTTTTTATTGATTCCCCAACACAGTATCCAAGTATACTACAGACACTCATTAAGTGCTTTCTGGATGAACTAAGAAAGAATTGAAAAATTTTAAAAACTCCAGGTAATTTGATGACTTGGGATGTATGACCCATGGGTAGAGTGGCAGGGTCAGTGGATAAAAAATTGCTCAGAGAGAGAGATTCTTGCTAAAGGCAGGCCTAGAATTTAGACATCAAGGGGGAAGGATGAGGAATTTGATCAGATATCAAGGGTAGAGGACTCACTAAACTGATGTAGCAGGTGTATTAATTATGTTTTTAATTTTCATGCATTTCATGATGTTTTGACATCTCTCAGGGATTTTACAGTCCTGGGGAGAGACCCACCTCCCAGGCCCAGCTAATTCCTGGGGGTGGTGGGCAGGTTGCATGGAACATGCCTTTCATGAGCAGACAGGTGGTCTGAGGCCATGGCCTCCCCACCTTACCCAACTGTCACACAGCCAGCCAATATTGCCCTGCTCTAAACCAGCCCCAGGCCAGGTATCTGGCAGCTGGAAATGTGTTCCAAAGAACCCTCTCTCCCAAATCCTGCCAAAATCATTCAAACTAATCAATCCTAAAGTGTTTACTCTGCCTTGCTTTCCCTACAGAGACCCTGAGAAAGCCTAAGGTCAAGGTCTTCCCCTCACTCCTGCTTCTGCTTCCTGACCCCAACCTGGTGGCTCTCCTGAGACCCTCCATAGTGAGCCATGCCTCTTGTTTCTATGGGAACTGTGAATAACATTCAGCTTTTCTTTCTATGGCACAGACCTCTCCCTGTCATCATTCAATACCTTTATAAATTAAGACCTGGGCAGAGGATAGCAGGATTCTTTGCTAAAACTGGGCACAGGAAGGATGGGTCTAGTTGAGAAGAGGGCTCAGGGGAGCCTGACTAATGTCGGGTCAAGGACAGTATATTTGTCACCACCATACCCCACTGCAAACATCCCCAAGGATGTGTTCCTGAGCCTTAAAGTTTTAAAGCAATGGGGCTAATAATTAATAATCATGAGGTGGGTTGGCCTTGAAACCTTGGAAGCATATTGCAAGGCAGACAAAACCTAAATGAGTAGCAGCTCTAACCCAGGTGACTTTGATGGACAGCAGCACTCAGTCTTCAAGAATACTGAAGATGGCCTATTACCTCAAGCATTGCTCAGAATCATGGGGCAGCATGATAAATTAACATTTAAAGGGATTGAAATACTATGACATGGCCTTTCAGGTGTATATGGTCCTAACTTAAACATTTTCCAGTTTCAATCCCTGGGGTATGTTCTACTTTATGTACTTAGAGAAGCAAAGCTTGCTTGTTAAGTGGAGCATGGGGCATTCATGGCTAAGGGTGGCCGCAGTCTTGCTGTGGGGGAGGGAAATGTGTTCCAAAGAACCATGCAGCTCTGTTGAAATTTCCAGGGAAGGCTTAACTTTAAACAGCAATAAAAATCATATGTTTTAAATAATACCCACCTCTTCCCCAAATCTATTAAAAAAACAACAATCTTGAAAACTCTATCTTAATCTTCAGTTCTTTTTTAGAAATTATCCTCCTCAGGCTGCTTTAGAAAAATAGCTTATACTGCACTTAACTCATCAGAGTGAGAGCCTGTGATGGGGCTTATTTGTTGTTTTCCATCTCCTCTCAGCCAAACAGGAATATTTTCAGTTGTATACCCAAGGCCTCCAGTGGATGGTGAGTAATCACTGCTGATTCACTTGGCTAGAGTCCAGAAAATGTTGAATTTAAACACTGACGTTCCTAAAATGTATGCAGTGATGCATATTACTAAGTGAAAGCAGACAATCTGAAAAGGGCACATACTGTATGACCCCCAGCTATAGGACATTGTGGAAAAGGCAAAACTATGGAGACAGTAGAGAGATCAGTGGTTGCCAGGGGCGGAAGGGGTAGCAACAGTGGATGAATAGTCAGAGCACAGAGGATTTTTAGGGTGGTGAGACCATCCTATAAGAGACTATAGTGGTAGGTACCTGTCATCATATGTTTGTCCAAACCCACAGAATGTGCAACACCAAGAGTGAGCTATAACATAAACTATGGGCTTTGGGTGATGACGTGTCAATGTTGGTTCATCAGTTGTAACAAAAGTACCACTCTGCTGGGGATGTGGATAGTGGGGGAGGTTACACCTGGGTGAGGGTGGGGGGAGATGGGAAATCTCTGTATCTGCTGCTCAATTTTGCTGTAAATATGCAACTGCTCTAAAATATGAAGTCTATTAAAAAAATGTATGCAGTGCATTCTGTCAGCAGGCATGTGGGCTGTGGAGGAAGGTGAGACTGGCCATGGCTTAAGGCCTTGGGAGATTTGCTTCTTCCCCACCTTCTATGTTCTCTCATGGACTTGATGACCCAGCCCAAGTCTCTCCTGGTACAACCAATTCCCGTCCACGGTATTAATGTTCTCTAAAGTTGCTGCAAACACTGAATTAGCGAATAACGAATCTTGGCTCCCAGGGCAGAGAGAGGGCTAGGTTCCCCCATGAGCCTCTGGTCACATCCTTTCATCAAATGATTAATATATTACCTTGTTTTATGTATGTGTCTTGTTTAAAGACACTTTATTTAATATATATTGTTGACTCATTAACACTGAACCCATGGCCAATGGCACTATTGCTCATGCCTGAAGGAAGCTTATTTAACACACATATTTTCTTCATAAGGCACAGATGGCCTTCTTGCACTTAGGGATACGAACAGCACTTTAGCACTACACATCACATGGGAGCCATTTTAAACAGCAAAATCACCAACAAAAAGCAAAAACATGCAAAACAAAAGATTGGCGCCAAATAGACCGAGAAAAGGACGCTTGTCTATAGTATGAGAGTTGAAACAAGAAGGCAGAGTATTACCTTGTTCAACCTCAGTTGGGAACATGAGTGTCAGGCAAGTCAAATTTTTCACTGCTCTCTGCTTGCCCACAAATTGCCACTAAACACCATAGTATTGATTTTGTGGCTGCAAATAAATTTAATGGAGTAGGTAAATTTGCAAATACTGAAATCTGTGACTAATGAGACTAGACTGCACATGCATTGGATCCAGACAGGGGCGTGCTGCTTCAGGTTGCTGTATCGTGTTGGTTGTCCAGGATCCTTGGCATAACTCTGGCTCGAAAGACCTGGAAAACTTTGGTAACTTGAGAATGTTGTTAGAACATTGTGTGGGGGTTTGTTTAGAGAAGAGAACATTTCAGCTCCATGTCTCTGTGGACCATGAGAAGAAATACAGCCTACAGCCTGTAAAGGTCAAGGCGCCCAGCCTGTGTTGACATAGGCTCTTGCTCATTTCTCTCTGTTGGCACAACCATCCAGATCAGAGAGACATCCCATGTGCTGCCCTGAGTGCTCCCTGGCTGTTACATAGCTTTACCCCCTGCTTCCCCCATCCTCTGTTTGCCAGTATTTTTCATTCATTAAAGCCTGTGTCTGTCTTGCCCACTGAGGACCTTTCTCATCTCTCAGTGACCTTTGTCTTGCCTTTGGATGTGATCATAATTCACTTTATCCAGACCGCGACCATCCAGGGTGGCCAGGAGAGCTCATCTGTAATCCTGGCATTCCATCCCGTACTGCCTCTTGGAAAGATGTGAATGTATACAACAAAAACAAGGCAAGGCTTTTGATAATATGCATTGATATAATAAATTTCAAACAAGCAAAGGGACACAAGGAAACTTTGGGAGGCGATGGATAATATTTATTACCTCAATTGTGGTGATGATGTCATGGGCGTGTGCAGATGTCCAAACTCACCCAGCTGTATACATTAAATATGTGCAGTTTTGTTTTTGTATATCAATTATACCTCAAGAAAGCTGTTAAAAATTTCAATTGACAATTGTTAAGTGTATGTCCCATTCAATATTTGAGATATATTAAGAAATTATTTATTATTTACCTGAAATTTAAATTTAATTGTCTTCTCTGTATTTTTACTAGCTAAATCTGTAATCGCTGTCTCTCAGGAGTCCTGTGGGGCACTGTCCAGAGCTAGCAGTGGTATGAGAATCACATTAGTGACCAACTGTGAGGTCTTAGGAAAGTTAACTCCCCTCTGGGCCTCTGTGTCTCCAGCTGTGAAATGGACGTGATTTCTAATATCTGCTGCTATATGAGCTTGTCACTAAGAACCAGAGTTTGGACCTTGTTTTTTACATTCTTTCTTCCTACCTGGTAATTTGGTAGTTTAGAAGTTCCCAAAGGGAGCTCAGCAAATACATGTGAATGTACATACTTATTTTTCGGCAGAGCTTTTCTGTTGTTGAAAGAAAGCCCACCCATCTGGACTGCCTTGGCAGGAAAATTAATTTGCTGAAAATCATTAAAGTGCTTTCTCCCTCACCTCCCTGCCAGGTCCTGATGCACAGGATATCAAGAGCAGATTCTCTGAGAAGACAGGATGGCGAGGTGCAGGCCCAGGGCTGTAAATCACCACTTCCAGCAGAGTGACAGCCTGAGTCTCCGTGCTCCACATCCCACTAGACTGTGCTCCACGCACAAAGGGTAGTTCAGGAACTAGGCCCCATGGGGATTTAGGATGGTGACAACCAAAGTCTGGTTCTCTACATCCAGCAGACTAAGGCAAGACCCAGGTTGTGCATCTGTGAGCACATCTTTAGCTGTGGGGTGTTGCTACTCAGAGATGAGCTGTGCTTTCCACAGGGGTGGCTGGTGGGCCCCTGGCAGGGCCGTGGTCTGCGCTGTGAACAGAGGCACCCATTGGGGGTGGTGGGTGGTAGCAGAGGGCTAAAACTGGAATGGGGAGACAGGTGCTGGGATGCATTTGCTCCAGGAACCCCCATTTCAGAAACTTCAGACAGCACTGCCCTCCTGATCTGAGCAGAGGCCTGGCTCCCCAGGGAAGATTTCCCAGCAGATGTGGTCATCCAGAGAAGGCCTTTCCTTCAGGGAGAACCCCCACCTGGGAGTGGTGGCCGGGCCACTGCAACCACAGACCAGTGGGCACCTGGCTCTGCTTTCATTGGCCTTGAACCCAGTTCCATCAAGGATTTGAAGGCTACGGGATCCCTGCATGTTGTGATTAGCAAATGCTCTCTGAGATTCTACGTCTCTCATGTATCTCAGGTAGTGGACAGGTGGGGTGAAATAAACAAGTAATTTTGTCCCGATAAGCAAATAATTTTTTCGTATATATATGTTTCAGGCAATATTTGGGACATACCTATACTAAAAATATTTTTGTTGATATCCAAAGGACAAACTGCTTTGTTGCCAGAAGTTTTTATTTTAATGAAGTACAATGATGAATTTGTTCTTTTATGTTGTTTTATCGAAGAAATCTTTGCCTTACTTAACATCACAAAGATCTGCATTATGCATGTAAATCTGAGCTCTAGTTTAGGTTTAACTTTTGTGTATGGTGCAAGGTACACATTGCAGTTTCTATGTTTGCATTTGGAGATCTGATTGTTCAGCACCATTTGGTGAAAAGGTTATCCCTTTCTTCACCAAATTGTCTTTGCTTCTCTGTCAAGAATCAGTTGCCCGTTTATGTGTGGGTCTAATTTTGGACTCTGTCCGGCTGTGCTGTTTTATAGGCCTAGCTGTACACCAGTACCATCCTGTTTTGGCTACTGTAGTTTACAATAATTCTTGATTATCGTAGGATCAGCTCTCCAACTAAAGCAAGGCATCAAAGCCCTCAGAGCCGGTGGGGGGCGGGGGGCGGGGGGCGGGCACTAAGAATCAACTGGTCTAGTACTTGGTGGTCTTCGGAAAAGAAGGCTGAACTCCATTTACATTTAAGAGAACAGAAGTCTAACATAGTAGGGAGAGTGGTGCATGGTGTTGGTACATAATGGAGAAGAATCTAAGATCTAGCTCTCCTTCTCCTGGACCCTGAATCTAGGATCCAGCTAGTAGATAATGGAAAAGAATCTAGAATCCAGCTCTCTTTATCAGAACCTTAGCAAAATTCTCTTCTAATTATCAAATATTGATAGTAATAACTAGATATGCCATTTTTTGAGTACTCGCTATGGCACTAAGCATTTTACATGTAGTATTTCATGTAACTGGGGTGCCTGGGTGGCTCAGTTGGTTGGGCGACTGCCTTCGGCTCAGGTCATGATCCTGGAGTCATGGGATCGAGTCCCGCATCGGGCTCCCTGCTCGGCAGGGAGCCTGCTTCTCCCTCTGACCCTCCTCCCTCTCATGCTCTCTGTCTCTCATTCTCTCTCTCTCAAATAAATAAATAAAATCTAAAAAAAAAAATTTATTTCATGTAACTGTGTGCATGTCTGTGATGCTGTCTTATTCTGTGCTTGTGGCCCATGGGGAAGCTGAGGCACAGAGAAGTTGAGTCATGTGTGCAAGGTTGTACTGCTAGGTGGCTGGGCTGAGCTACAAATCCAGGATGGCTCATGGCAAAACCTGCATTCAAAGTGAAGTCCCTGATCCAGCAGCATTAGCCTCTAACAAGGGGAGTTTGTTAGAAATGCAAATTATGGTCCTAGCAATATTCTGACGGCCACTGAAGTCAGAACTACTGAAGGGACTAGTCCTTCAGCTCTGCAAGCAGGCAGCTCCTGTGTGCTTAAATCTTCAGAGAGATAAAAGATCCCAGAGGCTGGGGGGGGGGGTGTATCCGTGCTTCTCTCTCTTGGTCATACTCTATGGCAATGACTTCAGGGGAAGGAGTAATGTATGCAGAGGGCAAGTATCCCATACAAGTCAAGTGCACGGGCTTGGGGGGATTGGTCAGAGCCCAGGGCACCTGATTTTACCTCTCAACTTTCTTTTTCCTCCTCTGTAGCATGGTGAGAACAGGAATACCTGCCTCCTAAGAGAAAGTACTCAGGATAGGATCTAGTTTAGTCCCTTTAGACGCTTACTTCAAAGACTGACCACAGACTGCTGTCCTTCCATGGAACTCCTGGGGGAGGCTGTGTGTCTCTGCCTGGTAGGGTTGCCAGATAAAATACAGGATGCCCAGTTACGTTTAAATTGCAGATAAACAGGAATTTTTTTTCAGCTTAAGTATATCTCCTGCAATATTTGGGACATACTTGCTGTAAAAAAATTTTTTCTTGTTGTTACCTGAAAATTACATTTAACTGGACATCCTGTAATTTTGTTTGGCAAATCTGAGAACTCCACTACCTGAACAACAGTGATTCTTTCAGCAGAAGGGATTAGCTCTGCATAGTAGAGGAAGTCTCCTGCCCCAACTCCAAGCCCCGTCTGTTTGCTTTCTGGGTGGGGCTTGGGATGTGTTCATGTTGCCTGGAAAGAGGCAGCATGGCCAGCGACAAACAGGGCTCCTGTTTCATCCCCTCTTTGACAATATTCAGCCACATGGTATGAAACAACAGAGACAGGTTGAAAAGCACAGGGTGGTTAAGGGGCCTGCTAAAAGTGGCTACAATTTGGCTGCAGCTGAAAAACCCAAGTGAAGACACCAGCTGCTTTGTTCTGGGAGATAGAGAAAAGTCCCCCACCAGCAAAACAAGCCCCACACAAGCCCCACATGGACATTTAGCCAGAAGTAGATTTATTTAGTCTTCTGAAGCAGCTTCATGTGAGGCTAGCTCTTCTGTTTTATGAATCTGAATTGCACGGAACTTGCGTGGCTCGGCTGAGAACATCGCGGGAGATTTACGGGAGGTGTCCATGGCATTAACTGCGGAGCCGAGCTGTATTAATTAACCTGAGAATAGGGGCTTCCGTTAAAAATCCACCTCTTCCAGGTAAGCCTGTGTTCCAGGAACAGCAGAGTTTAAACCTTTATTTTTTATTAAAAGATTTTATTTATTTATTTATTTATTTGAGAGACAGAGAGAGAGAGCACAAACAGAGGGAGTGGCAGAGGGAGTGGCAGATGGAGAGGGAGAAGCAGACTCCCTGCCCGACAAGGGGCTCGATCCCAGGACCTTGGGATCATGACCAGAGCGGAAGGCAGATGCTTCACCGACTGAGCCACCCAGGAGCTCCCAGTTTAAACACTTAAAGGCTGTAAATTATTGATGGCCACCATCAGTACTCTGACAAGCCACATACTGGGTGACTGGGTTGGAAAGCCAGGAAGTTGGAAAGCGCTGGATCCCTGTGGGTGGAGATGTTCGGAGTACAGTAGACTGTGGCAAATTCTTTCCCAGAACCACAGACCGTGGGGTGAGCCCAGGGGCCAGCGTGGTGTCCTCTCTCCATGTCCTCCCTGCGTGTCCCCAGGCTGCATCTGAGCCCCGGTCCTCAGCCTCTGCTCAGGTCGCAGGAGGGGAGGCAATAAACCAGGTGGGAGAGGGAAGCGGGCATCTGAGCAGAAGCCACGACAGGCAGAGATAAAAATGCACAAAGGAAATCTTGCACTTCCTCCTCATTTATTCTTTCCCCTCCTTATTCAGACGGGGATTTTGTTTTTAATGCTGATCTCTTGCTTCCTCACAGGAATTGTCTTGTGTAATTTTAGCTGGTGGCGTAGCTGAACTTAATTTGATGGAATGAAAGGAAATGTGCCTTTGTTTTCTTAAAAAGAACAAATGTTTGCCGTTTCTTATTTATGAACACAATAAACCAGGCTCTGCTGGGAAGAGATGTGGCAGGGAAGCAGCAGATATGCGGGGAAAAGGACATGATGTTTATAACTCTGCGAATGAAACCTTGAAAATGGACAAATGGGAGAAATCCTCCCGCAGAAGGGACATATGTATTGCTTGGAACTCACATGCACACGTCCCAGCATCTTCTTTGCCATCGTGCTGAATGCCGAGCTAATCAGTAATGGGAGAATTTGATATGAAGCTCGTGTTTTCAAAAGAATTGTCACATGTACTCATATACACATAAAATGCAAGTGAGGAAACCATGTAGCATCTTACTTCTTTCTGGAAGCTTTTCAAGCTGAAAAATGCCATTGTCAACCTGTCTCACAGGGGGGGAGACTATCTCAAAGGAGAGAATGTTTTGACTTTAAAATGTAATGAGCAGTTCCACCCCAAGGTATGTACACAGAGCAGGGGAAGCACACGTCCGCACAAGGACTTGCTTGAGAACGTTCATAGCAGCCCAAACCCAAGAAAGGACTTTGAGTCATCAAGTGGAGAATGGATAGATAACTTGTATATTCATACAGTGGAATAGTACCCAGCAGTGAAAAGAAACAGACTGTTGGCACATAGAAAAGTGTGGTTGAGTCTTAAAAACATTATGCTGAACAAGGGAAGCCTGACGTATGTCAAATCTGGACTTTGTATGGAGAAAGGATATTCCAGAGGATATTGCGAGGGTAGGGGCTAGATCCTCAAGGAGACCATTCTGACCTTAAGATCAGTGAGTGTCTCGAAGGTTAGGCACGCAGGATTCTTCTTGATTGGGAGGTGTGAACAAAGCCAGAAAGATGCCATGTGGGGAAGTGGGGTAAAGGGGAGTGGTTGGATAACAGAGTGAGAATGTTCTACCCTGAAGCCAGCCTGTGTTTAGGAAGGGCGATGGAGTCCAGGCTGTTTGTTTGGGAGGGGCTGTCTGCTGGCTCAGGCTGAGGTTGGGAGAAGGTGGGGCAAAGGTCACAGTCTGGGGAAGGAGAGACTCTTAACCCAAGTTTGGTGAACAAGCATTTTGTTCTGATTGATTAATGGGACTAAGCCGTTCAGCTAATCATTTATGGAAGAAAGGGAATTTGCAGGGTCTGTGTCTGACCCCTTCTTATGTAAACAAGGGGGGCCATCTAAGTCTTGTGAGGAGGGCTGTTCTTTGCAGTAAGCTGTTTTCCAGAACACAAAAGAGTGGGGAGTTCCTCTGTGCTGTTTTTCAGGAGCCCAGGGCTTGGGTAAAATTCCACCTTGTTATATTAAAGAGTATCATTCCATTTCCATGACATTCTAAGCTATGGGGTAGAAAGCCGATGGGCGGTGGTGGGGTGAAGACTGGCTGCAAAAGAACACCAGGAAACTTCTGGAGGTGACAGAAATGTTCAGGATCTTGGCTGCAGTGATGGTTGCATTGAGTGTATATTTCCCAAAATTCATGGAGCCAGACAGGCTTGGGTTTGAACACGAAATCCATCCCTTGTGAGCTGCCAGGTGGATATCGGACAATTGCTTATCCTCCTTAAGCACCATTTTCTCCACTAGTGCCCACTGCCTGATTGCTCAGAGCTTTAAAACCATGAACCTAGTGGGAACTCTATCATGCGAGCCATTATTCTGCAACAATCGTGACTCCATTTCCCTTCTTGTGTGTCTCCCGGACAGTGTGATTTCTTGGAGAGAAAATGGAATTTCAAGGCAGGATATCCATGCTGCATGTTCTTTTTTGTTTGTTTGTTTGATTTATTTGTTTGAGGGAAAGAGTGAGAGAGAGAGTGAGAGAGCACAAGCAGGGGGAAAGGGCAGAGGGAGAGAGAGAAGCAGACTCCCTACTGAGCAGGGAGCCTGATGCAGGACTCGATCCCAGGACCCCGGGATCATGACCTGAGCCGAAGGCAGACCCTTAACAGACTGAGCCACCCAGGCGCCCCTAGGCTGCATGTTCTTTAGCTTCAGTGTCTTCAGATGTTAAATCTCTGCTCAACTACATTACAGTGTGGTTATGAAAATTAAATGTGAACATGGTTGGGAAAGTGTTCATAAGCTAACACAGTATCACCAAGTGCAAACAAGCTAATAAATGGGATCGATCATGAGTTTTCTTTTTCTTAATTATGCCTCTGTATTTTCCAATTTCCTTTTCACAAAGAAGATGGATTATCCTTGTAATCAGGAAAAAATTATAATTTCCATCCAGAAAAAGATGCTGTAGGCCTGGAATAAGTATTGAGATGTTTATTTGAAAAATAGGTATATAAGAAGAAGTGATTCTATAGTTTATCTTCTAAGGTCACTTTTGAAAGTTGAAAGAAGGTGCTGTCACTAATGATGCCACACAGAGCAGACACTGGACAGCTCCTTGTCTGGGAGATCAAAACAAACGCCCCCGATGAGTAGCAGTGGGCATTCTGTGCCTCTGGCTGTGAGCCCCTGAGAAGGACAAACTGCCATTGGGCAGAACTACCTGATCATGACGAAACATCAAAGAGACCCACTTTGAGCAATTCATTTAAATAAAAAATTAAAAAAAATAAAACAAACATAACTGTTCTGAATTAAAGTAGAATTTCCTGATAGCTCAGGACAGCTTTACTTACTATAAAAACAAAACAAAACAACAACAACAACGACAACGACAAAAACAAACGACCTCCGTTCTCCCCAGATGGGAACGTGATGATGGAGAGAGAGGTCAAGTGAAAAAGTCTAGAGACATGACCAGTGAGTGCATGATCCCAAACTGAGTCCTGTGCCCGAGGGAAAATTGCACAAAAGGCATCTTTAGGCGACTGACAACATTGAAATAAGGTCTAAATTTAGATAAACGTATTTTACTAATGTTGTTTTTCCCGAATCGGTAACTGAACCGTGTTGTTGTTGTTTTTTTTTTAAAGAGAACATTCTTGTTCATAGGAAATCACACTGAAATATTACTAGGCAAGGAAGCATGATGTATGAAATCTACTTTCCAAAGGTCCAGAGAAAATAAATTGTGTGTGTGTGTGCACGGAAGTCATTTACTGAGACTTTGAGAGAACATGATAAAGCCAAAACAGCAAAATATTAAAAATGGATGAATCTGAGTAAAGGACCCAGGGGAACACTCTGTATTATTCTTGTAAGTAGTTCTATACATTTAAAATTAGTGTGAAATAAAGGTTTTAAAAAATTCAGGAAGGTGCTAAGTGGTGATGAGAAATTGGCTGTCAGGCTTTCATAAAGCCCAGATGGAGAAGGGGCTGCTGCAGGGATAAGCTGGCGACAGAGAAGCTGACCCTGGTTTGGAGACACAAAGGGAGAATGAGGGCAGGCAGTTCTCTTTTGCTGCTGTGATTTGGATTTGTAGGCTTTGCTGGGGCTGACAGCATGGGGGACAAGAAGTATAGGGAGAGTTAGTGCCGATCAACCTGGCTCTTCTTGTAACTAAGCTCGTGGGAAGATCGAGATTGTCCAGTAAGGGGTCATTGCCTCCCCAAAAGTAAGTACTTTATGCATTATAATACCAAATGAAGATGCCAAGTCATTCCTACAGAGGAAGGTGTCCTAGAACAGGCTGCGGTTACACCCTTTACAGAGTCAAGTGCAAGTCAGAGCATCAGGCCGAGCACGTAAACACTGAATAACGTCATTTCTGAAGCATCTGATGAGGAGCCAGGCATTGAGGTGGGCAATTAGAATAACGAGCTAGATAGACTAAAGGTGACAATCCAGTCATGGTTCTTTCATGGCAGCAGTACAAGCAAGAGGCAAAACAGACGTACTGACTCCCCGGCATTCCATTTACCCCATGGGATGGTACCAGGTGAGGGTCAGGTGTAGGGAGACAATAGTCTCACTGCTGAGGGGCTCTGAACTAAGGGCTGCCGCCTCTTTATGGACGCAGGGGCCAGAAGGCAGGAATGGGGTAAGGCTAGGATTGGAAAGGCAGTTGGGATGGAGAAAATTCCTTAGCCAAGGACCCCTGATAGGCAGGTCTTGGTGGATGCTCTGGGCTACGAATGAAGATGTGTGTATGAGCATGGCTGGCCTAGCGGGGCTCAGGCCTTGACTGCAGCACCCTCCAGGAAACCACAATGCACGGCTGTGCACCAAGGGTGGTGTGAGGGTGGCAGCTTCCCTGCTGAGGCCTGCCAGGGAATGCCTTGTGTGAGTCAGATTCTCTAGAGACACAGAACCAAGGAGTCTGAGAAGTCCAAGATTTCTGATTGGCAGGCTAGAGACCCAGGAGACCCACGGCATCATTCCAGACCAAGTTGGAGTTTAAAGGCAGGAGAAGACCAATGTCCCAGCTGGAAGATAGGCAGAGAGCTAGGATTGGGCTTGAAATATCACACATAGGATTTTTTAAAAATTTGAGTACAGTTGACACACAATGTTATTAGTTTCAGATATACAACATAGTGATTCAACAACTCTTATGCTATGCTCACCACCCTCTGTCACCATATAACGCTGCTACAATATCACCAGATGGCCAACAGACACATGAAGAGATGCTCAACATCACTTGTCACCAGGGAAATGCAAATCAAAACCACAATGAGATGTCACCTCACACCTGTCAGAATGGCTGAAATCAAAAAGACTAGAAATAACAAGTGTTGGCAAGGATGTGGAGAAAAAGGAACTCTGGTGCACTGTTGGTAGGAATGTAACTTGGTGCAGTCACGGTGGAAGACAGGATGAATGTTCCTCAAAAAATTAAAAATGGATTCCCTGCATTCTTTGAGGAAGAAAACCTGAGTGAGTTGGAGACTGCTCTCTGTTGGGTGGTGCTGGGTTGCACTTTCTCCATGTAGGAGCCCAGTAGGATCTTGGGGACCGAAGTTGGAATGCCCAGCCAGGCGTTCTCAGCTCCTGGGAGCAGGCTGTGCAGGGTGGCAGATGGGCTTCAGTGTCTTGTTGGTGTTCTGTGTGCTGGTAGCTATGTGATCTTCTCCTAGCTTCATTCCTTTCGTCTCCTGGCTTCTGCAGGACAAAGCTTGTTGTGACACTACAGGAAACTCAAGAGTTGAGAGTGCACTTCTTGAGAATGTCCCATGTCACCATTTATAGCCTGTGGGGAGGGGACTGCCATCTGTGGCTGTGAGTTGGAACCCTCGGTGACAGTTCTGAAGCTCTGGGCCAGTGCAAGTGGATAGGAAAAATCACAGTTGGTGACACAGAGATGGACTCCTGTGCATTCTCAGGGCATAATTTAAATTCATTCATTTGTGAAATCATAAGGGTGGTGGGCATGATCCTCAGCAGACTGTGGCCCATTCATTGCTTTCAAGAGCAGGAAGGATATCCTTGGTTGACAATGAAAAGATAGTGCACAGAGTAGGGAGACACACATAGCCTGTGTCTACATGGGGCCATCCACCATTCGGCTGCTTTGCCTCAGACAAGGAATTGGAACTCTACCTCAGTTTCCTGTCCTACGATTTGCTGATTTTCAGAGTACCTCTTTCACAAGGTTGTTGTGAGAATTGAGTAAGATGATGCTTGTAAAAGCACGAGACTAGTTGGACCCACTCTGAGTGCTCAATGAGTGCTGGCTGTAAATATAGGTATATTCACATACACACATATATTGTATATCACACCTGCGTGTAAGTATGCAGTATATTATATAGTGACTATATGTATAGAGACATATATATACAATGGCAAAGCATATTTGTGGTCAGAGTAGAATGAATCTATTCTACTCTAGCAGTGATCATTTGGCCAAGCTTTCAGAGCAATGATATATTAAAAAGTGACTTTTGTTTAACTATGGAGATGGACTGGTTTTCCTTCCCCAAAGACATACTCATCGAGGACAGAAGGATAGAAGCCTCTGTTAGCCTTACTCACTGTGGGGTTAGAAGCGGGCATGTCCCTGAGGTCAGGAAGTGAGAAGTGGAAGGTGGACATAATTTAAATTGCTGACGTTGTGCACATGCGCGCACACACACAGGGATCGTGCACCATGTTACGGGGGACCTGAGCCGTGACTCTTTTCAGGTCCCCCCTCTTCCAGGCTTCTCTTCTTCCCTCCATTCTTTTCTCTTTCTCCCTTTTCTGTTCTTCTCATATTTTCATCTCTCTGCTTTGTCCTCTGGGGTTTGCCTCCTGGCTGTCTGGCATCTACACTTATTCATTTGAGAGTCTAAAAAAGGTAAGAAGAAAGCTGGTATGTAATTTCAAAGTTCTTCTTTACTGCTAGGAACACCTCCCCCTGTTCAAAAATGGCTGTGAAACTTGGTTCATGGGAAACACAGAAGGACTTGGAAAAGTGTATTTCTTCTTGACCCATTGCTGGTGAGTCTGGGGTCATCCACAGCAGTGAAGTGCTAAAGGAGGAAGGAAGCAGCAGAAGGGAGGCACGGGGGCTGTTCTCCATCAGAGAGCATTTCTGGCATGTTCCTCAGCCACAGCCTCTATCAGGGCACTATGACTCCACTCTGCCCCCAACCCTGCCGTGGCAGGCTGGAATGTCTTCTTCCCACTCGGATCCCAGCAGTAGGCTCCCAGGAGTTTACTCCAGCCTGCCTGGGTGTGCCTGAGACTTCTGAGCACAGAGAGTTCCACTCACGGTGAATTTATGGAGAATCTGGTCATTCAGGATAACAGATGGAGCCTATTGCAAGTGTATACTAATGAAACTGGAGATTTTGTTGTTTTGTGGAAAATGTTTGCAAAGCTCCCATCAGACAGTTTCATGAGTGCTGTAAATGCAGTGAAATGGTGAACCCACATGCATTTTGTTTTCCAGGACAAGTTTGACTTAAGATGTACTTAAATAAATAGGTGGATTGATTTGGAGAAATGATTCCATATGCTAATTAAAAAACCCATGTAGAGGTGGGTGACTCAGTTGGTTGAGTGGTTGACTCTTGATTTTGGCTCAGGTCATGATCTCAGGGTCCTGCAATTAAGCCCTAAGTCTTGCTCCACACTCAGTGGGGGGTCTGTTTGAGATTCTCTCTCCACCTCTGCCCCTCCCCTCGGGTCTCTCTCTCTAAAATAAATAAATAAATAAATCTTAAAAAAAAACCCCACGTATACAAAGATGGAATGTAGGAAGAAAAGTGAGAGAGGCACGCATGATACTTTGAATTCCAGTACTTCTATTTTGCACATAAAAGAAAATTGATTTTTATTATTTCCTTCTATTATTATTACTCTTTCATTATTCTTAAATACTGGTGATGGAGGTAAGTTTGATGTATTTTACTCTAGGATAGGCATGAAAATCTAAATACCTTACTCTTCCAATTTACTTAGTTGCCACTTGTTTATCTTCACAGCTAAAGAACTCATTTTGGAGTGGACTGAATATGACACGTAGTTCAAAGTGATTCCTTTAGTGTCCAGAATTCTCATCACTGCAGCATAAAACCGTGTGATGCCTATTATTCAAAACACGGTGCAAGGAAACCTGTCATTCTGCAGAACATGAGTCTGTGTTAAACATCTTCATCTGAATACCATTCTATGTCTGGCAATTTTCAAAAGCAGTTGTACTCACATCAAATATTGATGTTTGAAAATAATATGTTTGAAGCACAACAGCCATCTTTTTCTTGAAAGTTCTTGTTTTCTCCCATTATCTTTGCTTAGTGTGTTCCGGAGTCATGCTCAAAATGTTTGGTTTCCTAAGTGTCCACCCCGAAATGGACTTTTCTCTTCCTCTCACATTTCCTGAGTGCAAAGTAGCTGATCAATTAGTACTTTATTGAATGGCAGGGACAGGAATATCCAGACCTCATGTGCTGGTGACTTCTCAGACACTAAACATTTGATCAGGAGACAAGTCATCCATAGCCGAAGTTGGGAGGACTTCTACATCTCGTGGCTCTTCACACCATTGTCCTTAATGTGGATGGCACCTGAGTGTATTGGAGAACCTCAGGGGCTGGGTTGGACAAGAGGGTCAAGTCTGAATAGCTGGGCTGGAAACAATTATAACAACTCTGTGTTAAGCTCTTTACATTTTAATCTTATTTGATATTCCCAAAAATCCTATGAGGTAGATTCTATTATTATAAGAAGAAGACCTCAGCTAAGCCAGAGATTGGACCCAGATAACGTACAGGGCTAGAAGGATCAGGCGAGAATTTGGGGAAACTAGCAGAAGGGAATGCTGACTTACCTGAGATGTCGAGTATTCGTGTTCATGAACCAGAGGATCAGAGAGCCGTCAGGAAGCAGTATGAATAAAAAGGGAACCCTAGTGGCCAGTTCTGAGTCCAGGGCTGGCTGGCCCACTATAGCTGGCTTCTAAGGATGGAGGAGGGGGCTGCTTCCAGTGGTGTACTTGACCAATGCAAGGGGTCATGGTAAAATCAGCAGGCCATTAGCTCACCTGAGGGGTGGCCAGGATTCACAGGGTTACATTCCCTTAGGCTCTAGAAACAATAGAACTTCCCAGGCCAGCTCCACAATTCTGACAGGAGCCATCTGGGACTCCAGCTGACTCATCTGCTCAGCCACTGGGCTCCACTCAGGTGGTTGGTATGCAAAGCCATGAGCTAATATCCTCAGCATTTGTTGTGGTTTTGGGGTTTTTTTTTCTTTATTGTTTTTTTTTGGTCTTTTGTTTGTTTTGGTGTTAAGAGATAGCCAAAGCTTTGCAGGAACAATTATGCTGTCAGTAGTGTTTGACAACGCTGAGCTAACTTCTTGCTGATCAAGCCATTACATTTCTAAATATCATGTGTTTGTGTAGCTTGTTTTAACTTCTGAGTTGTCTCAGGAGGGGATGACAAGTTGGTAGCATGACAACCCCTGTTGTCATGCTGGATGACATTGCTAAATGGTGATGTTACCCAAACTGGATGACATTGCTAAATGGTGATGTTACCCAAACTCAGCCTCAAAATCTTTCTCATTGGAAATTCTGGGCAGCCACTTTTTATTGGTTATAACCACCTGCCATTCTCCTGGAGAATGTGATGATATCTGAGTAGCCAGAAATTAAGCTCTTAAGAATGTTGACTTCCAATGGCTTCTTGGACTATAGCATTCCAACAATCAGTTGTCAGTAGATGTTTTATCATTGATGTGGGCTTAGTTTGTTGGACATGCTACTCCTGCTGATTGTAATTTTACTTAGGACATCCTTTGCCTCCATGCCTTTGTCCTCATCACAAGCAGAGAAGATTCAAAATCAACTACAATACTATTATTACAGCACTCCGTGTCAGTAATTCTGCTCAATGCTTCCAAGTCATCTTCCCATTGATTCTTCACAGCAACCTCGCAAGGTTGGCATGAGTATTACCTTCACTGAAGAGATGGGGACACTGAGACTCAGAGAGGTCAAACAACTCTCCCAGAGTCACACAATAGATGGCAAAAGGAGGATTGGAACCCTGGTCCACCTGACTCCAGTGTCCATGATTTGTTCTATGATCTTACACCCAGCTTGTTCGAAAGGCTCATTCATCCCTTGTGCTATGGGAAGAGACTGGATAATGCCATCATCCATATGACCAGTCTGCTAAGGTGGTCTGTTTTCCACAAGTCTTCCTGCAAGCAAGGTGTCCTGAGGATGGTCCAGAACTCACCTAAGGGCTGGGCTAGAACCAGGACGAATAGAGTTGACCGGAATAGGAGGCCGGTCTAACAGGTGGTTGACAGAAGTGGGTGGGTGGGGGCAGCAGAAGCAGTTTTGGAAACTCCTGGCTGTTGTTTTCTGAGGCACACTTACTTTGTTGTGTTTCATGGCAAAAGAACACTGTTTTGGTTGATTTTAGGTGGGGAGGGATTGAGGGAACCAAGGCTGGCTGTGAAGGGGATTAAGAAATTTAAGGCTAGATTCATTTTGGGCTGGATTTTGGAATTCAGGAGGTTAACACAATCTGAATTTAGGAAAGATTGTCTTCTCCTGGCTCAAACTATTGTGTTGTTGTTGTTGTTGTTGTGTGTGTGTTAAAAAAAAACAGTGTGAAGGCACCAGTATTAATATTCATAGTAAAAGTTAGTGTCTGTGAGACTCTAATGGGCTGGGCTTTCTGTTTTTCTTTTTTAATTATTAACATCAGTTTAGCACCCTCAGAGAAGTTATTAGACTCAGACGTCCTGTGCCATTGCTATGGGAATAGGAGTTAATGCCATTCTCCTTTGGTTGTAAATCCAGCTTTTAAAAACAACACTCTGCCCATAAGCAATCCCAAATACCATGTGATCACCCCCTCAGTCAACAAAAAGAATATTAATGAGATTGTGTCCTGGCCGTTGGTACAAATGCTGTAGGCTTTGGGCAGAATTACTATTAATGATTGAATCATAAGCTTGGGTTAGAAACGATAACTTTACTCAAAAACTCATTGCAGAGATTATGAGGAGCATTCTTCATTTTACTTAAGGCATGTAGACAGCTTGATTAGGGACTCAGGGCACCTGCCATATTTCCCCATTTGGGAGTGACCAGTGCCTGACCTGTGGGCATTTACTTGGTTTCAGGGCAGAGGAGCCGGTGTGAGTACAGGACTGGTAGAAATGTGGGGGGAGAAACAATTATAAGAGCCTCATGCTCTACCGTCTGAGCTAGCCAGGCAAGGAGAAACAATTTTAAACCCTATTAATTCTGCTGTGCTCCCTGAATTTGGAAAAACCCTTCAGTGTGAGTTGGCCTGGGAACCCATGCCATCTGCCACAATCAGGCTTTTGTTCCCAAAATGTCTGCGAAGGCGCAGCTTAGTGACCTTAGACTAGCGCTTTAGTGCTGGACAAAGATTGGGGTGACACCCTTCTTCTAGGCTATACCTGCTTATTTTTAATTCTAAGATTTTAAAAACACCTTGGTGGAATTTCCAGGACACCAGGAGTCCTAGCAGCCCTGAGAATGTTCTCTACTCCAAATGATACTACTTGACATTCAGAGGGTTATATCTCTGCTTGAGAGAGAGTTTTTTCCAAGCCTATGAGTGGATATGGATAGCCCTCCTACAATTTTGCGGGGGTAGGTGTAGATGGTTTTGCCCATCTATGGAGATGTCCTGATTCTGTTTTGGACCTACCTTTGGGCTACAGCATTGAACCTGACTTTATAAGTCCATTTCCTCCCTTGAGCTGGTTCCACTGCAGAGCCTTTTGTCTTCCAGGGGATGCACTGTAGTAATAAGGGAAGATTCAGCACCATCTTTGTTAAGCATAATTGAAGGATTATGTGCTTTTTGTGTAGCAGAGTGTGTAAACTCTCTTCTGAAGAAAGGACTCCCATATCTCAGGTTCATTTAAGTACAACTCTGACAGTTTGCTGGTTACAGCAGTTCCCCAAAAGGGAGCAGAGAACAATCTCTAATTGTGCAGCAAAGACTAGGGAACTTTGGAGTGTAAAAGGAATTTGAACAAGGATCTCCTGGCACATTGAGCCAAGTCATATATTGTCTGGGTCCTCTGAGAGCATGTATCAGGATGGGGTTAAACAGGTGTGGGCTTTATTAGGGGAAGCTACTGTTGAGAGAAAATGGGGAGAAAATCAGGGTAGGCTGGAGGATGCATCCTGGACTCCCATGCTGCTAGTTTCTGGAAGGTTCTGGGAGCTGTTGGGGAACACTATGTCTTCAGGAGTAAGTCTGTGTGGGTCATTGGCTGGGAGCAGCCTGGGGAAACTGTGCAAACACAGGGATGATGGATTTCAGCTCAATACTGAGGCCTTGGTCAGTTACAGTCTCCGCAGTTGGAGGTCTGTGGGGCACCTCCAAGGGTTGCCACCATCCACTTCTTTGAGCTTCTGTGTCCTTTACTAAAATAGAGAACTTTCTTTCATTAAATGCCCATTTTGTTCCAGATGCTGGACACATCCTGGAGTCATAAAGGGCTGCCAGAGGGAAACAGGCGGGGGCCACGTTCCCTGCAGCAGAGGTACTTTCCCCACCAGCCTCCCTCTACAGACCAGAATTTTATAGGCTTGCTAGCATGTGAGCAGTGGAGGCAGAGTTAGGTTCACAAAGAACAAAGCCTCCTAGTCTGGTAATGTCCCCTGTCCCACTGCTATTGATCATCATCACCGATTATGGCTGGACACCAGCTCCCATCATTTAGGGGTGGCTTTTGTCCTTGCTGCCTCCTTTTCCGAGTGTTGTTCTCATCCTCCCTTGATGAGGCACAATTCAGGAATTTTGTCTCACATTCCTCTGCCAAGTTTGTAACAGGAGGGAGCAGCCACTCACACCCTTGCTTAATCGGAAGTGAGGTTCCCAGCTGCCCTTTTGAATTTGTGCAAAAAATTTTTCCAGTGTCCCTCTGTCTTCTGCTGAGTGAGGGTCTCATGTTTCTTGAGAGACAATGCCACATGTGTGGGGCCAGACCAGCCTGCCTACCTGCCTCTGAGTCCATTTTGCACCTGCTGGCTGCGTGACTTATGGTATGTTGTCCAAATCTTTACTTATAAACAGGGACAGCAGAACCTGTGCACCAGGACATTGCTGTCCTGGCTCCTTCCGGTCTAGAAAGCCATCCAGGTGAAGGAGCTGGTTCTGCAGAACTTCTTGTATCCTTTCCAGGCTTTTCCATGGCTCTACCCTATTTCTCATTTTCTCAGAGCCTGAGTCTTTCCAAGGAATGAATAGAGCAACCAAGAGACAGAAGAACACAAGGAATAGTTGGGAGTCATCCCGAACAAGATCCATGGATAACCACTTTGGCTGAGCTTTCTTCACTGCTTGGATTTTCTCCATTTCCAGGCAGGGTCACTCAACTGCTCTCCCCATTTCTCTCTCCATCACTGGCCTGAATAGGACAAAAGGAAGACCAGGGCCCACTTCCAACTGTGCTCTGGACATGGCCTTAGAATTAATTCCTCCCAACACAGTGCTTGAAGGAGTTTGAAGTTATCAGTCAGAGATGGTTTTGGGGATAAGGTACATTGGCATCCTGACTTTGGTACAGAACACTTGGGCCATGGATGAGGTTCCAGGGAGGTGAGATGCTTGCACACAGCCACATAGCTGGGCCAGGAAGAACTTAATTCTGCTGTTTATATCCACTGCTTTCCTCCATAATGTTAAATTGCTGCCCATATAAAAATGTATTGGTATTTTAACAGTGACTCTGGGAAGTATATGGGTTGATCTTAAGGAGAACCTGTGATTTTAGGCATCCAAGCAGAGGTGAGGACAGGGATCTCAGTCTGCCAATGGAAGCCCCTGTCCTTCACCATCAGGGTCTGCCCACACACCTTCTCAGAAGGAGCACCTTTCATTCTATGGCTAGCATGGAAGGATTCCCATGGCTCTGTGGAATGGTAGGCCATTTTCTGCAAGGAAAAGTTCTTCTCAGAATCAAGATCACCATAGGAAAATCTGCTTGGACAGTGTTGGTTAATTTTATGTCGTCAACTTGACTGGGCCAAGGAGTGGCCAGACAGCTGGTTAGACATTACTTCTGGGTGTGTCTGGAAGAGAGGAGCATTAAATGAGCAGATGGAGTAAAGCAGATTGCCCACCCCGGTGTGAGTGGGCCTTGTCTAATACACCATGGGCCCAAATTGAAAAAAAGGCTGAGAGGGAGGAATTCTCTCTCTCTGCCTGACTGTTGAGCTGGAGCATCATCTTCCCCTGACCCCTTGAACTTGGACCTGGACTTACATTATCAGCCCCACTGGTTCTTGGACCTTAGGACTCAGACAGGAACTTAGACCATCAGTTCCCCTGGTTCTCAGACCTTTGGGCTTGGACTAGAACTATAACACCAGCTCTCATGGGCTTCTACCTTGCAGATAGCTGAACTCCCAGCTAATTTGTTTTTCTATTTTGATGCCAAAACCAACATCCAATAAACAAGCACAGTATGAACATCTCAAAACAGGCTCTCCTTCAGTTTTCTGGAGCAGTTTCTCTGGGTAACGTTGTTTATATGTAGAGTAGGCAGCAATGTTTGTAACTTCATTTCAGGGACGTGGTAAGTTTCTCCAGACTAAAATCTTTACTTATGTTATTAAACTTTATCAAACTCTTGAAATCAATCTCAGGTTTTATTGGATTGGCTGTCATAATGATGGACTAGAAGCATGCTACACTTCCCTACCTACACTCCACAACCCCTAAAATACTGACAGCAGATAAGTTAAGACTGAATAGGGATGCCACAAGCCAAGATAGGATCACACATATGCTCCTGTAGAAGTTGAGAGCAACATCCAGGCCTTTTCTAATGTGGATTGGAGGAAGCAGGGAGCAGACAGAGTCCCAAGGAACCCTGAATCCTGGTTTGCGAGGGTATGATTGTGGTAGTCACCAGCTTTGTTCACTCCATCCCTTCTCCTTTCTCCAAAATAGTTGAGCTGTAACAATGTATGAGAGAGAATTAATAGAACAATCAGGATGTATAATTAGTTTATTAAAGAAGGGTGAAGGTTTTTAGAAAGAACTAGATATCTCACAGTGATAGTTGTCAAACTTATGCAGTAATATTCTTAACAAGTACTTTCTTACAGTAAGAGGTCCTTCTGTCCTCACTGAGTGGTGTTCTTCCCATGATTAATCCTGCAATGTGTCCCTTCGAGTCCTCTGTGGCCTATGGTGAGTTTTGCCTCCAAAGAGCTTGGATCTACCACAATATTAGCTTCACATTGATGTGCACTGAAAAAAATGGGAGCAATAAACTCAGCTTTGCCTTGTTAGCAGGTTGTTGTAGTGGTATTTGGGGGAAGTCAGGATTAAATAGATACAATGTAAATTCCCTTTGCGTGCATAAACAGGTTGGACCTTGCATCCAAAATGTGGTTTGGATGTTGAGACTGATGAGGCCACACACCAAGAGGATATGAAGAGTTTATTACTCACATAATGAGGCTTTATGAGAGCATGGAACAGGTTCCTACACAGGTCTGATAATGTCTTGAGAGAGCAGACAGAATTTTTAGGGCATTTATGGTGGTTAGGGGAGAGGGGTTGGGGTGCAGTTTCCTGTATATGGGCTAGAACTTGCATGATTTGAACTTCCCATTGGTGCTAATCATGGGAGCACTTAGGTTTCTTTAGCTGCCCAGATGTGGGGCAGAAGAAGAAGCAGGTATGGTGGGGCCTGAAAGCTGTCAGCTGTCAGACACTAAAACATGGAGTCAGACTCTGCATTATACCTCTACTCAACCCTCCCATTTCCCCCTCTCTATACCCTTCAGCATCTAAAGAATCCCATGAATACTCTACCCACAAATGTGAAGGGGATTGAGGGAATACAGTACATTGAAAGTTGTTATACTCAATGTTTATAAGAATTCAATCAAAATTCTAGTATGTAGTACTAACTTTAGAAACAAAACACTAAACTATGCTGTGGTAGACAGACCCTAAGGTGAACCCCATTGACCTGCCTTCTGCTATTCATACCCTTTATATAATCCTCTTCCCTTGAGTGGAAGCAGATCCTACAACTTTTAGAATACGGCAAAGATCAAAGTATTTTTCAGATGCAATCAGGATCCCAAAGTAGTTGATTATCAGTTAATAAAAGGGGGGATTATCTTTCGTGGACCTGATAGCGAAAACCTCAGAAAGAGGGACAAGACCTTTCCTGAGGGAAAAGGAGACTCCCCTTGTTGGCTTTGAAGAGGTGAGGTGCCATTTGTGAGAGTCCATTGGAGAAGGCCATGTGGCAGGGAGCTGTTGGAGGCCTGTAGGAGCTGAGATTGGCCTCTGGCTGACATTCAGCAAGGAATTGGGAACTCAGTCATACAACTGCCAGGAGATACATTTTTCCAACAGCTTGTGTGAACTTGGGAGTGAATTCTTCTCAGTCAAGCCTCCAGATGAGAATGCAACCCAGCCAACATCTTGACTTCAGCCTGGTGAGACTGTCAGCAGAGGACCCAACTAAGCTATGCGCAAAATCCTGATCCACTGAAACAGTGAGATAATAAATGTGTGTTGTTTAAAGCCATGAAGTTTGTGGCCATTTGTTATGCAGTAATAAAGAACTGATGCATACGTGTTAAAGTAATAGTTTATTCTCTCAAGGTAAAGAATGGAAACAATATCTCAAATTGCCTTAAGAATATAAGAATAAAAGCAATTAGTGTATTTGGTGTACTTAAGGTATTTAATAGGGTAGTCTTATTATACAAAAATGGATTGGCCATTGTTTCAGTAGCTTCTGCATTTCACTCTCTAAGGAATACTGTCTTTCCTGACCAGGTTTTCCCTTGCTATCAAGTCCTCATTACCTTGCATGTAATGTAGGCAGCCAGCCAGGAGTGTCTGGTCTCCTGACTCAGTTCACAGATGCCACAAATATTATCTACTTGTAATGGGAAGACTCTAATTACACACTGACAATTGGATCCATTCCAGTCTTACAAACTTCTAAATTATTTGCATCAGAACATAACCCCTAAGAACCATTTCCAGGTATATGGCACCATAAAACATAACCTAAATTAACTTGGCCAATAGCTTCATACCCTGTAGCTGAATGTTTGCTTGCTAATATTTGCATAACTCATTACTACCTTTTTGTGTGTTTATACAATGTACTGTTCATTTCTCCCTGTGATTAGCATTTTATTTAGATGCAGTCTTTTCTCTATTCTCTGGCACAGCCCCTCAGGCAGAGGCTTGGGGCAGTTCCTTACTATGTACTTGTTTATGGGGTGGATGACTTGCCTGTGGCTTCTTTCCGGGTTGCCTAAGGCAATGACTATGTATTCTGAAATAAGTCATTGCTAATAGTTTTTCTTTCTCATAAGACTCTTTCTTCCTGCTTGGGGAAACAAACAGAGGGTTGTTGGAGGGGTGGTGGGTGTAGGGATGGGGTAACTGGGTGATGGGCATTACAGAGGGCACTTGATGGAATGAGCACTGGGTGTTACATGCAACTGATGAATCACTAAATTCTACCTCTGAAACTAATAATACACTATATTTTAATTAAATTGAATTTTAATTAAAAAATAGTAAGCTCTTCCTCTTTCCATTTTTTTTTTTTTTTTAGTTTGCAAGGGCAGCACCTCCCCCCACCTTATCACTCTGCCCAGCACTATTTTGATAGACACTATGTGAAAATATAGCTTAAAGCTTCCTTTGCCTACTCAAAATTATATATATCCTTACTCTCATTCAAGGGAATATTTTCTAGAGAATGTATAGGGCAAAATACATGTTCAATAAAATTATGAGTGGGCCAAAGTCTATTTGGTGACAAAGCCTATTTTATGACAATTTTTTCTCTGTGGGAATCCCTTTGGCATCTCTATTAGTTAGCCAGGGCTGCCATAACAAAATATCATAGACCAGATGGTTAACCAGCAAAAATTTCTTTTCTCACAGTTCTAGAGGTTGGTTATCTGAGGTCAAGGTATCAACAGGTTTCTTCTGAGGTTTCTCTTCCTGGCTTGTGGATGGCCACCTTCTCATTATGTCCTCATGTAGCTTTTATTCTCTGTGTGTGCATATCTGTGTTCTAATCACCTTTTCTTGGGAAAACACTAGTCATATAGGAATAGAACCCAACTTAATGACCTCACTTTAACTTTATAAACTGCTTGAAATCCTGATCTCCAAATACAGTGACATCCTGAGGTACTGGGAATTAAGGGCTTCAATGCATGAATTGGGGGAGGGCACAATTCAGCCCATAGCAGCATCCCACTTGGAATCTGATTTCACCAGAGTAATGAAGATTGACCCTGGAGGTGGAGGAGCTCCTGGAAACATCTGAAGTGATAGGTACAGAATTGGTCTTCAGGGCTGGCCAAAGTCACCCTTGGACAGTGAGTCAAGGATGGCCCATGGCCGTTCTCAGAGGTTGGGTCAATGGAGGCAAAGCCAATGCCAGTTTTCTCCAAGACCCAAAAAGGCAGTAGAAATCCAGAATTCAGATTTCTTCTAGGACATTTCAGAGGTGGGCTAGTGTCCACAAAGAAATTGGGAAGCTTAGGGGTACCTGGGTGGCTCAGTTGCTTCAGTGCCTGCCTTTGGCTCAGGTCATGATCCCAGGGTCCTGGGATCGAGCCCCGCATCAGGCTCCCTGCTCCGTGGAGAGCCTGCTTCTTCCTCTCCCTCTGCCTGCCACTCTCCCTACTTGTACTTTCTCTCTCTGTCTCTCTGTCAAATAGATAAGTAAAATCTTAAAAAAAAAAAGAAACTGGGAAGCTTCATGCTGTAATGGTAGATGGGAGGGTCTTACAAGGGAATGGCAGATATAACACAGGACCAAGACAGAACGAACTCCTTTGCTCCAGTACTTATGCAAAAGAGACGGGCAGTGGAGACAAAACGATCCAAGGTGCTACAAACAAAAATAATCAGACAGCCAAATGGTTAGGAAGGAGAGGTATTATAGACACACATTGAGAACAGGACTGCCCATTACTCACCCCAGGAGTCTAGGACAGGAGGCTTGGACACTAAAGCATGACAGGACACTCTTCTTCTGAAAGATGGAGAGACAGGTGAGCTTCTCTTGGAGGGGTCCCAGAAATCTCATGGACAATGTTCCATACTGCTGCAAGGAATTTTTGATTTGTGGCAGTATTATGATGTTTTTGTGATGCAATCGTGTCCTTAGGAAGTTTCTGCTCTGCAGGGTTTGTCTCAGAATGCAAAAGTTTAGGAGGGGAGCTTTTCTTCTAAGATGTGTGAATATTTCCCAGGCTCCCAGGCTGACATGTATGACATGTTGAATGTAGGACAGACTTAGACTAAGGGCAGAAGAAGGTCAGGACACTTTCCCCCTTCCCAGTGATAGAACCTCATTCATAGACTAAGAAGACTGAGCAAGTTAGTCTTCTGGATTCAAATCCCACAAACAAACAAACAAGGAAAACAAAAGGAAAGCCTCTATCTGTTTTGATCCAAAGCCTGTGGACTTTGCATCCCTTATAACATTCCTTTAAGGGTGAGGATGTAGTTATGACACCGAAGGGGGAACTTTCTAAGCTACTAACTTAGGGTGTGCTGTAGTATGTCTGCCTGAGAACAAATATCACATGGTGTAGAGTTTCATGAACAGAATGTACCAGACACCTGATGGGTGCCTGGGTGACTTAGCCAGTTGAGTGTCTGACTCTTAATCTCAGCTCAGGTCTTGATCTCAGGGTTGTGAGTTTAAGCCCCACATTGGGCTCCATACTGGTGTGAACCTACTAAAAAAAAAAAAAGAATGTATCAGACACCTGACTGAAGACCTCCTACATTCACATAACTTAACCGTCAGGAGGAGGATCTAAGGATGCTAATATCAAGATACTTCACTTTCCTTCTAGGGAATTCCTTCTCAGTAAGAGAATAATTTTGTTATTTGTTTCAGGAATTCCCCAGCTCAATTTATCCAAACACTAGATGTTTCAAACAGCCCCCTTTCTGGATGGTAGATCATCCAGCTGGATAAATTACTGGTTTATTATCCCACAGTTTACTTATCAAGACTTGCTTCAAAACCCTGGTTGAGCTGTGCTTCTAATCCTAAATGAATATACTATGAACTTTGCCCAATCCTGGTTAAATCCTTGCATAGAAAGACATGCCCTGAACCTCTGGAGTCCAGACTCTGAAATGCTATAAATATCCCCTGTGATCTCTCCCTTCTGAGACAAGTTTTACTCTGTAAAGATGGCACTCTTCTTCACTGCAGTGGTTAGTAAACTTGGCTTTGCTTGACCAACAGATAATTCTGGCAGCCTTTCTTGAGAGTTGGCAGTTGACATGCTCCCAAATTAGTTTCTAATGAAAAGTTAAGGTCTTGGATGGTTTCTTAGGTCCATTTTCTACCTGAACATTCTGGCAGAGTATGCGAAGGAAATATCAGAAATGCAAAGTAACTCTCCTTTTGCCTTCCTCGGATCTGTTACTGTAGACAGTACCATCTTCTTAAAAGGCAAATGGAATCAAATGACTCATGTGCCTCTCAATGTCCTGAGAATCTCCTCATGCTCTGCTCTCAGCCTGTCCCAGCGTCTATGCCTAGGACTGAAGGACTGAAATGGGCAGAGGCACCTGTCACCAGATGCTTATTGTATTCTCAGGTCAAGTCTGAAGAAAGGTGTGGCCTGTTTGGATCTGCTGAGGGCTGATCTGGAATTGGGTGTTGACCACATGGGGGGCAGGAGCAGAGCTCATTTTTCGGTTTCCATTGTAGGCCTCAGTGACCTCAAAGGGGCATGAATCTGCTAACCATCACACAATGCCCCCATTCATCTCTGAGCTTTAGTCTCCTATGATCCAGGACTCTCCCCAAGTCCCAAAATTTCTGGGGGTCCACTTTTGTCACATAGATCACGTGATTTGTGAGTGACTCCCTAAGCACTCATTAGCAACAACAACAAAAACATAAGAAAGAAAGAAAAGAAAAAGAAAAAGAAGACCTTCTTCTGTAATTTTATATGAATCAGGACATGTTTCAGCTGTGGATGATACACATTCAACTCAAAGTGGCTTAAAGAGATGACATTTACCATCTGTGGCAGGAGAAGGCTGGGAGTGCCAAAAATGTTACCCACAGTGGTTGCCAGACAGCTGTTCTAGCCTGCATATCATATCCTTAAATAACTGTCTAATAGTAGGAAGGTATGTGTGGGGAAATAAAAGTCTCCCGGATTTCTCAGTGTTCCCATGAAAAGTCCTGACCTCCTAAGACTCTTCACAAATGAGGACAATGGTATCTATAGCCATCTGGCTAATGTCCACTGATGGATGAATGGATAAAGAAAATGTGTCTATACATACAATGGAATATTATTCAGCCTTAAAAAAGGAAGGAAATCTGCCACATGCTACAACATGGATGAATCTTAACGACATACTAAGTGAAATAAGCCAGCCACAGAAGGACAAGTATTGCATGATTCCATGTATACCAAGTATCTAAAGTGGTCAAACTCATAGAAACGGAGAGCAGAATGGCGGTTACCTGGGCTTGCAGAGAGGAGGAATGGGAGTGACTGTTCATTGGGTACAGTTTTCATTCTGCAAGATGAGGAAGCCCTAGAGACCTGCTGTGCCCACAGTGCCTGCAGTTAACAATATGTAGCGTGTCCTTGAAACTTCGTTAAGAGGGTAGAGGTCATATTATGTGTTCTTACCACAGTAAAAAAAAGAAAAAGGAAAAAGAAAGAGAAAGAAAAGGAAACAGTATTTTTAGCATTTCAGAAGCAACCTTCCTGCCCCCTCTCAGTCAATACTTCCCCAACGTCTTGAAACTCAATATCTTTGATAAACAAATTAACTTTTTTCTAATTTGTTCTTCATATGCATATAATTACAAGAAATGTAACTTTTTTCATCTGGCTTCAACTTAATGTTGTTCAGCATTTTATATGTGAGCTCTTCCACACTGTTACATGGTTCATCCATCCTTATTGGTGTAAATCGCTCTACTGCATAAATACACCAACTTTATACATTTTACTGTTGTTGGATATTTGAGTTGGCTTTTACAAACAGGATGCTGCTGTATAATAACAACAAAGAGCTGCTATGATTGAGCTTGTAGGTACATGTGATAATTTGATGAAAAAACAAAAACAAAAATGAAAAAACTTAAAAGGATATTAAAACTTTTCTTCTCACCCTCTAAACTCCAGGTAGTTATAGCCCAGAGTAGGAACCGAGGTTAAGCCTGGCTGGGGTGCTAAGAAGAATGAAAACTTTATGCCTAGGTTTTACATTTCAAGGGGGGAAACAAGACCTGGGACACTCCCAGGTCTTAAATGCTGAGACACACCTGGAGCTACCTGGCTTCCAGGGCGATTCTTTTCAGGAGGGGAGTTGCATCCTTTTCTTAATAATCAGAGAAAACTGATTTCTCTTTGTGCCCCATTTATGGGCTATTGGGCCACTTGTGCAGAAAAATCGCCATAGGCTGTTGCCATGTTGCCTCTTGGGTCAACACTGAACCAGGTGCAGATAGGTATTCTTTACTACAAGGTGTTTAATAAGAAACCCAAGTCTGACCCAGAACATCTTGTGTGCGCATTTAGGATAAAATGAATAAAAACAAATATTAAAAATGCAACAGTAGAGCACAGTGTCTCTTCTACCTCATTCTCTCTTCCTGGACAAATTTTTTTTTCCCTGAAAACCTCTCTTGCATAATTTCCCTTCCGTCTCATGGAGAGCAACTGGATTATAAGCCTGATCTTGGCTAAGAAGGTATGTCTCTGGCACTCATAGCCTCTCCATTAGAGGCAGGGTCCCAACAACAAGGGGGAGAGACAGAGAAGTGGCTGCTATACAGGCGATCAACATCATTTCCACATATTATTGATATCAATGATGACAGATGCGGTCTTCCAACAAAGTCCACGTTTTTAGTCAATTTTAGAAAATTCAGTACTTTTTGTCCAGGGCCCAATACTAAATTTTATTACCCATCCCCAATTAATTTGTATTACATTGAAAATTACATGAGCAAAAGTTACTCTGACAGAAGAATACAATATTGATGGAGACAGAGGCAAGGCAGTTACTCCTCTGGAAAATGTCCAGGCTGGTTGCAGTCCTTTTGGGCTCTGAGCTTGCAAAACCAAGCCAAGGATATACTTTCTCTCACGGCAGCTGCATTTTGCCTGAGGCTAAGGTCAGTCCACTAACCCAAGACTAACTTCCAGCAATTAAAATACCATTACTTGTGTAAGGGAGACCTATGTCTGTCTGTCAGAACAAAATAGTTCACCCAACAGATTATTTATGTCAGACGGGGCTCAGAATGGTGCTATAATGGAAGGATATGTGAGGGTTTCCCTGTTCTCTGACCATGATCAGCAGCCCACGGAAATCCAAAATTGCTAGGTTTACATTGTCCTTGGGGATGGCTGTGTTTCTTACAAGGGAAGACTAGAGAAGGTTTCACATCTGAACAAAGACACTGGTAACCTAGGACACACACACACACACACGCACACACTCTTTTTCTCTCACACGCATGCACTAGTACACACTCATTATATTCCAAGCCACCAAAAAGAAGGGCAGGCTGTGACCTGATATATTCAGTTTGAATATATTCTAAATATTCCCAGATTCTTTTCCCCTTATTACTCAGATCTGAATATAGTATACCCACTGTAATTTGGACAGATCAGAAGAGGACAGACTATCATCCCTCTTTTCTTAAAAACATAATTCTGCTCTTTCAACTTAATACAAAATTTATTCTTGGATGCTTCGTATTATGTCTGCGTGCTCCCAAGATGTTTAGGTTTTGTTTTATAATCCTCATTGCTGTTAAGTCATGTCTTCCAAATGAAATTCAGGTTGGGGTCGGATGTGGGGCTTTGGCATAGGATATTCTCTCAAACTTCCCCCCCACCCACCTCTTTCTCTCACTTTTTCCTCCCTCCTCCCCTCTCCCTCTCCTTACCAGGTTTCTCTCCCCTTTAACTGATTTCTCCTTGATCTCTTTCCAATTCTCCATACTCAAATTCACCTGCTAAACTTTTTTTTTTTTGTATTTCTAATTGGTATCTACAACACCACATTTTGTAAATTATTGCTCACCAACTGTCCATGTGCTCACTTAGACAGAACTCCTGACCAGGATGCTGCAGGATGAAGTAACGAACGTCATTTCTAAGCCAAAACTTCCAAAAACTGGTGCCTGACCCTCCTGCTTTTTCTATCAAAGTGACCATGGGTGCTCTGTCTTCCAGAAGGTGCAGGAGCTTTGAGTACTGGTTATATAATTAAATTTCTCATCTTTTGAACAGTTTTATGTGTGTCTATAGTCAAATATACTTAGATGCTTTATCAAGCCTAACTGCTACTCATAATATGTTGATCTGGTCTTTTAATGGTTATATAATGTAATTTATTCTTAGTAGAATATTTTAAATTAATGCAGATACTTAGTTAATGCCAAAGGACATTTTCTTCTTGAAATTGAAAATATTTCTGGTATTAGGGTTGGATAAATACATTAAGCAGAAAATGGTTTCTTTGATTTGTTTTTGGCTCTCTTCCATAATTGTTAGAATTCCACTTGACATTCTTGGCTGTCAATAAAGAGTCATGAATTACAAGAGCTTAAAAGTTAGCCTCTTACAGTTGAGATTATGATTCATCAATAAAAATGTTACATGTTAATAGTTTCTAGATTGATTACCATCACATAAAAGACCACATTAGGTTGTGATCATCTATGATTACATCATATAATGTGAAGCACTGCTTGGGCAACAACGTGATGATTTCCTATTTTCTCAAATTATTGCATGATATCATTTCACCTAAATTATTTGCTCTTTACATTGAGGGGAAACTAAGAAGAAAAGAAAAAAAACTCTTAATGCTTAGCTTATTATCCAAAGTTTTATCATCATATTTATTTGTGGATCTATACAAGGTTCTTTTTTTAATACCCAGTCTATCAAAGATGATAGAACTAAATTTGCTGGACTGATTGGAAAGATGATACACAAGAAAAAATAAACAATGACTTCTATTGTTTGTCCCTTAGGATTCATTTGGTCATTGCATTATGACTGAAAACTGGTTAGGAATAGTGTTTCTGAAGATTAGATTCTGTAAGGCAGCCAACAGAGTACGCTCTTTCTATCTTATCGTATCAGAATAAATTAATCCCCTTATTGGCCAAAGTAAGAGAAACAAACACTTACTGAGTGTTTAATCACTCTTCATGTATGAGCCCACTATTCTCCTTCAGATCATTTGGCTCTATAGCTGGCTCATCTCTGCATTGGTGATTCTTGATCCAGCCCTTTCCTGGACTACATTACTTTTTATTCCTCATCGATGGCTGTTTTCCTGCTACAGTGGCAGAGTTGAGCTGTTGTGAAGAGATCATATGGTTGCAAATCTTAAAATATTTACTATGTGGCCTTTACAGAAAATGTTTGCCAACCTCTGGTTTAGATAAAGTTCATGAGCCCTAAAATGAAAGTGGTATTATTTGATTCACTCTATTTTAGTTTTCATGAGATGACACAATACTTCCCCCGTGATCTGGCATTTCTCTAAATCTCAGTCCAAGATAAATAATTCTAACCATGGAGTATGTTGTTTCCAATTCATTCAACCTTATTTCAAGTTAAGAGAAGAGATAGATGTCTAGTTATTACTGTATTAAATACTATGTGAATTCTCAGAAGCCTACAACAAAAATACCATGTTTCAGGTTTCAAAACAGCTCATCTGGGACTAGAACAGGGGAAGGAGTTTTGATGCACTTTTTTAGAATTAGGTTCTGAATATCACTGAGTCATAAGGCGGGCCACCCCATTTTGCCTTTACTGGAGAACAGCAAGCATTGCCAAGAAACTGTCAGCACCCCCTTTTTCTCCCCCACACAAACTTAGCCTAATACAAACGGCTCAATTCCAACATCTATACTCAAGCTCAGTACTTCTCAGCTTTCTCTTTCCCCTGTGAAAAAAGAGCAGTGATTGTTTTTGCTGCTGCTTTAAACAGTGAGTCTGATGGAAAACCCTAAAACAAAAGGATTTCCTCCTCCTAAAGTCCTTTACAAATTATCTTGTCTTATGATCCCACCTGTTGCATTATGCTGGATATTAGCAAATCATGTGAGTTTAAAAGGGGGTCTGGAAAAGTGAGAGTTCCAGGGACTTCCGCCACCTTGATAGAAGGGACGTTCAGTAGGGTTCAGGAGGCCAGAGCTTGTTTGAGCTGGGAGAGAAATGGATTCCTTCTATCCTCTGCTGTCTGAAGAAGCCCTATGAAGATGGGAGTGGAGTGATGGATTTAACGAAGAACTTGTCTGTAGGACAATGTTTTTCTGGGAAGGACTGGAAAGGATATCTAAGGATGGTTGGGGAATTCTAATCTTGAAAGTTCTCTCAACATAGGATTTCAGCCACCTGCCTTAAAAGGTTTGGCTATAGATTTTCTTATAGTCAGGGTAGGTAGGGATGGGGGTGTGTGGGTACTTTCAGTTTGGTGACTCTGGGCTAAGCCTTTGACAGTGGACTGAGCTGATCTTTAAGCGAGAAAGCACAGATACACCTTGGCTCATCACCAGTGGGACAGGCATGGTCCCTGTGTTGGAATGTGGCTACCAGAGTGGACTTAACTCTGAGTGTCTTAGTTTCCTAGAACTGTTGAACAAGTTACCACGAGCTGAGTGGCTTAAAGTAGCAGAAATGTATTCTTTCACAATTTTGGAGACTAGAAGTCCAAAATCAAAGAGTTAGCAGGTTGGTTCTGTTTTGGAGGTTCTGAGGGAGAACTTATTTCCATGTCTCTCTCTCAGCTTCTGGTGATTGTCAACAATACTTGGAATTCCTTGGCTTGTAGATGTATCACCCCAACATATACTTCTGTCTTCTCATGGAACTTTCCTCTGGGTGTCTGTGCTGTGTCCAAAGTTCCTGCTTCTTATAAGGACACCAGTCAGTTGAGTGGAGCCCACACCAGTCAATTGAGTAGAGCCCACCTTAATCCAGTCTGTCCTCATCTTGACTTCATTATACCTGCAAAAACCCTATTTCCAAATAAGGTCACATGCACAGGTCCTAGGAGTTAGGACTTGAACACACCTTTTTTGGGGACACAATTCTACTCACTATGCTTAGCATGGCTTTTTCAAGGAGGCCCATGCTGGTGAGCCAGATGGTTTCTCCTATAATCTTCTGCAGAAATCCGACACATCACGTGCTGACTAGTTGTGCTTCTGGGACCCAGAACAGTCTGGGAAGTCCCTCTGCCCTCCTCCCATGACACTCCATGCTTCACTCTTCCTCCAGGCTTCCCTTACTTCTTTCCCCCACAGGGTTGTGTCCAGGGTCTGGCCAGAAGCCCCTGAGTTGCCATCAGCTGATACCTTTTTATTGATTGCCCTCTTGGCTTTGGAGAGAGCAGGAGACTTGAAGGGTGGTTTGAAATTCTAAAGACTTCGCCAAACAACTGCAACTCTTACCTCATGGGCTATATTTTGCAACAATTAAAATAAGAAATCATGGGTGGTGACAGCAGGTCTAGTGTTTGGGTTTCTGCATTCTGAGTCTAAAGATGATAAAGAACATTTTTTCATGTGTCTGTTAGCCATTTGTATGTCTTCTTTTGAGAAGTGTCTGTTCATGTCTTCTGCCCATTTTTTGACTTGATTATTTGTTTTTTGGGTGTTGGGTTTGAGAAGTTCTTTATAGACCTTGGAAATCAGCGCTTTGTCTGTACTGTCATTTGCAAATAGCTTCTCCCATTCTGTGGGTTGCCTCTTTGTTTTGTTGACTGTTTCCTTTGCTGTGCAGAAGTTCTTATCTTGATGAAGTCCCGAAAGTTCATTTTTGCTTTTGTTTCACTAGCCTTTGGAGATGTATATTGAAAGAAGTTGATGTGGCCAGTGTTGAAGAGGTTACTGCCTATGTTCTCCCCTAGGATTTTGATGGATTCTTGTCTCACATTGAGGTCTTTAATCAAATGGCTAACAGACACATGAAAAAAATGTTCATTATCATTAGCTATCAGGGAAATTCAAGTCAATACCACATTGAGATACCACCTTACACCAGTTAGAATGGCAAGAATTGACAAGGCAAGAAAAAACAAATATTGGAGAGGTTGTGGAGAAAGGGGAACCCTCTTACACTGTTGGTGGAAATACAAGTTGGTACAGCCACTTTGGAAAACAGTGTGGAGGTTCCTCAAAAAGTTAAAAATACAGCTACCCTATGACCCAGCAGTTGCACTACTGGGTATTTACCCGAAAGACACAGGGGTAGTGAAAAGAAGGGCCATATGCACCCCAATGTTCATAGCAGCAATGTCCACAATAGCCAAACTGTGGAAAGAGCTGAGATGCCTTTCAACAGATGAATGGATAAAGAAGATGTGCTCCATATAGACAATGGAATATTACTCAGCCATCAGAAAGGGTGAATACCCACCATTTGCATTGACATGGATGGGACTGGAGGAGAATATGCTGAGTGAAATAAGTCAAGCAGAGAAAGTCAAGTATCACATGGCTTCACTTATTTGTGGAACATAAGGAATAGCATGGAGGACATTCGGAGAAGGAAGGGAAAAATGAAGCGGGGGAGATCGGAGGGGGAGTTGAACCATGAGAGACCGTGGACTCTGCGAAACAAGCTGAGGGTTCTAGAGGGGAGGGGGGTGGGAGGATGGGTTAGCCCGGTGATGGGTATTAAGGAAGGCACGTTCTGCGTGGAGCACTGGGTGTTATATGAAAACAATGAATCGTGGAACACTACTTCAAGAACTAATGAAGTATGGTGACTAACATAACATAATAAAATAAAATAAAATAAAATAAAATAAAAACAAAGATGATAAAGAAATCTGGGACGAGAGGTGGCTGCACTGGGTATGTGCAGAGTGTTCCCACACCCACGATTCCTCCAAATGATGCAGATGCACACAGACACCAAGCCATCGGTTGGCTCTTTATGTGACACGTCAAGGAGTGAACCAAACGACAGCTGATTTAGAAATCCTAACTGGTGAACAGAGCTTGTTAGAAGACAACATGAGGAGAGGGGCGCCTGGGTGGCTCAGTCGGTTGGGCGACTGCCTTCGGCTCGGGTCATGATCCTGGAGTCCCGGGATCGAGTCCCGCGTCGGGCTCCCTGCTCGGCGGGGGGGTCTGCTTCTCCCTCTGACCCTCCCCCCTCTCATGCTCTCTGTCTCTCATTGTCTCTCTCGCAAATAAATAAAATCTTAAAAAAAAAAAAAAAGACACCATGAGGAGAAATACTGTGACCTTGTCCTTCACAGAAGGAAGAACAACCTTAAATATTAGTCTGATTTAAAGTTGAGACCTAGAGGTTGAGCTCAGCTCTACCACCCACCAGCTGTGGCTTTCCGAAAGGAGCTGGTGGAGATCTACACAGATAGCTCACTTTGTAGATGGAGCAAATATAGAAGGTCTCCCGGCTGGACCACAGTGGGGTGGGACCCCCCGTGCCGGGACTCGAGCCAGTTCATTCTCCCCCCCTGCTGATTCCTTTCACCGGAAGGGCTGGGGAGGCCAGAGAGTGGAGTGGAGTTGAAACTCCTGCTTGATTGTGCCCACTGTGATTTTTAGGGTGAAACAGGAGCAGGGCAGTAGTAAACAAAATGCTTTTGAAGGTTAAAAGTGAAAAAGGCAGCAAAGTACTTATTGGATCCCAAGGAAACTAACACGTAACCATACTGACCCACTAGTTTCTTCCTCTGCCCCATTACCAAACAAAGTGAATGTAGTTGTGCTGGCAGCAACCTGTGTTTGAAAAACCAAATTCAAACAGACAAGTGAGCAAGCAGACAGATTCTGTTACCTTGATCCTTGAACCAGCCTGGATCTGCGGACTATCCAGCTCTTTCCTCATCTGTGAAATGGGCAGAAAAAAGTTTTGGCCTCATATGGCTTTTGTGAGGTACACAAAGAGAGCTCTTAGAGCATCACATGGTGCATAACGAGTGCTCATTGTGTGGTTGTTGTTATGAAGTGGAAATCTCTTTGTATCTCTCACACGTACCAGAGCCTCTTACTTAAAGGATTTCTATCCACACTTTATTCATTTATTACATTTGTTTACGTGTCATGCTGTAAAAGTAGTATTTGCTCTCAGTGAAAAATTTAGAAAACATAAATGTAAAAGAATCATGTATGAGCACTGTTTTTGTTGCATTTTAATCTTTTAAAAATGCATACATTGTTATTTTTATAAAATTGGGATCATACAACTGTTTTGTATGCCTATTTTTAAATTTAATATAATATGTCATGTATCTTATATACATATATTATATGTAATAAAATTTCTATAGATCATTAGGTATCTTTTGAAAACAAGAATGATTTGAAGCACACACAAGGAGAGCGCCATGTGAGGATACAGGCAGAGATTGGGGTGATGCTTCTACAAGCCAATAGATGCCAAAGATTGCCACCAAATCCCCAGAAGTTGGGAGAGAGAGTGGAACAGATTCTCCCTCACGGCCCTGAGGAGGAACCAACCCTGACGACACCACACTTTGATCTCGACTTGCAGCCTCCAGAACTATTTCAATTCAAGGATAAGAGAACATCCCAAGATGGCTTGAACTCCATCATGATAGGGCTTGCTAAGGGCGGAATGGGATGAGGCATTGTCAGTGACTTCAGCTCTCGTCCATCACACATTCACTTTCCAAAGCACACCAACCAAGAAGGCAGACACTAAGTTAGCTTGTTCTTTATCTTCTGTCTTCTTGACAACTGAAACTGTTTTTACAACTAGAAGATCAACCAACCAAACAAGCAAGCAAACAAACAAAACCAAGAATGGCCAGAGATCGGGAAGGTAACATCTGGATAATTTGGAAACCTTGATGGGGTTTTTGTGGCAGGGACCAGTTGCATTTGTTTTTACATGGAAAGGTGACTGTATTTTAAATTCCATACCCTCCGTTTTTCTGCCTCTTCTGATGTGAATTAATAGCCATGTATGGCGTGTTGTCTTTCTGAACTTTTTAGTGTTTTCCATTGGTCTATCCTATAGAGGTTTTGCATATTTGGGGGCAGATTTCTGAATACTCGATATTTTCATTGATAATTGATTTATTTAAATTATTTTACTTTGTTTTTTCCTTTTTTAATTTAAATTTAATTAGCCAACATATAGTACAACATTAGTTTCCGATGTAGAGTTCAATAATTCATCAGGTTCATATAACACCCAGTGCTCATAACATCACATGCCCTACTTAATGCCCATCCCCCATTTACCGCATCACTCCATCCACCTCCAGCAACCCTCAGTTTATTTCCTATAGTTAAGAGGCTGTGGTGGTTTTCCTTCTTCTCTGTGACTTCCCATTCAGTTTTCTCTCCCTTCCCCTATGGTCCTCTGTGCTGTTTCTTATATTCCACATATGAGTGAAACCATACGATAATTGTCTTTCTCTCATTGACTTACTTCGCTTAGCATAATACCCTCCAGTTCCATCCCCGGTGATGTAAATGGTAAGCTATCATCCTTTTTGATGGCTGAGTAATATTCCATGGTGTACAGATATCACATCTTCTTTATCCATTCATCTGTCGTTGGGCATTTGGGCTCTTTCTACAGTTTGGCTATTGTGGGCATTGCTGCAATAAATATTGGGGTGTATGTGCCCCTTCAGATCACTATATTTGTATCTTTGGGGTAAGTACCTAGTAATGCAATTGCTGAGTCAGAGGGTAGCTCTATTTTTAACTTTTTAAGGAACCTCCATACTGTTTTCCAGATTGGCTGCACCAGCTTGCATTCCCACCAACAGTGTAGGAGGGTTCCCTTTTCTCTGCATCCTTGCCATCATCTGCCATTTCCTGACTTGTTAATTTTAGCCGTTCTGACTGGTGTGAGGTGGTATCTCATTGAGGTTTTGATTTGGATTTCCCTGATTCTGAGTGATGTGGAGCATTTTTTCATGTGTCTGTTGGTCATTTGTGTGTCTTCTTTCAAGAAATGTCTATTCATGTCTTCTGCTGATTTCTTCACTGGATTATTTGGTTTTTT
>NC_058403.1:7237608-7239254 GCF_002201575.2 Neomonachus schauinslandi | reverse complement strand
CATTGATTTCATATCCTGTCACGTTGCTGAATTCCTATATGAGTTCTAGCAATTTGGCGGTGGAGTCTTTTGGGTTTTCTACACAGAGTATCATGTCATCTGTGGAGAGTGAGTGTTTGACTTCTTCTTTGCCAATTCAGATGCCTTTTATTATTTTGTTGTTGTTGTTGTCTGATTGCTGAGTCTAGGACTTCTAGTACTATGTTGAACAACAGTGGTGAGAGTGGACGTCCCTGCTGTGTTCTTGACCTTAGGGGAAAAGCTCTCAGTTTTTCCCCATTGAGAATGATATTCTCAGTGGTCTTTTCATAGATGGTTTTTATGATACTGAGGTATGTTCCCTCTATCCCTACACTGTGAGGAGTGTTAATCAAGAACGAATGCTGTACTTTGCCAAATGCTTCTGCATCTATTGAGAGGATCATATGGTCTTATCCTTTCTTTTATTAAAGGGATGCATCAGGTTGATTGATTTGTAGATGATGAACCACCCTTGCATCCCAGGAATAAATTCCACCTGGTTGTGTGAATAATCCTTTTAATGTACTGTTGGATCCTATTGACTAGTATTTTGGTCAGAATTTTTGCACCCATTTTCTTTTTTTTTTTAATTTTTATTGTTATGTTAATCACCATACATTACATCATTAGTTTTTGATGTAGTGTTCCATGATTCATTGTTTGTGCATAACACCCAGTGTCCATGCAGAACGTGCCCTCTTTAATACCCATCACCAGGCTAACCCATCCTCCCACGCCCCTCCCCCCCAGAACCCTCAGTTTGTTTCTCAGAGTCCATCGTCTCTCATGGTTCGCCTACCCCTCCGATTTGCCCCCCTTCATTCTTCCCCTCCTGCTATCTTCTTCTTCTTCTCTTTTTTTTTCTTAAGATATATTGCATTATTTGTTTCAGAGGTACAGATCTGTGATTCAACAGTCTTCCATCCATTTTCATCAGGGATGTTGGTCTGAAATTCTTTTCGTTGGGGTCTTTGTCTGCTTTGGGGATCAAGGTAATGCTGGCCTTATAGAATGAGTTTGGAAGTTTTCCTTCCATTTCTATTTTTTGAAACCACTTCAGAAAAATAGGTATTAATTCTTCTTTAAATGTCTGGTAGAATTCCCTTATGAGCCCATCGGCACTGGACTCCAGAAAGCTAACTGCACAAACTTGCCTTGCTCACTGAGACTAGACTGTTTTCGGCCCTGTGTTTGGCCTGTGCTGTGCCTTCTGCCAGAAAATCCCCTGTATCAACCAACTTCCCCCACTCCTATCCCATCATCATCTAAGGACCCTTGTTATTCCACATCTGGTCCCAGCATGGACAGCATATGGGGGCCGTGCAGGGTCTCAGCTCCACAACCTGAGGAATCTGAATTGTTCTGTGACAAGGTCTCCAAGGATTCCTATGCTCTTTAAACTGTGAAAGCACCATCGGGAACTCCTCCTCATTGATCAGTATTCAGCTCAGAGGCCTCCTCCTCCGGAGAGCCCCCCTGCCCTGCCCCCCACCCCAGCCCGCAGCAGGGACAGTTAGAGGGGCGGGATGGCCCAGCCATGAGAGCACATGCCACCTTCAGGAGCACTTCCAGTCCCCGAGGCTCTCTCTCCTGCTGCCTGTGACTCTGTGGGAGGACACGGTGTA
>NC_058403.1:7221300-7237108 GCF_002201575.2 Neomonachus schauinslandi | reverse complement strand
CCCAAAGGTCCAGGGCCATCTGTACCCAGTGGTCCTTGGGGTCAAAAGGCCTGGCCAGGCCTGCAATGGAAGCTGGATTTCCCGTGGCTGGGATCCCAAGCCTCCAGTGGCTGCCCCTTCTCAGCTCACAGGGCCTGGGGACTTCCGTGGATGTGAGTGCACAAGAGGGAGGGGCAGGGTGGCCAGTGGTGACAGGAGTGCCCACTGGCAGCCCAGCCCTTGCCCTGCCCTGCACTGCACCGGAGTGGGTGGCAGGCAGCCCGACTCCCTCCTTCCGACAGGACAGTGACCTGCTAATGAAGTGGCCCTATTAGGCACAGTGTAACAAAATACGTACCAACGGGCCCGCAGCTCTTCATCTACTGCAAACATTAAAAATTAAAATCCAATTACAACTCCTATTGTCAAACCTGGCTCCCGCCACTTACAACGATCGGCGGGGGGGCGGGGCGAGTGGGTTATGTAATCTGAACGCCCAGCTTCAGGGAGTGAGGGCCTGGTGGGTGGGACCAGGCCACCGGTCCCCACCAGGGGGTCTGCATGGGTCCCAGGCCCCTCTGGCACCTATGGGACCCCACAGACCTGGCTCAAGCACCAGCTGAGGAGGTCCCTGGCTGACCACACTCAGGAGGGGTCACGGCCAGCCAAACATCCTCCCTGTGCTCGCAGCTGTTCCCCAGCAGCAGCACCATCAGTGCTGCTGGCGGCTGGGTGACCCGCAGGACCCTGGCAGACCCCACCCCAGCTCCATGCCCACTTCGAAGCTCAGGTGGGCCAGGATCCAAGACGTGAAGGCCACCAGGCCCACCCTCTGGGGAGCCCCAGGCGCAGAGGGCACTGCCTAGCCCATGCTCACACTGAGTCCCAACCCCCCAAGAAGTGTCAGCTCTCTTGCCTCTGGGGGAGCGGGTGGCGGGGGTGGAGGGCAGAGCCCCAGCCTCTGGCCAGGCGCAGGCCAGGACTGGGCCACCAAGATGTTCAGCCTTGGGGAAGGGGGCTGAAGGACCCTTCAGTCACACAACAGCACACACTCCACCTGCCACACACACTCCTGCGTCCTGGGACCCCCAGACCCTCTCCTTAGGGCCATACAGAGGACGTGGCCACGGGTTAAGTTCAGCGAGAACTACGATGAAGCGGGGGCTTGGGAGGCTGCAGAGCCCATCCCTTCTGCACCCCCAGGCAGGGGCCACAGTCGATCTCGGGGCAGATACGCCGGCTCTTGTCCCCAACTTTGACCTGCCCCCCAGGCTCAGGGGCCCGAACTCCCCTCTGTGGCTACAGCTCCCTGACTGAGTCTTTGGGCTTGAAGGACGCTGGCAGGACCCAAATGGGCTCCTCAGGACAAGCATTTCGGCACCGTGGCCCAGGTGCCAGGAGAGCTGAGCATCACCTCTGGGAGATCAGGGCATAGGGCACAGAAAGGACACAAACAAGGTACAGTGCCATGGATGAGGGGTGGGAAGGCCATGGGAGAAAGGCCATCCTGGCTGGGGAGTCAGCGGTCATTCTGTCTGCCTCCAGGGTCACTGGGCAGGGTGGAGGTAGAGGGGAGGGGAGGGGAGACCTCCTGTGCCCCTGGTCCTGGGCCCCTGAGCTCCACGCACCCAGCTCCAGCAGGAAGCGAGGTTCTCTCCCCCTGCCCGAGGGGCTGAGGCCACACTCACTTCCTCACCCGGAACTTGGGGCCTGCACCCCATCGCGGACACGTGGCTAGGGGTCCCAGTGCGCGTGGCACGGAGCAGGCTCCGGGTTATGGCGCTGCCTCCACACAACCCACCAGCCCAGGTCCCGAAGCCCCAGAGGTCAGGGCCCCAGAGCAGACCCCTCCTGGCACGGCTCTGAGCCTCACCCCCACACACCCACGGGGCCCCCACTTGGGACAGAGCTGGCAGCAGCCTGGGTAGGTGCTGGGCTCCCAGGGACCCCGACATCGGTCAGTCCAAAGCCAGAGGGGCGTCCTGAGTGCCAGGGAGACAGAACCTATAGCCACTGACTGTCCCCAAACAGCCTCCAGGGCATGCTGGCCGGCTCCACAGGCTCGGAGACCGTCTCCAGGGCCCCAGGGCCTCTCCTGCCCTCTTGGCTGGAAAACCTCCTTTGCTCAGTGGCGCTGCCCCCGGGAGCCTCCCGGAAAGACCTCCAGGGCCAGACTGAGCACCCTACCCCAGCCCTCGGCCCAGAACCAAGCTCAGGGCCTGTCTATCTGCATCAGCACCCACAAGCCAGGCTTGGAGGGGGACACAGAGCACCAGCGGGGGACAGAAAGCATGAGGTGGGACAGTGAGCAGGGCGAGGGGACGACAGTCTGAGGGTGGAGCCCGTTCCTCCCCCATGGCCCCTGGCTCCCGCTGCTTCCCCCCAGGGCCCTGTCTGGGCCAGCGGCCTCTGGTCCGGCTGCCCCTCTCTCTGGGCATCCATGCCAGACCGAGCCGAGCAGCAACCCAGAGCCTGGGCAGGGGGCTGGGGGCCTCTGAGCAGACGTGTCCCCTCAGCAGAGGAGACCTGCTGGGGCACGCCTGGGGAATGTGGAAGGACAAGCCAGGTCCGGCCCCTCGGGGCGCAGGGGTGCGCAGAGCACACACACACACGCGTGCACAGACCCTCACGGTGTGCCCGCCCATCCAGGCCACGCGCGCGGGCCCACTCGCACTTCCACCACCGCTACCCTGAGGGGCAAGCCCCTGAGCAAGCAGCAGAGAGCCTCGGGAAGAGCAGGTCCTCGTGTGCAAATACACCCACTTGAACGCACGCGCACGCCCCGCCTCCCTGAGATGCAGGCCTGTCTCAGGCCCGCAAAGCCCTGCTGGCTGGGCCTCACCCCCATGGCCCCCCCTCTTGGATCCCCTCCCCCGCCGCCGGGATTGCTGAGTCAGGGTCCCACCAGCTGCCTCGTCTGCCAAGGAGGAGCCAGAAGGAGTCGGGGCCCTCCACACACAGGCTAGGCGCTAGCGGGCCCCCAGGCTCCGAGCTCCAACTCCCGAGTCAGGACCCCAGCCGGCAGGTAGCAGCTCCGCCCATCCTGAGGGGCCTGGGGGGCCTGAGGCCCAGGACTGGGGACAGATGGCCTCAGTGGCCCCAGCTCCGCCCCCCATGCCAGATACTCAGGACATAGCAGCCAACTGTCCTGGGGCCGAAGAGGGATAAACCCCTCACTTCTCAGAGAGCCTGGGCCCAGCCTGCAGGCTCACACCCAAGTGGTATGTAATTCTTCCACGTGGGCAGATCCCCTCTGGAGTGGTGCGGAGCAAATTACACAGCAGGAGAGACCCTGGAGCCTGTGTTTCTGGGCAAGCCTGAGCTGCTGGGGAGGGGCGGGCACCCACCCTGCCCTCGGGCAAGGGGCGCTCACACCTGGCCAGGCCCACCTGTACCCCTATATGCCTGGATGCTTCGAATGTTGGAAGCCGAAATGCCGCAAACAATAGAAGGCGGTGGTTCTGTGGCCGGTTCACGTGGCAGGACCTTATGTAGCCACGCGCCTAAGATGCAAGCACTTTACAGTGTGCACGTGATAGTGATAGATCTCTTCTGAAGCTGGGAGAGGAGACAGCATGCTCCAAATCAGCATTACCCTATTCCAGAGACCGCAGAGGTCACTGCCAACAGGCTACGGGAAGGCACAGAGAGCACAGGCCCAGAGATGTCAAGAGTCTCCCCGGGTTGCACAGCCCAGCTGTGCTGAGGACCCCCGAGCTGGCCCAGGATCCCAGGGGTCCGACTGAGATGGACAGAGCTGATGGGCGAGCTGGCACCTCCAAGGCTGTCTTCCTAATAGGAAAGTCTGTTCCTTCTGCCACCCCTAGCCCTGGCCCTTGAGGGAGGACACACCCAGGGCTGCAGGGACTTGGGGAATGACCTTGCTCGGGTCCCTGTCTCCCACCCCTTGCCCCAGCCCTGGAGGAAGCCTGCATGCCCTTTGCCTGAAGCCGCGGAGAGCCTCCCTTGGACACACTCGAGGGGCCACAGTTCCTGTTCAGCTAGAGGAAAGCCAGGGACCTTGGGTGGGGCCACCTCAGCCCCCATCTCGGAAAAAGACCAGCAAAGACATGTCATTCTTGTGCACTGGGGACAGGGGCACACCGGCCGCTCTTGGCATCACGTGCTGGGCCCCGCCCCCCACGGCAGCCCACCTGTTCCGGCGGGGCAGCCAGAGCTCCCTCTCCCAGGGCGGAGGGCTGGACTCAGGACCACATCCGTGTCCGACCAGAGGCCTCACTCACCCACAGGCAGAATATTGATGTTCAAGAAAGACTGTCGACTCCTCAGATTGGGTCCCGGTTCCTCTGGAGGGGGAGCCATCATGGAGGGGTGGAGGGCTCTCAGCGGTGGGGGCAACAGGCGAGAGACGGGGCTGGCCTGGGTCTCCATACAGTTTTGCCACAAACCTTCAATTTGTAAAAAGCACAGTATCTGTGAAGTGCAATAAAACAAAGTGCAATTAAAAAAAAAAAAAACTAATAAAGTATGGTATGGTGACTAACGTAACATAATAAAATTAAATTAAATTAAAAAAAAAAAAAAGAAAAGTTGTCCATCCAGAAGAAAAAGGTCTACTTGCAGAGGCTTCACCTTGTTTGTTTGTTTTTTTTTTTCATCTTCAAGATTATTTGAATTACTTTAAAACTACTTTATAACTATCCCTGGGGACTCTGTCTTTGAGAAGGTTTTTTTTCCTTCCTTTAGATTCCATCTAGCTCTACATATTTATGTTCGTAACATGGATTATTTGGGTAATAGCCTCATGCATTCCTGTGATATTTCAGGGCCCCCATTTGGGTTTGGCCCCCATTTGTTGGCTTTATGATTCTGTCAGCATGAAGAAATCACCCCTGTGGACAGTATTTAATTTTTAATGCTGTGCTTCTCAAGCTGGGGTCTGTCCGCAGAGGTGTTCCTGGCTGCCTTACCTTTCAAGTTAGGAAAACACTGGTGGAGGCTCCAGTCAAATTCTAACCCAAAGGTTTTTTTGTTTGTTTGTTTGTTGTTTTTTTGGTTTTTTATTAAAGATTTTATTTATTTATTTGAGAGAGAGAGAATGAGAGAGAGTACATGAGAGGGGGGAGGGTCAGAGGGAGAAGCAGACTCCCTGACGAGCAGGGAGCCCGATGCGGGACTCGATCCAGGGACTCCAGGATCATGACCTGAGCCGAAGGCAGTCGCTAAACCAACTGAGCCACCCAGGCACCCCTAACCCAAAGGTTTTGAAGCCTTCATGATTACTGAGGTCTATACCCTTTCTAATGACCATATGCAAATCAAATGTTTAAGAGAATAGTTGAAGAAAAGGGGAAAATGACAATCTTCATTCAGATAAGATTTGGCCTATTGGTTAAAAAAAATATGGGTAACTAATGATTGAAGAAGAGTAATGTTGCCAGCAAAAATAATCATCTTGAGTGTTTATTGCATGATACAAACTTTTGAAGTATCAGGTTTTTTTAGTTGAAATCATTTGAGCCTCCTATTTGCAAACGAGGGGCCTGAAGCACAGAGAGGTGCAGTAACCACCCAGCTCCAAAGCAGAAGGAGCAGGAGACAACCTCAGGCTCCTCCAGAATCTGACTCTAAAGTGGGTTAGCCCGGTGATGTGTATTAAGGAGGGCACGTATTGCATGGAGCACTGGGTGTTATTCGAAAACAATGAATCATGGGTCTCTACATCAAAAACTAATGATGTACTGTATGGTGACTAATACAACATAAAAAAAAAAAAAAAAAAAAGCCCATGTCTCCCCCTCCGGGCCATTTCTTTGCATATTTGTGCTGGAACATCTTTAATGTGTGAAGGTTTGGGTCATTTTCAGTTTTTACAGGAGCAGGAAGATCTGTGGCATTTGTTGGGGACTGGACTATTTTAAAATGTAGATTTTATTATTATTCAAATACAGTGAAGCCAGCAGATCAGATGACTGCCATTGAAAAGATGTGTGTCACTCACAGTTCCCAAGAAGAGAGGCCAGGCCACGCCATGCAGGGCCCTATGGGAAGCAATGGGGTCCCTCAGGAGGCAGAACGTCAGACAAGGATGTGGGCAAGAGCCTTATTGTGGTTTCCATGGGAAGGAACAGGTGAAGCAGAGTAAGCAGGCATAGGATTGGCTGGCTTGAATAATTTTGGTGGGCTCTGGGGTGTAGGGGCTGTCTCTAGTTGTCTGGTTCTTGACCCCAGGGGCATCTGTGTAAGGGGATAGTGGCCCAGAGTGTGAGAGCCCAGTAAAAGAGGTGGTTGGGAATGGGCTCTGTATCGGTTGGCTTACATATGGAAAGTGTGCTTGAGGGTGAATCATCTACTATCTCTAGGAATTGGCCAGCCCTGTGAGGGACAGTGTCTCCAGGTTGGCAAGGCCCCAGGAGTCAGAGTGTCAGAATACAAAGAAATGCTAAGACGGTGACCTGGAAGATCCAGGCTGACAAGAGATCCAGGAGCTGCTTCCTGGTCTGCAGAGTCACGTCTTGGGAGCAGCGTCCTGTCCTTCATTAAGAGAAGACAGTAGGTCCTTCAAGAACGGTCATCTAGAGATAATGCAAAAGTGCGTGTGCAGCTTGTAGAGACGGCCCTGTTCATCAGAGCTGCAACCGCAAGTCTTGAGATGTTGATTTGGGAATACAGGACACTGGGAAAAGAAGCAATTGTGACACTTAGTGGCTGTAAGTAATCCTGATTATGCTTCTTGGTAATGAGGCAGAGATGATAAGCAATTTCAAAAAGTTTCAAATGCATATTACTTTTGATTTCCTCTACTCATGTTGGTAAGTTTCCTACTGTTGATAACCAGAATGATGAGATAGACCTTAGACCAGCCCCTTCTCCCCAGCCTTCCAGATAGTCAACAAGAACAGAGAGGGCAGTGCCCGCAGAACAGGGTGCTACCTTTCCCCTGCTGCACACGGCACCAGGTGCAGTCCCTTGGGCCCCACGTCCAGGGTCTCACTCCACCGGTGCCCCACGCTGTCCACCTGCTTTTGGGTAACTAGTCCCTCAGCTGGACTTCCAACTGCCCTCCTATCCCAGCTGGGAATCTGGGAGTCCTGGGGCTCGAGGATGTAAGGGCACGGAGATGTCTGGGTGTAGAGGGGAGGAGTTCGGTGTTCCAAGAAGAGGTGCTAAGGGCTAGCACTGAAGGCAGAAGGCAAAGAGAAGGTAGACTTGCCAACCGGCAGCGTAGGTCTGCCCCTGCAGGAGGCCCAGTAAACGAGGGCCAGTCTCAAAACCCAGAGACTCAAGGAGTGAATCTGCAGAGCCTGTATGGGGTTCTCTCTTCCTTAATGGGTGGAGAATGTCCAAATGGGTAGTATGGAGGTGAACAGTTTTTATACGCCGGGGCACATCAGGCCACATGAGGAAGTCTCCAAATACAGGATCTCACTTAGTCCTCAGATAACCCAGTGAAGGCTTCCCAGAGCTTGGGTGCAAACACTTCCCATCTATTCATTTTCTTTCCTGACTAAAAATGGATTCGCCCTTCAAAGGGCCATCTTGTCTGAAAGTCCAACATCTCCCTCTTGAGGCTGTCTCCTCTGCAAATTGCTCAGGAGCCTGGTGGGGCTGACCTGATCCAAATGGGCCAAACTTCATCAAACCCCACACACGAAGCTGGGCTTGGGTTGGTGCCAGCAGTCACATGGCTTGGGTTCACCGCTGGTTCCATCCACCTGAAAGTCTCTGCGGGGCAACCACTGACCAGACCATTGTGTATCTTCCAGGGTGGATGATGTGCCTCAGAGCTAAGCTCTGCTAATGGGACACCATGATTTGACCCAGAGGGTTTCAGCCTTTAGTGCTTAACCCACTGGGATAATAAGTTTCCTGTTACCCCTCTCTCCTATGGTGGCACCCCAACTGCTCCCTGGGAGCCCAGGGCTTTAAAACCCAAAGACTGACTGGACTCCTTTGCCCAGAAGGTAGAGCTGGCCTCTGCCTACCCATAGGCACCTCCATCCCCCTCTTGAACTTCTTCAATGTCTCATTTACTTTAGTCACTGTAGGGAAGGCAAGGGGACATTCTTGTATTAGTCTTGCTAGAACTGAGGAAGAAAGAGAAAAACCAGAGGGCATTATCTTGCACTTGCCTTCTGAATGGTGCTGCCATTTCCCACCCAACCCCTCTGCTTTCTCTCCCCAGCACAGACATCTGTGAGTAGAACTTTAGGCCCAAAGTCAAACTCACCTTGCTCCACATACACACCCTAACATCTCAGCTGCCTGTTCTCTGGTACTTAAATCCACTTTTAAGTGGAGATAAGGTCTTTCTTTCCAATATTTTACTTGCTAATTACAGCTTTATGATTGGCTGGTAGAAATGACATGTTTCTTTTTTTTTATTATTATGTTATGCTAATCAACATACATAACATCAGTAGTTTTTGAAGTAGTGTTCCATGATTCATTGCTTGCGTATAACACCCAGTGCTCCATGCAGAAAGTGCCCTCTTTAATACCCATCACCAGGCTAACCCATCCCCCCAACCCCCTCCCCTCTAGAACCCTCAGTTTGTTTCTCAGAGTCCATAGTCTCTCAGGGTTCGAGAAATGACATGTTTCACTCCGAATTCCTAGATTCATTCTGCAGTTCTTTGTCAAGTCAGAACCTGTGATGTTCTCGATGAAGGTTTGGCAAACCATCGCCCATGGGCCAGATCCAGGCAGCTGCTGGTTTTGTGTGACTCACAAGTGTCCATAAAAGACTTACTGGAACACATCCATGCTCATCCATTCACGTGTTTTCTGTGGCTTTCTTGCTATAATAGCAGAGCTGAGAAGTTGCAATAGAGAATGTGTGGTCCACAAAGCCTGAAATATTTACTATCTGGCCCTTCACAGGGAATGTTTGCTAACCCCCAGTCTAGATGATGAGAGGATAGGTTTCTGGCTCCAACATTTGCTAGTTGGGGTGACCCTGAGCTAGTCACTTAATCTCTTTGCATCTCAGTTGCCACATGTATAAAGTGGGCATAATCATAACGACCTCAGGGATGTATGAGAGAAAGGAATCAATACTTGGAAAGTGCTCCGCAGTGTTTTGTACCCAGAAAGTGCACCATTTAGTAGTTATTGGCATGCAAATAATCTGGCAATGGGGATCTTAAGGAAAAAATTGGTTGACTTTGGATAAACCTCTTGAAACTTTCAGTTCTCAGACTTCCTGGTTGCATCCTGTCTATACAAACAGAGTCTATGCTTTGAGGTTTATCCAGCTCATGTCCATACACGTATCTTGCATGTATAGGAGAGGGAACAATGCCTTTAACCTTGAGCGAGATGATACGTTTCTGAGCATCTGAGTTGTTGGCCAATGTTACACCAAGCACAATGTTTGACACCTGCTTTGGTAATGTCATAAAGTGTGGCATGTGGCAGGGGGACAAGAAATATCATTTAGATAAGAATTAAGAAGTCAGGAGAGTCTAAGGTAAAAGAAGCAATTAAAATGCAATTTTCAGAGGAGCTCAAATGCAGTCTGTCTCCTTCTCCTTATTGTGGGCTGGATCCGGTCTTTCTTAGTTGAGGGGGTCAAACATCAGTTCTCATAAACAAAAATGCTACAGCTTGGAAAAAATCGTATGCCTTACCTAATTTGAAGCCACATTTTGTGGTTACTGTGTTTCCATTTCTCGAAGCAGTAAATAACAGACCTTTGCTATTTATAAAAACTTCCATTTGATGCATCGACTACAAAAGAATTGATAAGAAGGAATTAAAGCTCCTTTGTGTTCTTGCCATTAGACAGCAGAGCTAAACAGGGCACCTTCACTCTCTCCTTACCTCTTTCCTCAAGTGTGGCACATGGGTCTCACGGTTTCACAGGGAGACAGTGTGTGTTAGGATCATACTGACTGGGGAACCAGAAGGCCTGAGCTCTGATGTTGGCTTTGTCATGTAAACTTGGACTATTGACTCAACCCCTCTAGGTCCTATATTCCTGTGATGGTTCATTTTATGTGTCAGCTTAGAAGGCTCTTTTGTATGAGACTAACATTTAAATTGATGAACTTAGGCTAAAGCAGACTGACGTCCATAATGTGGGTGGGCCTTATCCAAACAGTTGAGGGCCTGACTAGAACAAAAAGAGGGCCTTATCCAAACAGTTGAGGGCCTGACTAGAACAAAAAGAGCAGCTTTTCTGAGCAAGAGAAAATTCCACAGAAGGCTGCTTTTGGACTTCATCTGCATGATTGTCTCTCCTGTGTCTGGACACTGCAGTTTTAGACTTGTCAGCCTCCATAACTGGGTGAGGCAATTCCTTCTAATAGACCTTTCTCTCTCTCTTTTTTTTTCTTTCTCAGTTTCTTTTCTTTCTTTTTTCTTTCTTTCTTTTTCTTTTTCTTTCTTTCTTTCTTTTTTTCTTTCTTTCTTTCTTTCTTTCTCTCTTTCTTTTTTCTTCTTTCTTTCTTTCTCTTTTTTTCTTCTTTCTGTTTTTCTTTCTCTTTCTTTCTTTCTTTCTTTCTTTCTTTCTTTCTTTCTTTCTTTCTTTCTTTCTTTCTTTCTTTCTTTCTTTCTTTCTTCCTATCTTTCTTCTTTCTTTCTTCTTTCTCAGAGAGAGAGAAAGACTGACTAATACAGTTCCATTCATAAAATAAGACTTTAGTACAGTCCCTGATAACTCTATGATAAGAGGACCCCATGGACCCCTGGATTGACTGTCATATACAAATATGTTTCTCCCCATACAGATGACTTCACTTTGCTTCCTTGCACAAACTAAAGGCCTTCTCATCATTTTTGTGATTGAGAGCATAGGTGCTGAGGCCTGACTCCATGGGTTCAAATCTAAGCTCTGCCACTTGGTGGATTTTGACCATGGGAAAACTACTTAACTACACTAGGACTCAGTTTCCCCATCTGTAAAGGGGAGATAATAAAATATCTACCTCATAGGGTTATTGTGAGAATTAATGAGTTAATAAATGTAAAATGCTTAACAAAATATCTGGCACTCAGATAGGGTAGATCTAGTTATACTGCAGTGATGACTATATTGTTTATGCTTAGACATTATTGGCTAGAAATTCTTAAGTAGTCAAGTAGAGCCTTAAGGAAGCAAGAAAAAAAATTGATGATGTGCCTAGAGGGGGAGAAATCATACTTGGAGAACAGAATTAATAACTTCCACAGTTATTCATATTATGTATTTATATATAATTATGTATATACATGTTTAATTAATACTATGTATTATGTGGCCCACTTCACTTTGCTTCTTTGGTTAAGGCAAAGGACTTTTTTCAACAATTCTTTCTGTAGGAAACATCTGTGCCTTGCTTAGCGGAGATCACATGGTACAGCTCCTCCAATAGTTACAGCCTTGAGCAGTGAGATCATCAGTATCCATGTAAATAGACACAGTTTAGCATCTTGGGCTGGTATCAAGGAGCTTTTATATGGAAGCAATTACACCCTTGGTGGTGGTGGGCAATAGTTAAAAATGCAAATATATCATTATTTACTAGCTCTTGGAAGTCATGCCTCTTGCATTTCATTCTGAACTTCTTGCTTAATGCCTTTCAAATCTCCCCTGCTATTTTTGGCTTCTCGGAAATAATTCTGCCAAGGCAGAAAATTGGCAGTCAAATAAGTTTCATTGGCCTTTAGATCATTTTATTTCTTAACTTGTATTTTTCCTTTGCTCTCTGTTCTTTGCTGACTTTCCATTGCCCATCACTTCACACATATAGCATGTAGCATTGATCTTGACATGTGATATGCATTTGCTTATCAAAGGTTGATCCATTCGGTGGACTCCTGCCAAGGAAATGTGGGCCATGTCTTTCAATTTAAAGATGTTATGTATTGATGTCCTATATGCTATTATAAATAACTTTTAAAACCCATGCATAGAGAAAATGCTTATGAGGAACATTTAAATGGATTTTTTTCATTTTCAGCTGAGTCCCTATTAAGAGTTTAGGTATATGTCAGGAAAGTGGTCTGTGTCTTCAATAACTTTGCAGTTTTGCAAGTTTCTTTTTGATTTCACCAGGGTCTTATGATTGTGACTAGCTAACGGAGAGAATATCCTGAGGAAATCAGCTAACTGTGCCTCTTGGAAAGCTCAAGTTCTCTGAACAGAGGAGCAAGGCCATCCAATTATGCATTCAACCACTTTTTATAGAATGTCCACCAAGGGCTAGGTACAAATATAAGCAATGGGTACAGTGGTGAACTAGCTGACCAAGCCCTCTTAGAGCAAACATTCTAGTGGAGGGCATAGATAGCCCCAAAGATATTTTGTAAATAGACAATGCAATTTCAGATAGTGATAAACAGGTTAAAGGAGCATAGAAAGGGTGTTTGAGGGGCTATTTTAGATGGGTAATTTGGAAAGTCTTATCTGAGGAGGAAGTTTTTGAACAGAGACCTAAATGAACTGGAAGAACAAGCCACAGGAAGGTATAGAGATAGAGGAATCTAGGCACAGAAAATATTAAATACACACTGGGTGCGGATTAACTTGGCGTATTCATTAAAAATTAAGGAGATCATTACAGCTGGAGCAAGGAGATAGCTGAGGGGCTGAGTTCATTAAAGTGGGTGAAGGTTAGTGTTTCAAGACCTTGTAGGCTGAAGTAAGGGGTTTGGATCTTATACTTGAGGTGTGAGGGAGTGGGATTCAGCATATATTTTGGAGGACTATCCAGGCTGACTTTTTCCTGGATTGATTGCAAGATGTAAAGAGAAAAACAAGGAGTCAAGGATGACTCCTAAATTTTTGCTCTTTGCAAGTGGGTAAATGTTGGTGTTGTTAATTGAGAAGATGGGGAACTATATCTGTGAGCATTCAAACAGGGAAAAAGAAACTGCTCGAGGTCTTTTAAGCAGCAAGAGATTTAATATAGGGAATTGAGTGCTTACAAAAATGTTGAAAGAGCTGAGGAAACACAAGTTAGGGGAAGTGCCAGTGACATTCAGTTCTGCCATCACTGCTGGTCCAGTGACTATAGAAGTTGTTGCTTCCACCCAGAGATTAATAAAGTACAGGATATTGGTGGTGATGGTCACAGCTGGCCCATAGAACTGAGAGGAGTTATCACAGTGGACCACCCAGAGGCTACTGCAAAGACTCACACCTGCCAAAGCTTTCATATCGAATGTTGACACATGGGGAAGCAGAATATATTCTATTTCTCTTCGACCTTCAAAATTTCACACTAGGGCTCTTTATTAGCAGAACACGGATGCAACCCGAAACTGAAAGGTAGATGAGCCTGGTAGATAAAGTTCCCAGACTTTCAGCTTTTTTGCTTGCCAAGAAGAAGTACATGAAAGAGGGGGAGAAATAGAACTTTGCAAGCTAAAGAGGAGATAAGGAAACATTTTTGGATTGTTTTGTCATGAGTTTGGCCTGTGTATGCAAACACATCCAAGTTGGCAGTGTCAAATAGGCGTTTGGCTATACAAGTCTAGAATTCAGGGGAAAGGTTGAGGACGGGAATGTAAATTGGGGAGCCATCAACATATAGATGGTAACTGAAGGAATGCAACTGGAAAATATTACCTGGAGTATAAATGTAGTTGGAGGCGAGGTCCAGGAATAAAGCCCTATATGCTCTTAGGAAAACTGGGATATTAGGGTAATTGAGAATTGCTTCTAGGATTAAGAGGATTAAAGTCAGGACCTGATGTAAGTTCAAAGGAACAGCCTAAGTAAAGCAGTCAAGACTATGCGAGTGCTCAGAGGTCTGGAAGAAGAACAAGTACCAGCCAATGAACTGAGATCGTGGGAAAACAATCTGGAGAGTGTGGTCCTCTGATAGTCAGGTGAAAGAGGAGGGAGTGATTATTGTGTCCAATACCGAGAAGAGTTTTAATGAGGTGCAGTATGAGAATTCAACATTAGACTTGGTGAGATGGAAGTTGTAGGTGACCTTAATCAGAGTTAGTTTCTAAAATCCTGAATGGAGCAGTTTGGAGGGAGCGTATGTAGTGAGAAAGCAAAGAGTGAATTTACACAACTCTTCAGAGTAGTTGTGATGTCAGAGGAATAGAGCAGCAGTTGGAGATGATGTAGAGTCTAGGGAAGGGGTTTTTAAAGAAAGGCGATTTGAAAGTATGTTTGTGTGTTGTTGAGAATGATGCATGATCTTGGAAGTCAATGTGAGAGTGGGGCGATCAAGACTCAAATTAATTGGTAGGTCATGTCCAACATGATAGGAATCTCTATTCTGATTCCAGATTATACCTGACATGGATTTTTTTTTTAAAGATTTATTTATTTATTTATATGACAGAGAGAGACAGCAAGAGCAGGAACACCAGCAGGGGGAACGGGAGAGGGAGAAGCAGGCTTCCCGCCGAGCAGGGAGCCCGATGGGGGGACTCGATCCCAGGACCCTGGGATCATGACCTGGGCCGAAGGCAGACGCTTAACGACTGAGCCACCCAGGCGCCCCTGACATGGATTTTTTTTAAGGAAGACACGGACTTCGCTTCCAAAGAAAGTACTAGACAGTTGAAATATACACGTATGCAAAAACTGAGGAGCAATTTCCAATAAAATGTAAAGAAGATCAATATTTTAGTTTATAAATTATTTTTGTAAGCTCTAAAGGAAGTAGATAAAGAATGAATTGCAAAATTATGATGTTGAAGACAGAGGAACACTTTTTGAAACTTACTTTCTATCTGATCTTAAAGAAAATTAAAAAATGAGTTTGTGGAGAATTGGCAGGTGAGTATTCTTCAGGGAGAGGGAAGTATGACTTAATAACAATGATGCAGAACAAGGCATCAGCATGCATGTTGGAAACATCAAAAAAATTGGGATAGCTGGAGCAGAGGGGCTTCAGTTGGGGCACCTGAATGAGTGTCTTGGCTTTCACTGGGTGGACAATAAAAATCCACTTAATGGGTAATAGACACTGGGTCCTCAAATGAGGTGTTCTAATGACATATTTTGCCCATATCAGGGGATCCATAAATCATTTGATCTAAAGAAATGTTGTTTTTTCAGGCAAACCTTGCAAATCAAGGAAGTTTTTCTGGAATAATAAAGCTGCTGCCCATGCCAAAACCTAAAGCACCAGCCCAGCATGATCCACTCAGTTTGTGCTGTGGCGATTCCCTTGGAACAATTTTTATTGTTGGTTTTTATCTGCTTCCATATTTAGCGAACACACACTTAATTGCAAAGCTGCCATCAATAAAAATTCTTACAGTGCCTCATTTCATAAATATCTCTCGTACATGCTAGACATTTTCAAAAGCTTAAAAATTTTGCATCTGATTTGCATTATCTTATTTAAATAAAGAGAGTATTGACCATACTGCCTCCCAACACAGACTTCGAGTGATTGCAATAGTTTTTGCAGCTATGTAGTGAGTTTCCAGAAACAGTTCTGCTCTCTGTTCTCTGAAGAAAACTGGGGCATTGGGGTGGGGAGGTGGGGGTGGGAAATACCTCTAGGATTGAGAAGGTTGAAAGCTGAGACTTGAGGAAAGCATAAAGCAATGGCTTAAGGATTCCAGTCAGAGCTTTGTAGATACTGTCACTGTAATGACCGCATTCTCTGGTGAATCTTCACCCCTACGGTACAGAACCCATTTCCTATCATCCTGGGAACCCCCAACAGACTCATGCCCCTGATTCATCAGACCATTTCATAAGGAAATATCACTCTGTGTGAGTTAGTGAACAAGCAGTGACTTTAGAGAAAGGAAGGTGTATAGCATGTTGAAGGGCTCAACAAGAAGGTAACTGCTGCTTGCTCTTTCTTGTTTTCTTTTTTTGTGAAATACAAGTGTATCTCATTTTATTGTGCTTCTCTTTATTGTAGTTTTTTTTTTTTTTTTTTTTTTTTTTTTAAAAAAT
>NC_058403.1:7213196-7221200 GCF_002201575.2 Neomonachus schauinslandi | reverse complement strand
TTTTTTTTTTTTTTTTTTTTTTTTTACAAAATGAAGATTCGTGTTAACCCTGTGTTGTGCAAGTCTGCAGGTGCCATTTTTCCAAAGCATTTGCTCGCTTTGTGTCTCTGTATCACATTTAGTAATTCTTGTAATAGTTCTAACTTTTTCATTTTTATTGTATTTGTTATGATGATCAGTGATCTTTGATGTTATCATAATTGTTTTTGGGTGCCCCAAACTGTGTCCATATACGACAGTGAACTTAACCGATAAATGTTGTGAGTGTTCTGAGTGCTCTCTCACTGCCATTGCCTCACCCCTCTCCTTCTCCTTGGGCTCCTCTCTTCCCTGAGAATTTCAGCAATATTGAAATTACACCAGTTAATAACCCTACAAGGGCCTCAAAGTGTTCAAATGAAAGGAAGAGTCACACATCTCTCACTTTAAATCAAGAGCTAGAAATGATTGAGCTTACTGAGGAAAGCATCTTAGAAGCTGAGAGAGGCTGAAAGCTAGGCCTCTTGCACCAAATAGTTATCCAAGTCATGAATTCAAAGGAAAAGTTCCTGAAGGAAATAAAAGTGCTACGCCAGTGAACACACAAATGATAAGAAAGCAAAACAGCCTTACTGCTGATATGGAGAAAGTTTTGGAGATCTGGGTGGAAGATCAAACCAGCCATAACATTCCCTAAAGCCAGAGCTTAATCCAGAGCAAGGCCCTAACTCTTCAATTTAATGAAGTCCGAGTGAGGTGAGGAAGCTGCAGAAGAAACGTCTGAAGCTAGCAGAGGTTGGCCCATGAAGTTTAAGGAAAGCAGCTGTGTCCAAAACATTGAAGTGCAAGGTGAAGCAGCCAGTGCTGATATAGAAGCTGCAAAGCAAGTTATCCAGAAGATCTAGCTAAGACAATTCATGGCTACACTGAATAACAGATTTCCAGTGTAGACAAAGCAGGCTTCTATTGGAAGAGCCATCTAGGAGTTTCATAGCTGGAGATGAGAACTCAAGGCTTGGCTTTAAAGCTTCAAAGCCAGGCTGACTCTCATTAGGGGTTAATGCAACTGGTGACTTCAAGTGGAAGCTAATATACATTGACCACCCCCAAAATCCTAGGACCCTTAAAATTTATACTAAATCTTCTCTGCCTGTGCTCTATAAATGGAGTAACAAAGCCTAGATGACAGGTCAACTGTTTGAAACATGGTTTACTGAATATTTTAAGCTCACTGTTGAGACCTACTACTCATTGGCAATGCACCTGGTCACTCAAGAGCTCTGATGGAGATGGACAACGAGATGAATGTTGTTTTCACATCAGCTAATGCAACTTCCATTCTGCAGCCCATGGATCGAGGGGTAATTTCGACTTTCAAGTCTCTTATTTAAGAAATACATTTCATAAGGCAATAGCTGCCATAGGCAATGATTCTTCTGATGGGTCTGGGCGAAGTAGATTTAAAGCCTTCTGGAAAGGATTCACCATTCTAGATGCCATTAAGAACACACGTGATCCTGGGAAGAGATCAAAATAGCAACATTCTCGGGAGTTTGGAGGGAGTTGATTCCCACTCTCATGGATGACTTTGAGGGGTTCTAGATTTCAGTGGGGGAAGTCACTGCAGATGTGGAGGAAACAGCAGGAGAACAGGAATCAGCAGTGGAGCTTGAAGACTGGGGACTGAATTGCTGCCATCTCGTGGTAAACTTGACCAGATGAGGAGTTGCTTCTTATGGATGAGCAAAGAAAGTAGTTTCCTGAGATGAAATCTACTGTTGGTGGAGATGATGTGAAGATTGTTGAAATGACAACAAAGGATTTAGAATAGTACATAAACTTAGTTGATGAAACAACCGTGGGGTTTGAGAGGATCAACTCCAATGTTCAAAGAAGTTCTCCTGTGGGTAAAATGCTATCAAACAGCAGCACATGCTACAGAGAAATCATTCATGAAAGGAAGAGTCATCCTATATGGCAACTTCATTGTCTTATTTTAAGAAATGACCATGCTCACCCCAACCTTCAGCAACTACCACCCTGATTTGTGAGCAGCTGTTAACATCAGGGCAGGACCCTCCACCAGCAAAAAGATTATGACTCACTGAAAGCTCAGATAGTTGTTAGCATTATTTAGCAACAAAATATATTTTAATTAAGGTGTGTACATTATTTTTTAGACATAATGTTAGACATTTTAGACATAATACACACCTAATAGACTACAGTATGATGCAAATGTAACCTATATATGCACTTGCATACCAAAAAACTCATTTGACTTGTTTTACTGTGATACTTTATTGGGGTGGTTGAAGAGAACCCCAATATTTTCGAGGTGTGCCCGTGGTAGACAATGACTCCTCTATGCTGTGGCATTTTGTGTTGTGAAATAAACAGAATTCTTTAGGCTTCTTGGAAGATGAAGATTCCCGGAAACTTATTTTGGAGGGGTGGTGGGTGGCTGGCAATGCAGAGAACTACAGATGCAAGCTCAGGGAACAGCAATAAAAAATGCTTCAGGGGAAGGTCGGAGAATCCCATACAGACAATGAACACATACACAAACATTTTGTTTAAAAGCATTTAAGCAAGCTGGAGTCTGTGAATCCCCAGCACATAGGACCCTACAAGGGTGATTTTGTTATCTGAAAGGGAAAGGCTAGTCTTCCGTAATGAATGCAGTTCAGATTCTTGTGGATATTCAGCTGGTGTGCCCAAATAATGTCTTACCAAACTTGAGGATCTTTACGGAAAAGTATTCTGAGCTTCTGTATGCTGAGCACTGGTTCCAAATGAACTCACACTGCTGCCTGCTCAGTTCTAGGGATGTTTTAATGTGGTCATTTTATTCCATGTCCAGTTTTTTTGAGTTTTGGTCCTAGCTAATGAATGCACCGGTGGTTGTGGTGGATCTTTTTAAATTTATCATTGCTGTAGATAATTTGTCTTGTCCTTCATACTGGTTCTATTTATGGTTTAGGACTGTGTACGGAATTTGGTTTGGCATTTGGTCAACCAGTGAGATCTCCTCTGTCTGGAGTTCTTAGTCTGGCTTGCATTGCACACCCTCATTCTGCATGTGGGATGAGTTTTGCCACCTCTAAACACCCAACAGCCACTGGGCTTTCAACAAATATAACTGAACAAAAGACAGATCTTTCATGTGCAGATTTTCCTGCTCTGACATACATAGCAGAAAACCCCTCTCAATGCCTCCTTAGAATTAAACCCCTGGTTGGCTCTGGCCTCCTTTGAAGAAAGGTGTGGTTTTCCAAGTAGGTCTGTCAGTGTGGAGAAGCCGGCATAGCATCTTTCTAGAGACAATTCTACCTACAGCAAAGCTATGTTTTGTGCTGTTGAAAGGAACAACAGCTCCATGGATGTGTGTGATTTCACCGTAGGTTCCCGAGGCAGGACCCTGTATCCTGTAGCTGCTCTGGGGCTCGGGACGGTGGCACCTATGTGTTCTCAGCCTCCGTGACTTCCACCCATCTTGGAGCAGATAGACTCAGTCAGCTTCCCTTGGCACCCTCAAGGCAGAACCTAGCACAACAAGTACCAAGATGTCCTCAGCCTCAATATGCCTGTCTCATCCAAATACAGTGATGCTGGCTCACTTTCCCTCATTTCCCCCTGAGACTAAATTTACTCATGGAAGTAGATTTATGACGACTTTCAAAGAAACCCCAGGGTTTTACAGAGGCCATTTAGCTTTGGACTTTGTTCCTATTGTTTAAGACTCTCACGTGACTTAGTCTCCAGTTTCTACATTACGGAATGAAATGTCTTGGTCCTCACCCCTTCTATCAGGATGGGTTGAGTCAAGTGTTTTATCAGATTCCCAATCTGTTCCAATTACAATTCAACAATTTAAGTCCAATAACACGTGGCCTCCAGCATCCACCGGAGGCTGGGCATATGTTTCAATGTGAAATCAATTTCCCTGCAGAGATAGACCATCAAAGGGGTTACTGTAGGATTTGAGGAATAACTCATTGTGTGTTACCAGCAGTGTGGGAAGGAAAATAAGGGGGGGGCGGAAATCTCTCCATGGGTGGCATTTTTTTTTTTCTAGAAGCAGGGAAAAATACCCATGTGAAGTCAGCAGGTGCTGAAAACAAAATGCTGCCAGGAGTATTTAATTCAGGGGAAACTGAGTCCTGAGGGTTCTCCACTCACAGGTTCTCTAGTGCAGTCTGCAGCTCATTGCAGGAAGGGGTTGGGGAAAGCATCAGGAGCCTTGCAAAGGGGAACACCCTGCACTGAGGTTGGATTTGGCCAAAAGTCACCGGCAGCGGTCCAGGTGGTGCAGCTTCTGCAGCTTCTCTCCCTCCCCACGATGTCCTTACTAATGGCAGCAGGCCCATCTCACCCCTTCCCTTCTGGCTTCTTCCACAGTGTGCTGGCAAAAGGCCTAAGCTTGGGAGTCAGGCCAACCTTCCTTCAAACCCCGGCTTTGCCAATTACCGGTCGAGTGACTTTAGACCTCTTGCTGATTTGAGCGATTTAATGAGACAGTTGGTGGGAAATGCTTAGTGCGTAGTGTGTCCACAGGGAAGCGGTGTTTGCCACCTCTGATCTCAGTGCTCAGTCCCCTGTGGTCTCACAAGTAATTGGGGGCACAACTGTAAAACAGGGATTCAAGGGACAGAGTTAACAGATTGGATCTGCTTCTGAGACCATCCACCTGGAGGATGAGGGGAAATCCTCTCGGCCACTAGGGGGCACCAATTGCATGGAAAAGGAAGGGCTGGATTTCGCAGGCTCAGTCCTTTGTCCTGCAATACCTGTCATTTAACCAATTCAGTTTCTTGGAGCAAAGTTTGGGGATGCTTGATGCAGGAAAGTGCCGAGTAGAGTACTTCTGCTGGAGAAGGTGGTTACACTTCCACGTCATTTGAAGAAGTTTTCTTCGATCCCTCCTGTGTGACTCACCAGCTATTGTAAATGCACACTTAAAAATAATATGTCCCTTTTACTTTGTCCCTTTTCTCTATATTTATGCTGCAATTGAAAGAGACAGCATTCTTAGTGTGTGGAAGAAAGAAGGGTCTTTACTTTAAAATATTTCAGACTTTTTTGAGCCAACCAAATTTATATGAGACCTTGCAATCTGAAGACATGTATAACTAAACCCTGGGAAGCATGAGATGCAATGGGCTTCCCGAATCCACAGTAGGCAGGAAAGAAATGGAGAACAGGGAGAAGTATGGCAAATTCATCTGCTTAGCACAGGACACACAAAGTGTCCAGGGTATAAAAGCCTATTTCCCAGAGGGGGGATAAATTGGTGCTCTCCACCACTGGTGGGTAAAGGAGTCTGTAGGCTTTGTTGGGCACTGATCAAACCTCTTCAATATGGCCTGGCATCCTCTGCTTCAGAATTCTCCAGGGTGTCTGTCAAGACTCCAGGTTCTGGACCCTAGCTCAGAGCTAATGAATCAGACTCTCTTGATGTACAGAATATGCAACAGATGATGTGCAGAATATGCAACAAATTCATAGGTGGTTTTGCATTCCTAAAATTTAAGAATCACGGCTCGAGAAGATAATACTTCTACCTCCACTGACATTAAGAATACATTTAAAGATGTCTCCCTAGGACCTTTGCCTCAATAAGTTGCCACCTTCTAGAAGAATCTTTGAAAGGTCTTATCCCACAGCAAAGCCCCAAGTGATCAGAACTGTTTATCCTGAGACTCCTTAAGCCCCCAGCATCCTACACCACTCTGCTAGAGCGGATGCCTTTGACTTGTGACCCTCCCATTTGTGTGCTGAAGGACTCTAAACTGCAATTTCATTTTTCACTTGGCCCCACCCACTTCCATCGCCAGTCCTTATAGGATGACTGCATGGCAGGTATGAAAAGTTAAGGCAGAAACCAGGCATATCTGGATCCAATTCTGATTTGTGACTGTGTTATCTTGGACAAACGCTAATATCCTCTCAGCCTGAGTTCTTCCATCTACAAAACAGAATCACTAGACTTTCTTGGTAGGATTGTTGTAGAGACCGAGGGAATTCATCTAGCATATGTACCTGGCCTTGGCCCTGGCACCAGCTCAGTCGACACAAATAACGTGCGCCACAATTAATGTGAGTAAATTGCACCTAGTTCTTGAAATATATGCTATATGTAATTTAACAAAAGAGAAAATATGTTTCTTGAGTGACTCTTATATGTGCTACCCAAAAGTCATGTTTACAAACATTATCTTTGCTCAGTGGTAATTCTGAGGGAGCCAATTAAGATTTTAAAAGAAGAATCAAATTCAACTTACACCTGCTTGACATTTCTCATTGAGAAACTGGATCCCCTTTTATAGCGTCTGGAGGCTCAGAACCTGGCCCTGTCTCCTAACAACCGAGAGCAATGTGTCTTAGATAAGTGAGCAGGAGAGCAGATGGACCCCTTGGGAACAGAGGCATTTCTGGAACTTTGTATTAGCCTGTATGTATTCTTCTATTTTATTTTATTTTATTTTTTTAAAGTAGTCTCCATGCCTAACATGGGGCTTAACTCACGACCCTAAGATCAAGAATTGCATGCTCTACTGACTGAGCCAGCCAGGTACTCTACTATATGTGTTCTAACAGCAAAAAGGGTTAGGAGAGAGAGCCCTTTGCTGGCTTTCTTACTCACTAGTGATCTTGACAAGTTACCTAAGCACCTGAACTTTGGTTTCTTCTTTTGTAAAACAGGAGGTATAGGGGTCATAAAGCATCCCTCGTGGGATGGGATGGAAGTCTAAATAAGCTCATACCAGGTGAAACCCTTTTGTACACTCTAAAGTGGTATATGAATGCAAGATACCCTTCTGCATTGATGTTCAGCCAGTGATCCCCAAAGTGTGACCAGGGAATCCCAGTTCTTCAGGGGTACTGACAGATTCCTTGGTATCTCTTCTAACCTCAGGACTTCTCAGAGCCTTTAATGTGCTAATAAACATCGAAACTGCAAGAGAAGAACACAGTGTGCCGCATTTCCCAAACACAGCTGTCCAGAAACTTTTTCCATAGAACCCCTTGAAGGATCCCAGTGCCTTACAGGGCATGCACTGGATGCACTGGGTGCTCGTGTAGACCTGAGCTGGCTGATTGGGCATAGCACTCATGCTTACCCATCTGCTATGGCCTCTCTACCTGGGCACGCACACGGGGATCCCCAGATGAGCAGCAGGGAGAAGAGCTGAAGAAGCTGACCATCTGGTTCTTATCTGGCTCTCCATGGGATGGCCATCTTCCTTTGGGCATCTCTACACAGTTCTCTCCAGATTAAATGAATCTAAAGGCAAAGTAATTGACCCCAGATTGAGTGCTGTAGCTATTTTTTCTTCCTTTTATTCTTTCTTCTTCTTTGTCTTCATCTCCTCCTTCCTCCTCTTCCTCCCTTTTTTCCTCTTCTCTCTCCTCCTTCTTCCCCCCTTCCCCCAATTTTTTACTTAACAATTTGAAGATCTATCCTTTCAGAACAATGCCATTGCTCACCCTGAGGACAGTTTACAAATTGTAAATGAGACACATACCTAAGGTTGAAAATACCGCTCTTCAAATTTGTTAAAGTAGATTTGTTTCCAAGTGAAAGGGGATTATTAGCCAATTGGCTAGCATGAGCCAATTCCAATTTCTTTCGGCCCCAGGGTTTAGGGGTCAGTTCACACTGGTAATCATGACACAACGCTCCTCTCGCCCTGGGAAAGCCCAGCGCCAAAACCTGGGGCTTAGGAGACTAAGTACCTCACCAAAGAGCCCACAATTAAGAAGGACAGAGCTGGTGTTTGGACAGAGGTTTTCAGAGTCCAAGGCTGCCCTGCAAATAGCAGGCATGGGGGGGCAACCCCCTGTGACCCCACAGCTGCCTCTAGCACCCCCACTGTCCCCGTCGTCTGCCTGCCCCTTCTGTCTTTGATCGGCTATGTCCCCTCTGGCTTGTCTCTTGTCCCCGCCTTGTTCCCCGCCAACAGTCTCTCCCAGCCCCAAATCCCTTGGTGACTGAGAACCTGAAAGCACCTCTTGCTCCAC
>NC_058403.1:6933105-7212696 GCF_002201575.2 Neomonachus schauinslandi | reverse complement strand
ATTTTATCAAGGGAAACTTTTATTTTGTCTGCTAAATATTAGAAACATTTAAAGAACAAATAATATATTAAACAAAACAACAAAAGTTTAAAAATTACAAAATAAGAAAACAGTGGTTAGGAAACGAATCCCCTAAAGCAATCAAAGAATGTGGGGCTAAACTAATAAAAATTTCTAAACAAATCAAAATTCTAAAAAAAATCAAAATTCCTCCTGGCAAATAATAAATTACTTGTACTAATTTCTTTTTTTTTTTTTAAGATTTTATTTATTTATTTGGGAGAGAGAACAGGGAGCGAGAGAGCATGAGCAGGGGAGAGGGGCAGAGGGAGAGGGAGAAGCACTCTCCCCACTGAGCTGGGAACCCAATGTGAGGCTCAGTCCCAGGACCCTGAGATCATGACCTGAACCAAAGGCAGACACTCAACCAGCTGAGCCACCAAGACACCCCTACCTGTACCAATTTCCAATGACAGCTTCCAGGACATAGAAATATTTTAAATGTCTCTCTCATGTCAAACTCTGAGGATGGCAAGTCCTAGTCGACCTTTTATTTAAATTGAAACACAATACTTACACTATCTAATTCTACAGGGTCCAATGATGAGGAAATCTGTACTCCTGAGAATTATATCACTGAATCTGTATTTTAAAAATACTAAAGTTATACAACAAATTTCAATAAGAACAATCATGGCATCAGTTAAATAATAGTAGCTAAACTAAAAAGAGAAAAATCAAATTTATTTTTAATAAGAGAAAATCCACGTAGATGGTGTGGCAGGGTGTGGTTGTTCAGGGCCAAGCTAAGCGGGGCTGAGTCACACCTGCAGGGGACTTCAATCCTTGTACCTTCACAACAGGATTTCCCTCCTCCTTGGGGGCCGGATGACCCCAGGGTCCCCCTGACACTTCCCAGCCTCTGTGGGCAGAGCAGCAGAAGAGGGTCCCTCAGGACAGGCCGGCAGTTGGACTCCATACCGGCTAGCATCTGCCTCACGTGATCGTTTTCTTTCCTTAGCTCCTGGAACTTTCTCTTGCTGGACACAGCTTCCCCCTAGCTTTTTGTGGTTCTGTCCTGATGGAAGAAGACCACCTTGCGATAATGGGAGGTGCTTCTCTAGCTCTTTGCCCAGGTCTTGAGCCATCTTCTTGTAGAAATTGTGAATCTCACATATGGAGCTCATATTTCTTCACACAGTGGGGAGTTTCTTCTTGATTTCTAAGCAGAGAGAAACATAGTAACTTCATGAGGAGGTACACAGTGCACACTTTCCTAGTCAAATGATAAAAGTTAATAGAACTAATATTGTTAGGCCAACATGATGTGCCTCCTGATACAATGCACTGAAGGGAACACAACATTGCCTCTGTGGTTCCCTTGCCAAAAGCACATAACTGGAATCTGATTATGAAGAGATTCCAGACAAAGCTGAAGTGGGGAACATTCTGCAGAATGATTGGCCCATGTGCTTCAAACCTCTAATGGTTGCTAAAGTCCAAGAAAGCCTGAGAAACTGTTTCAGATTCAAGGAAACTCAGGGGACAGGATAACTAAATGTGAGGCATGATCCTGGATTAGATCCTGGGCCACAGGAAAGAAACAGTTAGAGGTGATAGTATTTGATAAATTGAAAAAAAAAATGTGAATATGGACAGTGGATTAGATAAACATTGTGTCCATGCTAAATTCCAATTTTGGTCATCGTACTATAGAGGGGATACACTAGAATGTCTAGGGGGTCAGGGGACTTTATGGCTTCAACTTCGTCAAGATAAAGAGTCAGTCTTGTTTCTTCTTGATTCTAGATTTTACCTTCACCTACATCTCAGAGTCTCCCCCACCCCAGGAAACTCCCCATTCTTCTTTCAGCTTCTTTTTTCTGTATTCCACAGCCCCCAGTGACAGATATGCCCCTCCCATACCCAACACTGGCTCCCACAACCTGGGTGTATTAAACGTAATGCGTGTTCCACGTGTGGCTTCTACATAGGATCCTGAAAAATGAAAGTTTTGTGTGGCCCTGTTTGTGAAGGTTACAGTTTGGCCATGGTGGGTATGTCGGGGGGCCTGCTCCCAGGTTCTCTGTTCCTCACAGAGGACTAGGCCTTGCTGAGTTACTCAGAATCACCACATTTTTCTGTTAAACCTCATTCTAGTTATTTTGGCTCTACGATAAAGAAAAGTTAATTACTTGCATATTTGATTAACTGAAAAAAAATCCAGACTGTATATTTTGAATCTTGATCCATTAGGACTACTTGCCCAGAGGAACCAAATTAATGGTTTTCACATTCAAGCTGCATAGAAGAAATTCTGGCTGCCTTTCTCGTACCTTCACAAAGGCCAGAGTTTGTAAAAACAATAGTGACAGTAATAGTAACTATGGTGCTTGGTAATCAACAAATCTTTTCCAGGCTTGGCCTTAGGAGAACTTTGCACCATGAGATAAAGAGGGGCCAGCTTCGTGTACAGATGAGGAAATGGCCTGCTGCTTTGCTTCTTGCATGGGTCCTATATGTTTGTAGTTTGGGCACAGGTATGAACAATTTGCTCAGACCCTTGTTTAAGGCTCTCTAAAGGACAAAGAAGAATCTTCAGAATTTAATCTTTCTGTAAAAGAAAACCATCTGTCTTGCCCAGTTAACTCCTCTCTTGCCTTGGTCCTTCTCTGTTTTCCTTTTATTTCTATTTAGAAGGCAAATTAAAAACAACAAGGGCAAGATAGCATGGTATGTAGAGTAGCTCAGGCTCCAGCACAACCCTCGCTTGAATCTACTTCTGTCACCTACAAATATGAAGTCAGACTCTTCCCTTAGTTTCTTGAGCCTCAGTTTACTCACCTGTAATGTCAACCTCAAAGTCAAGTTGAGAGGATTGAAGAAATGACGTGCATCAAGCAGGCTTGAAGCTTCTCACAGAACAGATGTACCCAGAGGTAGCAGGCTTTCTCTCCCCTCTTGGGAGACTCTGATCTGGAAACAGGGTTGGCACCAGGCTCTGGTGGCAATGGTGACATTACAGCAAATTTCAGGCCAGTGTGCAAGCACTCTGCTCGGCCGTGCTGGGGAGGGGTGGGTGTGCTGCAGTACAAATGAGTGCCTGGGGAGAGACGGGGTGGGCTGTTCTCTAAGCTGTCAAGCCTGACCATGCTCTGCCTCCTGGAAACTCACCTCTCGTTTTGTGCTTGGATTCATGCCCTCCAGATGGAAGAAAATCATCTCTCTCATCATACCACTGTAAAAAATTGTTGAAAAACAGTCGTTCTAAAAAAATGTTTGAGACAAAAAAAGTTAAGTAATGACTACCAAAGCATTAGTCATAAATATCAATAAGGAAGTCTGTTTTTAGTTAGCAAGATCCCTAAGTAGGAGGGATTAAACAGCTCTTACAAAAGTGTGCATTATATAATTTTGTTACAAGCTGAAAGCCAGCGTCTCTGCATCTGGCCCCCCACCAACATCTGAAATACCTTTTCCCTTAATCCCATCATCCAAGAATAAACACTCTTAATGAAAGTCTTCAGAGGAGGTAAAAAGGAATTTGTTTTTCCAGTTGATTTTAACCATCTTTTCCAAAGTAGGAGGCTGTCTCTGGTGTTACCTTCCTTGTAATGCTTCAGTCAAACATGGCCACTGCCACCACTTCTAGCAAGTTCCCTGGGTGCAGAGAATCAGGACACGGCACCCGGCATGACTAACAGGCACCAGAATTTTAGGGTTCCAGCTAACTCATTTTTCTTCACTCTTTGAGTGAGCTCACCTTTTACACTTTACCAAAGAGAGACATACCCTTGAACTCTGTGGTCTGTCCCACCGTGTGGAGAGCTTAAAAGAGATCAAACACTGTTATTTTGAAACACTAGAGCAATATTTCCAAGACTGCCTCAGAAAGTTCCTTGGAATTAACATCAGTTACTTACTATATGATGAAAAAGCCATGCATATGTGAATGTTCTTTTAGCTAGAGGAGTGTTTGCTGAGAATAGTGCAAACAGAACTTGAGAGCCAGATCATAAGTAGGAGCATAATAGCAGCTCTGAAGATGGGTAGTGGTCTTCCCTGGTAGTTAGTATTGCTGAATCCCCCTGAAGAGTTCTGCTCATGGTTTTACCAGGAGCTTGCAACATCATGTAGAAAATACATTTACAAATATAATTAAGTAAATACAAAACTGCATGGAAAATTTGGCAGGGAATTATATATTTTTCTGATTATGTAAGTAATATACATGCTTAGTGGAAAATATGAAAAATAAAAATATGGCATAGAGAAGAAAATAAAAATCACCCAAATTGCCCAATTCTACCATGAAAGATAACCTTTTTCTGAGATATACATACACACACACATGTATATATATATATATATATGATTTTTTCTTTTGCTACAACCTTGCATCATGCACTATACATATTTGTCTTGTGCTTTTTCACTTAAATTAATTATATTTTTATGTTTTGGTATCTGAGTGGCTGAATCCCTAGGACACCCATTGCAAACATAATATTTCTTTGAAATCTAGAGTTTTTTCTAAAACATTTATTTAAACTTTGCAGTCTACTCTAAAAAGTACTTATATTTGCTTTAATATAAAATATGCAGTATATAAATATGAAATGTAAATTTTATTATAGGCTAATAAACATAATATACATAATATAAAATGTAACATATTTTGTAAAATATAAAATTATAAAATATATAATACATAAAATATATAAAACTAAAATATGCTCTGCTCTGTGTAAATGAAATCTGCTGTTTCCCTGTACTCTGACACTTCAGGTTATGCCATCTAAACACTTCTACTATAAAAAAAGCTAAAAATAATAAATAAATAAATAAACACACTTACCACACACCTAAGAATATTTTCTTTTGTTTTTGCTTAATTTTAGATAGCATCTTTAAAATACTCGATGTCACTGGAAAAAACTCATCGGTAATTTTTATATGTAACCCTGCCCACCCTGCTAACACATACACATGGGAGAACTCATATCCATTTAGGGATCCCTTGGCCATAATTTCAAGGCTTGGCAGAAATGGATTTCCTCAAGAAAAAGGAGTCTCCAGCCCAACTCTCGAGTTGGTCTGAGGTGTCCCTTCACTACACATAAATTTATCAATTTACAGGAAAAAAAAAATAAAATCAAAGGGTCAAATTTTTTACTTAAAAAATTTTCTCCACTAAATGTCATGCAGTTTGGGCTTCTTTGGTTGCCTGCTGGCCTATGAGGAACTGAATCACCAAAATCACCATGGCAAAGGTGAGCCATGAATGTGTCACTCGTGCTTGATATGGCAACTTGCTGTCCTCATATTCTCCAGGTTGTTACATTATATTACACATGATAAAGTTACATTCTCACCAGACACAGAGGCATGGCACTTCGAAGATGGAATTAAATGTGTCAATATGTCATGACTCATTTCACAGAATGTCATAACTCACCATTGTGCCACCTGATCTAGACTGATAGTCACCATTGTAGGGCTACCCATATATTTGGGCAACAGAGAAAGTATGGAGAAACAACTCCCTACCCAATGACTTACAAATGAGCACAGCCCAGCTGAGGAGCTATCGGAGATGTCCCCACCATCCAACTCACCCAAGCTTAACATTCCACAGTTAGATCTTCATACCTTTGGCTTTAGACTGCTGAGGTTGTATTGCTTACAAAAATGCCGATGTCACTGAGGTAAAGCCATACACTTACATCAGTCATTTGCCACAGTGTTTCTCAAGGAGGGATGATCGAATTGCCTGCACCAGTAACCTAGGGGAGGGGAGAGGAGGGGGTGAAGGCAGGATGGTTAATTAGAGATTTCTAAGCCCAACCCCAGAGATTCTGATTCTGTAGCTCTGTGGAGGGCTCTTGGAATCTGAACTCTAGACCCCCAGGAGATTTCTATGAACATTAGTATTTGAAAACCAGTAATTGGGGCGCCTGGGTGGCTCAGTCGTTAAGCGTCTGCCTTCGGCTCAGGTCATGATCGCAGGGTCCTGGGATCGAGCCCCGCATCGGGCTCCCTGCTCAGCGGGAAGCCTGCTTCTCCCTCTCCCACTCCCCCTGCTTGTGTTCCCTCTCTTGCTGTGTCTCTCTCTGTCAAATAAATAAATAAAATCTTTAATAAAAAAAAAAAGAAAGAAAAGAAAACCAGTAATTATGACTGCAACTATGAATCTTTTCTGAGAGCAGAGGAGATATTTAATGATCTCTTGGGGTGATTCAGTGACCGTTACTAAGGGACAAAGGGGAGTCTGGACAGGGCACTGACCAAGCCCAATTTTTCGTGGAGTGGTCATCTATTAAGTGCTTTCTCAGAGAGGGTATAATAATTGTGTACTTTGAATAAATGCACTGTGAAAAGACAAAAACAAATATTTGGGCCTTTGTGTCCCCTTCTGTTCATCTAGGAAGGGGTTTACCTGGCATAAATTAAGCCTTCCCACCCATACCAAGTTCTATCCTTCACTCAGGCATGAGCCCCAACAGAGTGGCCAGGAACCAGCTGTTTTTAAGCCGATTTTTAGGGCGCTGCTGCTGACCTCACCTCCCAGGCCAGAGACCAACGCTGGGAGGAGCTCATTGCCTCCTACATTAATTTCGTGGGGCTGCCATAACAAAATACCCACAAACTAGGTGGTTTGATAACAAGTTTATCATCTCACAGTTCTGGAAGTTTGTCGGATATGAAGCGTGTCTGCCGGGTTGGTTCCTTCAGAGGGCCCTGAGGAACGATCTGTTCCAGGCCTCTCCCCCAGCTTCTGGTGGTCTTGGGCATTCCTTGGTTTGATGGTCATCTTCTCCTTGGGTCTTCACACTGTCTTCCCTCTGCGTGTCCCTGTCTCTGTGTCCAAATTTCCCGTTTATAAGGACATCAGCCCTGTTGGTTTAGGGCCACCCTAAAGACTTCGTCTTAACTTGATCAACTGCAACCAAATGACTCTACGCCCAAATAAGGTCACATTCACAGGTACTGGGGACTTCAACATCTTTTGGGGGCACAATTCAGCCAATAACCCTTTTCTCCCCCGGGTCTGTCTCAGCCATGCTTCTCTGTGCCCTTGATGGCTGGCAACAGCACCTGGTCCTGCACCTGCTTCTCTACTTTATTCTGAGCAGCTGAGCAAACACTTCTCATCAGTACCCCCACAGCCCCGCAAAGGATCCCAGTAACTCCTCAGTGACTTATGGGGGTCCAGTAAAGGCAGCTAAGCAGAGCAGGGACACAAAGAAATTAGAGTTCAACCCCGATGTTTGCAACAAGCTGGGAAATTGACAAGTGAGCCCAGATGGTCTTTCAGAGTCTAATTTCACCAGATTTCTCTGTAGTGTGACTTTTATTAAATTATTATTATTATCATTATTATTATTGTGTCTGATCTTAGAAACAAATTATACTCACACTTCTGGAGGGATATTTAGATCTTGCCTCCAGGTCTTGCCCAATAAAAGGTTAAAGTTCAAATACCCAATGAGCAAAGAGTTCACTTTCCCCATAGAACCATCTTTACCTAAAATGTTAATGGTGACAGCAGCAATCATCCTTAAGATGCCATGATTTAATTTTTTTAAAAAATTTGTTTATACCAAAAAAAAAAAAAAAAAGGAATTATCTACTTATCACCTTGGAGGAAACCAAAAGGAATATGATTCTTAGTCCTCACTGGGAGGTGAAATTTCCCACTTATCATACGGTATCTGATCTACTTCCCATGATATTACTCTTCGTGTCCAGGAATACTGAGCATCCTTCCTTTGAAGTCTTTCCCAGTGGGACTAGTTGATGAAGCCATTGGCTCCTTCAGCACCAGGTCAGTATTGGCATCATGATGGACCTCCTCTGGCAATGCAAGGCCACAGCTCAGCTCCTGGTAGCCTGGGGAAGGGCGGGGCGTTCTCACTGCTCCAGGGCATTGCGGGAACAGATTTGGCAGCAAGGCCTTAATGCGAGACATTAGGGTTAGGATTCTAATATGAGACTATGTGCTTACTGTTGCCTAAATATTAGGAAACACTGCTCAGAATCAGTGGCATTAGATAGGCTCTCCAGGGCACACATTGAAATGTGATGGTCTCCACTCTGGGTGAGCTCTCTTCACTTGAAACACTCTGGTTTACCAGAAAGACTCATTCCCAAGAAGTCGCATTCATTTATTTCACCTGCCCAGTAACGTGAGGCTTCTTATCCAGACTCCTTATGTTTGTGTGTGTGTGTGTGTGTGTGTGTGTACGTGCCCATGCACATGCATGTGGGCATCTGCATGTACATTGATGGGAGGAAACAGCCCTGCGTACAACCTGAATGTATCTGGAAACAAAGCTTAGTTATTGTTTCTCCAGACCATCCAAGTCTTGGAAACAATCTAAACCTCAGGGAGAATTAGAAACTAAGCCCTGAGCCCCCTTGTGTGATGGCTCAGGGAGAGGTACCTGAGCTGAGCAGGCAGCTGAAAGGGACCAGGGTATGAAGACTCACTGTGTGTGTTGGCTCTACCCAATGACATGTTCAGAGTCAAGACAGGGAGGCAAAATATGTTCTAGGGGTGCCTGGGTGGCTCAGTCAGTTAAGTTTCTGACTCTTGATTTCAGCTCGGGTCATGATTTCAGGGTCGTGGGATCGAGCCCCACATCAGGCTCTGCACTCACCATGGAGTCTGCTTGAGACTCACTCTCCCTCACCCTTTATCCCTCTCCACCTGTGCTCATTCTCTCTCTGAAAAAAATAAAATAAAATTTAAATTAAAAAATATATATTCAGAACTTTTTCATGTGTCTGTTGGCCATTTGTATGTCTTCTTTGGAGAAATGTCTGTTCATGTCTTACTCAGCCATCAAAAAGAATGAGATCTTGCCATTTGCAATGACGTGGATGGAACTAGGGGGTAGTGAGATAAGTCAGGCAGAGAAAGACAAATACCATATGATTTTAGTCACATGTGGAATTTAAGAAACAAAACAGATGAACATAGGGGAAGGGAAGGGAAAATAAAATAAGATGAAAACAGAGAGGGAGGCAAACCATAAGTGACTCTTAACTCTAGAAACAACTGAGGGTTGCCGGAGGGGAGAGGTGGGGGGATGAGGTAACTGGGTGATGGGCATTAAGGAGGGCACATGATGGAATGAGCACTGGGTGTTATATGCAACTGATGAATCACTGAATTCTACCTCTGGAACTAATAATACAGTATATGTTACTTAAATTGAATTTAAATAAAAAATTTAAAAAATATATATGTTCTACAAATCTGGGTAACAAGTCTGGTGTCAGGAATGGGAACCTGCACTAAACAGCATTAGAAGACCATGATGTTGGAGCATAAAGCTGAGTGATGGTAAAGCAAGAGGCACCTGGCAGTTGCCATGAACGGGCCTTATACCTGGTTAGTTCAAGCTTTCCCCTTGTCCTGCAGCAAAATGTCTAGCCCATGGCCGCCAGCGGTTATGAATAGAGGCCATTCCTGCAGGATTTAGGGTGTGGGTGGGTCTGTGTGTCTTGGAAAGGGCTCCACCCTTGTATTTAGAGGTTCCAAGGTCAGTCCCAGCTCTGCTGCTCTCAGTCTGCCTAATCACATGACTGCTGATTTCTGCTTTCTTAATCTGAAACTTGAGAAAGTAAAATCTCCCCCATGGGAAGTGATTGGCTGGCACATGTGAAGCACATAATTCATTTTCCCTTAAGTGAATTTAACTTTTATTTGTTGAGCCTTGAGGTGACCTAGAAAGATGTTCCTTTAAAAAGCCAGGAAAAGGGGACACTGTGCATTTGTGCGTGTCTTGACTGTTTCTTGACTTCCTAACACCCCGACAGTTTCACATTTCATACTTATATACGATTTTCTGTTTGCACTGAAAATTAATACTTGCTTATTTTTCTGTTTATGAAATAATATTAGAGGAAAACTGTGGGAAAATACAGAAATTTCTAAAGAAACATCTCCCAAATCACCTTGTAAAAATCACCATTTATGTTGAGATGTATTTCCTTTCAATGTACATTTAATTTATTAATTATTGATAAATTAATCAATTGATTTAATAATTTCCCAAGGGTAGTTTCCTAGAGATATTAGTTTCAAGAGTGGTTTTAAGTCTTTGGGCTATAGTTAACTTTCTCTTTAGAAATATTGTGCTGATTTGTAGCCCTATGATCCCTGAGGGAGAGTTCAAGTTGTATCATCTTTTCCTTTGCATTAAATACATTATTTAAATCTTTGCTGATATGATAGGTAAAAATTGTAACATGGTTTTTCTTATTTACACTTCTTTGAGTTTTTAGGGAAGTGGAATACATGTGCATTTTGGTCATTGACACTTCTTTCCATAAATGATTTTTTCGTCTACGCTTCTTATTTTTCTATTCAAGTTTTAGTGTTTTTCCTAGTGTTTGTATAAGCTCTCGATGATATTATAACTGTGTTTGTCATATATGATATAAATACTTTGTGTGGTCATTTAAAAATTATATGATTATCCTAGTTACCTATTGCTTCATAACGAATTACCCCAAAACATAGGGACATAAAAGAAGAAACATTTATTATTTCACAAGTTCTGCGGGTCAGAAATTCCAGAGCAGCTTGGCTGTTGGGTTCTAGTTTGGAACTCCGCAGAGCTTCAGTCAGGGTGCTGGCTGGCAGGGCAGGCATCTGAAGGCTTGACAGGGGCTGGAGGCTCTGTTCCCAAGACAGTTCACCCACTCGGCTGTTGGCAGGAGGCCTCAGTTCACCACGTAGACCTCTTCAGACATAAGTTTTCTTGCGTGTCATCATGACACTCAAGGTGGCTTCACCCAGAATGAGGGATCCAAGGGTAAGTAAGAGGGAAGCCACATTGGTGTCTTTTATGAGTGATCATAAGGAAGTCACACGGTAACAGTTTTGTAAATAAATTATCAAAATTGACTGAAAAGAAAATGTCAATAGATCTAGAACAATTAAAGAAATAAAATTGACTAGGACTAGTCTGTATTGATTCTGGAAAACAACATTTTTTGAATATTTTCGTAGAAAACTTTATTACTTCTATTTTGTAGTAATTTTACCCCTTAGTGACAATTAGCCCACTGTGATATCACTGATCTAGTTCCGATGAACTCAACCTGTAAAAATGGTTTATGAAATATAGATTAAGATCTGTTCTCCCTGTAAATATATTTTCAAGTAAAGCGTGAATCTAACAGGAAAAAAAAGGAAATAAATAAAATCGATAGTGAGATTGTCTCCACATGAAAAAGGCTCATTATCTTGCAGTTCAACCTAAATCAACTTTTCAGGAAATAGATATTCCTCTTCCACATCACATTTCCAGAAGAGTAATGGACAGAGTAAGTTTGACAACAAACTCTATGACACCACAAAACAAAACAAAACAAAACAAAACACCTGGATAACAAAGCCAGACAAGCACAATACGTGGAAGGAAATTATAAGACCTATATCACTAATAGAAATAAGCAACATTACATATGAAAATCTAAATAAGATATTAGCAAACCAAATAGAACTTATATATAAACACATCATAATGAAATGGAATTTATCACAGGAGTTTATTAATGGTTTAACCTCAGAAAATCTATTATCTGATTCACCACATTATCAGATTTAAGGGAGAAAAGCACGATCATCTTAATATATGTAGAAAATTAATTCAACAAACAATCTAGTATTCATTCATAAAAAATCTATTAATTAATTTGAAATGATAAAATGTATCTAACAGAAATCTGATATTGATCATAAGCAAATATGATACTTAATAGTGAAACTTTATAAGCATTTCCTATAAAACCAGGAAGGGTGCTCACTCTTTTCTGTTCAATATCGCATGGAAGATTTTAGAGAAAACACATTTTAGCAACCTTGCCAGGGAGAAAAATAGTGCAAAAAAGTAAATTGCATTCCTTTAGATAGGAAACATTACATGAACTATTTAAAATATTTCATTTAAATTTGTCAAAATATTCCTTTTACAAAACTATAAGATTCCCATAAATGTTTTTATTACATATATTTATAATTATACATACATATGTATTTAAGCATATTTTCACACACAGTTGATGCTAGTTATTCACAGTACTTACTTTCTATGAAGTCACCATGAACACTGAATTAGTCCATCCTGAGCCACTGCTCCAAGAGAAATACAAGTTAGGTCCTTGTAAGCCTCTGGTCACAATGTTCTCATCGATAGATATATGCATAAACTTGTTTTGTATGTGCTTCTGTTTAAAGATACATAATTTTGTATTTATTTAATATATATTATTTCATTAACATTGATCTCGTGGGGGGCACTTGGATGGTTCAGTCAGTTAGGCACCTGACTCTTGGTTTGTTTTTTCTTAATTTACTTTAATTTTATTATGTTATGTTAGTCACCATACAGTACATCATTAGTTTTTGATGTAGTGTTCCATGATGCATTTTTTGTGCATAACACCCAGTGCTCCATGCAATACTTGGTTTTGACTCAGGTTGTGATCTCATGGGTCCTGAGATCCAGCCCCACATCGGACTCTGCACTCAGCAGGAGTCTGCTTGGATAGTCTCTCTCTCTGCCCCTTCATCCACTCATGCTCTCTCTCTCTCTCAAATAAATAAATCTTAAAAAAAAAAAAAAAAAACCAAAACATTGAACTTGTGACCAAGAGCACTGTAACTCTTATCTGAATGAAGTTTATCTAATTCACATATACTCTTTACAAGGCACATTATGGCCTTCTTGCATGTAGAAACACCAACCAGCCAGCATTTCAGCACCATGCTGGGGGTGGGAGGCATTTTAAACAGACACCTACAGAAAGTACCAAAATGTGCAAAATGTCACATTAAATAGGTTGCAAGAAGGACACTTGTTTACAGTGCAAATTGTGAAGCAAAAAGGCAGGGCATTGCCTCACTTAGCCTCGTCAGAGATCAAAACTGGACATCTCAGAATTTTCACTGATCTGTGCGTGCATGTCTGTAAATGACAGTGACAGCACCATGAATCTAGATTTGGGAGTTACAGATACATTTTAGAAGGTAGGCAAATTTACAAATACGGAATCTGTGAACAATGAGGATCAATTCTGTATATATACATATATATGTATGTATATAAACGTATGTATACAAACACACATTATATTTATAACATACACAGAAATAATGCCTATATGTAATAAAAGACACTGAAGCACAGGGGTGCTTGTGGAAAAAGTAAAAAAACAAAACAAAACAAAAACCCATCAAGAGACGTACGGAGGAATTCAAGGCAGAGAGACATGTCATGCTCACAAATGAGAAGACTTCATTTCTCGAAGGTAAGAATTCCCTGTTGATCTCTGAATTTAATCTAATTTCAGACAAAATCCAGCCAGGAGTTTCTTGTGGAAAATGACAAGCTGATTTCTATGTTTCTCTGGAAGAGTTTGGGAATTATCAAGACAGTTTTGAAAAGGAAGGAATAGAGCAAAAGAACAGAGGTCAAAAGAAGAAGGGGAGTTGATATTCACTCCACCAGATGTTAAGAAAACACCTAAAATCAACTAAAAGCAGACAAATAGCTGATAAAACTTGGCAAATACTTATAGGTAAATCACAGATGAACAACTTGAAAGGCTGAATGACATAGGGAAATATTGTCTACCTTTCTAGATTGTTTAAAATGACAGCTTTATTGAACTTTATTCACATACCATCAAATGCACCCTTTTAAAGCATACAGTTTAGTGGGTTTTGTTACATTCATGGGGTTGTGCAACCATCTGTTGCACTATTTAATTTTAGGATATTTTCATCTCTCTCCCTAAAAACTCTGTCCCCTTGGGATGCCGGGGTGGCTCAGTCATTAAGCGTCTGCCTTCGGCTCAGGTCATGATCCTAGGGTCCTGGGATCGAGCCCCGCATCGGGCTCCCTCCTCCGCGAGAAGCCTGCTTCTCCCTCTCCCACTCCCCCTGCTTGTGTTCCCTCTCTCGCTGTGTCTCTCTCTGTCAAATAAATAAATAAAATCTAAAAAAAACCCACAAAAAACTCTGTCCCCACTAGCAGTCGCCCCCCATCCCCCCCTGCCCTCACTTCCTAGGAAAACATGAACCTGCTTTCTGTTCCTTTGAATTTGCCTATTCTGTGCATTTCATATAAATGGAATCATACAGTATGTAGCTTTTTGTGATTGGCTTCTTGCACTTAGGGTCATGTTTTCAAAGTTCATCCATGCTGTGCCATGTTATCGGGACTTCATTCGTTTCTAAGCCTCAATAATATTCCATTTCAAGGGTAGACCACATTTTATGGATCCATTCATCCATTGATGACTCTTTGGCTATTATGAATAATGCTGCTATGAACATTTGTGTACACATTTTTGGGTGAACATATATTTCGTTCCTCACGAGTACCTACCTAGAACTGAATTGCTGGGTAATATGGTAACTCCATGTTAACATTTTGAAAAACTGCCAGAGATTTTTCCAAAGCAGCTTCACCATTTTGCAATCACACCAACAATGCATGGGGGTTCTAGTTTCTCCCAAACCCCACCAGCCCATGTCATTGCCTGCCTTTGAACAATGAAGCATCCTAGAGGGCAAGTGACATTTTGTTATGGTTTCTACTTGATTTCCCCAGTAACTAATGAAGCTGTGTATGTCTTCATGTGTTTATTGGCTATTTCCATGCCTTCTTGGGAGAAATGTCTATTGACATCTTTTCTCCATTTCTCAATTGCATTATTTATCATTTTAGTGTTGAATTGGAAGAGTTCTTTATAGAGGCTGGATACAAGTCAACCTTTTCAAAATTTCTTGAAACAATTGAAATAATAATGAGGTATTTATACCCATCCAATGAACAAAATTTAAAACACATGAGAAACTAGTCCTAATTCCTGCTGGGCATGTAAATTGTTTCACATACATTTCAGGGCAGTTTAGTGATATCTGGTAAAAGTACAGGTCAATGGACTATGGGCCCAGCCATTCTCCTTGTTCGTATATACAATAGGGAACCTTTCTATATGTCCGAGGAGACCAGTTCAGATGCGTTCTTTGCAGCATTGTTAGAAATAACCCCAAATTGGAAGCCATCCAGAGGCCTGTCAACAGTAGAATGCACACATAAATTGTGGGAAAGCCACGCAACGGAATACTACATAGAAGGGAAATGAACGAACTCCATTTACACCCATCAGCATGGATAAAATGTGGAAGGTGTAATAAATAGTCAGTGAAAAAAGAAGTTGTAGAATCATCCTGTAGCAGAAACTGGCCCATTGTACGCTAATCCCATTTCCCTTTCCTGACAGGCGGCATTTCTCAGCATCGTTGGCATAAATAAAGCCATGTTTCTGAGTTATAGCCAAAGAGATGTGGTTGGAAGTGATGCATGCAGCTTTTGGGCCTGGCTCCGAGACACCTCCTGTCCAACCCTCCTCTCTCTTTGCCTTGGATGTTGACTTTCAGGGGGGCCTTGCATCCGTGGCAGCCACAACCCTTGAATGACTGCAAGCAGTAGAGTCTTTCCTTCCCACCCCCAGTCCAGCTATCCCCTTACTGACCATCTGTGGACTATCTGTGAGATACCCTTCTATCATGGTAAGTCACAAGATTCCCGGGTTCACTTGTTACAGAGGCTGTCAATACTGGGAATGTAACAGTTAGAAAACAGGAGAAAGGCAATACATTATTTATGTCATAAAACCATGTTCAGGAAGAAGCCTCTCAATTTGAAGGTACTATTTAGCCCTAAAGACTGACATCTTAGTGTGAACTTGGACAATTATCTAACTCAGGAGCCTACATGATTTTTCTGTAAAGGATCAACCAGAAAGTAGTATTTTAAGGCTTTGTGGGCCATATGAACCTTTGTGGCAAGTACTCAGCTCTGCCAGTGTAGCATGAAAGCCGCCATACGTAAGCAAATGGGTGTGGCCTGATCTGCCTGCAGGCTGCGGTTTGCCCACCTCTGATTTAACCTCTGGAGTCCTCAGTTTCTTCATCTGTAAAATGGGCATGATAATAATAGTACCTACCCAAAGTGGTTGTTCAAAGACTGAGTTAATGCATAGGAACTGTTTAGCATAGTACCTGCTATATAATATTCCATAAATATAATAATAACTATTATCGTTCCTTGTTATTATTTTTAATGTTTAATAATTTTAATGATAACATTTATTATTTTATTATTAACCTTTATTGCTTTCACTGATGCTGCTACAACATCCATGGAAGTAAGGGAGTGCGTATAATATGTAAAGAGCAGCAACAGTGAACTGAGAATATTGTGTCCCATAATTTCACTCACAGCAATCCTCAGGGAAAAGTATCATTATTATTTTACTTTCACGGATGAGAAAACTGACTTGTAGAGTAAGCCATTAACTGGTAAGAAATAGAACTATGGACACAGGTCATTTCGGCATCTCTTCTAACTAACCTGTGTGTCCAGAAGATTCCACATGAGCGTAATTTGAGTTGAGGATTTTGTCCGTGCCTTTCATTTACTAATTCAGAATATGTGGTGTCATAAACACTTTTCTGGGCATACTAGGTTTTGTGAGTTTACTTTCAAATGAAACCACTGATAATATTGCAAAGGGAATCCAGAGCAGTAGCAAAAGAAAAGATTGACCGTTAAAGTGCCTTGTTGGCGTAAGACTAAAATACCGTTTACCTATTGTGGTTGTCTCAGCTGCGCAACAAAAATCATGCAACAAGAGAGGTTCCTTAACGTGCAGCTGGGAGCGTATGTCCGATGGTTGTCAGAGAAGAGAGAGCGGGACCTAAATTCTAGACGTGCCCCACGTGAGGGGTCACCAAACACTCGGTGTGTTGAGCTAAGCAGTTTCTCCTGTTAATTTTTAAGCTCATGGGTATTTCAAAGATAAATGAAATGCAACTTCTAACTTGTTTATATGCATGTCATAGAAATGTTATTTTATATAAAAATCTCTTGGCTTTTAGAAGTATATCGAGCATATGCTATCAAAATAGGAAACTTCAGGGTGTGATGCAATCATTTCCAAAAAAACAGCTCAAAACTTCAGGCCAGCCTATAAAGAAATGTTCAAGGGTCAAGGGCAAAACGCGAGATATAAGAAAAATGTAATCATCATTTTTCATAGACATTTTTTCAGTTTATGTGACTTACCTTTTATTCTAACATAATGTCCTCTCTCTCTATGTATATATTTTTTGGTGCTAAAATATTCTTTTAACATAGTTGACATTACCTACTTCTTTTTCATTTGTCATTGCATTATTTGGGGCTTTTAATTTTGTTTTCTTGAACTACTTTCTTTATGGTTAAGTCTGTCCTTTTTCTAACTTCTCACACTGACTACATAGGTCATTAATTTTAAGACTTGCTCTTTTTTTCGCTAATGACTGTGATACATATTCCTACAGAAGTCGATATATTTCCTTCAAAATACTGCTCCATTTTTGGAATGTAGTGGGTTGTATTTTCATGCATTTCTTTTTTTAAAATTTAATTTAATTTTTTAATTTAAATTCAATTAGCCAAGGTATAGTACATCAGTAGTTTTTGATATAATGTTCAGTGATTCATTAGGTCAGTATAACACCTAGTTCATGCATTTCTAACCATCATCCACTTTGACCCGTTCTATAAGCCAGGTTTATTTAGAAGTGTGTTTTTAAACTTCCAAATGTTTAAAACATATGTTTTAAGTTGATTCCAATAATTATTTTCTATTTTTAAAAATATTGTGCCAAAAAACATGGTCTCATTATAGAAGTTCTTTGGTATTTTAAAGATTTGCTTTGTGACTTATTACAAGGTCAACTTTTGCATGTTCATAGATGCATAAAAGCGTTATGTTCTCTCATTATGATAGGGTTTCCATGGATGCTAACTACGTCAGGTTGTTAATTCTCTCACTTAAAATGCTTTTTATACCTAATTATTTCTTTTATTTTTCTTCTGTTTTTCTGAGATGGATGTGTTAAAATTTTCAGTTCTTCTGGCTGATATTTCAGTTTTAACCTGATAATTTCCTCATCTTGACTGTTTTTATTTCAGGCCTGTAGTCTGATCCACATAATTTCAGAATCTTTACATACTTTTTCTTGAATTATTCTTCTTTCATGATGTGGTGACCCTCTTGACTTCTGATAATATTTTTCGTGTTATTTTGTTTTTTACCTTAAAGCTTATTTGTCTGCCATGAATAACTACATTAGTTTTCTTCCATCTTTTTTGCATCTTTACTTTTTTAGTTTAAACAGCATAGTTGGATTTTTTAAATCAAAACTGAAAATCCCTATCTTTTAATTGATAAACTCAGCCCATTTTAGTCTTTTAAAAAATTAATTTTTACCATGTCCATTTAAGTTTTATACGTATCATGATTTTTTGCTTCTTCTCTTGTCCCGCTTCCCTTTCTTTTAGAGATTAAGCTTTTTTGTTTCATTTTTTCTAAAATTCCCTCTTGTCTACTCTTGTAAGTTATATATTGTACTTCTGGTCTTTCACTGGTAACACTTAAATATTTAGTATGCATTCTTAACTGGGTTCTAATGTTAATGATTGTCTCAGCCGTTCTCATGAACTGGAGAAACACAGGTGCTTGACTTAAGTCCAGATCACTCCCTCCCACGTTCCATGCTGGGCTCATCTCCTGATATAGCTGGGCCTCATCATTATGCTTTATATTTAGTTGCAATTTTTTTAGTGGTCCCTAAATCACTTGTAGTTATTTGCATATTCAATTAAGTTTGTAGTTCTTACTCAGGTTTTATATAAATAAAAATATATATGTTGTATGTATGATATAATTATATTTATATAAATAAAAAAGCTAAAAATAAAAATGTTACTGGGGGTCCTGGGTAGCTCAGTCAGTTGAGTGTCTGACTCTTGATTTCAGATTAGGTCATGATCCCAGGGTCACGATATCAAGCCCCCCATGGGGCTACACCCTGAGCGAGGAATCTGCTTGAGATTCTCTTCCTCTCCCTCTGCCCCTCCCCTACTCGTGTTTTCTCGCTCATAAATAAATAAATAAATAAATAAATGAAATCTTAAAAAAATAAATAAATGAAAATGTTATTCCATCCTTACTCCTGAAGAATAGCTTGGTTGTATATAAAATTCTATGCTGATATTTTCCCCTCAGCACCTTAACTCTGTTACTTCACTATCTTCTGATCTCTCTTATTGCTTTTGACAACTCTGCTTTATACTACACTAGTTGTTGTTCCCTTGTAGTTGGTCTGCTTTTCTCTCTGGTACTTTTTAATATTTTATCTTTGCTGCAATATGTCCAGGGGTGGATTTAAATTCATATCTTTCTGCTCCAAACCCAGTGTGTCTCTTGAGTCTGAGTGTCCTCTCTCTTTTCTCTTTTTTAAAAGACTTTAACAATTTTTTAAATTACTGAAATGTAATTGACATACAATGTTGTATTAGTTCCAAGTGTACAACATATTGATTTGACAATTCTGTACATTATTCAGTGCTCACCCTGATGTCTGTCACCATACTTTATTATAATATTACTGACTTTATTTCCCATACTGTACTCTTCATCTCCATGATGTATTTATTTTGTAACTGGAAGTGTGTACATCTTACTCCCCTTTACCTATTTTACCCATCCCTCCACCCACCTCCCCTCTGGTAACCATCAGTTTGTTCTCTATATTCAAGTTTGTGCTTGTGTGGTTGTTCGGTTGGTTGGTTTCTTGGATTCCACATATAAGTGAAATCATATGGTATTTGTCTTTCTCTGTCTGCTTTAGAAAATTCTCAACAATTATTTCCTTGAATTTTGCATCTGCCTTACTTTTTCTATTTTCTTTCTGGACATCTATAAAATATATGTTAGAGTTATTTATCCTCTCATATTTCTCATTTCTTTCTCTCTCCCTGCTGCATTGTTAGTAATTTTCTCATATCTGTCTTCCAGTTCACGAATATTCTCTTCAGCCACATCTCTTCAGTTAACTTGGCCTGCCAACTGAGATTTTAATTTCAGTAACTGCATTTTATTTCACAAAGACATAGCTTGGTTTTTCCCAATCTGTTTTCCTTTTCACTAGCATTTTTTAACCTATATCTTTAATCATTTTAAACACATTTATCTTATATTCTCTTTCAATTGTCTTCTTATATCCTTGCTACTAGAATTCTAATTCTGATATTTAATGCATGCCTCCTCACCCCCTTATAGAGTGTATTGTGTCCTTGCATATTTTATTTTTTTTTTAATGGGAACTAATCTTCATTGGGGTTTGCTTTTTTTTTCATGTGGTCTGGGTTATCAGAGTTTTTCTCAAGAGAGGGTTTTTTTGTTTTTGTTTTTTGTTTTTTTGTTGTTTTGTTTTTTGTTTTTGTTTTTTTGTTTTGTTTTGTTTTATTTTGTTTTGTTTTTGCTTATCTGCTAAGATTCCAAAGGGGCACACTGGTCTGGAACAAGTTTTATGCTTATTTCATAGCTAGGGAATTCCTGGACAGAGTGGGGGAATGCAAATTTGAACCCTAACTTTGTGATTAGAAAGGGCTATGCTGTTGGATTCTTAAGGATATTTCTACCTTTGCACCCAAATCCAGACAGAAAGAGATAGTCTTCCTTGTCATAGCCCTGTACTAATGGGTAGGTGATTTTCCAGTCCAGCTTTCACAGTCTGGTCCTAATGGGGTAATCTCAGTTCCTGCTCTTGCTTTGTCTGGTTCCAAGACCTCAACTTTTGTCCCTGTTTGGGTATTGAAGATTTAGGTTCCTGCATTTCCAAAACCAAAATCCACTCCACTCCCTCCCATCTGCTTTAGTATCAAGTCACATGTGTCTGGCACCTCTTTTGAGTTTTGTTTTGTTTTAATGCTATGCGGTATTTTTAAATATTTGGAGCACAAGATTTACAACCTGACCTACATTATTATCCAACCTGGTCTCAGGGATGTTGCCTTAGATTCAACACAAAGAAGAACTGGAGAGTTAAAATATGGGACATACCCTCTTCTGGAAAAAAAAATACTTCTAAAAATAAAATTAACATCTCAGGTGTCCCTCTTGATGCTCTAAGTGATATATTATATATTTGTGTTTCCCAAATTGTTCATCATTGCTGAGACCTCTATTTTCTTGGAAGCGTTGGGCACAGAACAAGGATACTATGGCTTGCAGCAGCAAATGCAGTTCCACCAACACTCAGTAGATGGCGAAAATATAACCATCCTCTGTGAGGCTCAGAATCATAAGAGAACCATTTATCATTAAAAGGAGAATTTTGATGGAGGGCTGGAGTTGCATGAAGTTTGAAGCAGTCAGGAAAGTTGATGTATTTTAATCTCTCCCGAACAACATAGGAAAATATGCCAGCACAACCGTATTTAAATTTTGTTCAACTTCCTCAAAAAAAAAAAAAAAAAAAGTGGTTGTCCCAACAGCAGAGCAGGAGGACAAAGAGGGGAAAATATCCAAACTGGGGGAAAGTCTGCATTTTATGGAACATTTTAACCAGGTGATTCTTTCTTTGATGATAACACACTTTTCTTTCTTTTTTTTTTTTTTTTGCTTACTCAGGTTGATTAAAAGTGGACCCCCCCCCAAATACAAAACAAACAAACAAAAAACCATGTTTTGTCAGTTTTGCCACAGCATGGACTTTCCTTTTCAGAAAAGGAACTTCAGGCCCTACTGAACTGGCAACCCCAACGTTGAGGGAGAGTCCCGCCCTTAGATTGCCCAATGCGCTGGGTTGTGGTAAGACCAAGGCTTGTCCAATTCCTGTCAACTCCAAGACGTGGAAGAAATTCCTTGTGAGACTAGAAAGTCTGCGGAGAAGAGCTTTAACATCCACGGCCCTGGTGCCTTCCTTTAGAGGACTGGAAGTTCTCATTCTACTTCGCACTCCACATGTAGCAACAGAGAGACACACACAGGTGAGGGCTCACACACCCAGCGTTCACACACGCTCTGCATGGAGGGCTTCCTCATCCTCTCCTGCCCTCAACACTGGAGTCCAGGATTTCCCAGAGGAACAAAACAGGACCAGTCTGAGTGGTAAGTGTTAAAGCCAAGAAGGGTGCAGAATGGCTTTGCACGGCAGACAGCTTGGTGGCTAGAGGCCTCCCATTCTCCTAGCATGTGGCCACGGTCATTCGGGCTTTTGGAACTGGAAGCTCAGCATGAGAGAGCAGGCAGAACTTTAAGATTAAAAAGTCCAGGATAAGATTTAGTCACAAGAAGAGGAAACAAGCTGGGGCGCCTGGGTGGCTCAGTTGGTTAAGCGACTGCCTTCGGCTCAGGTCATGATCCTGGAGTCCCGGGATCGAGTCCCGCATCGGGCTCCCTGCTCGGCAGGGAGTCTGCTTCTCCCTCTGACCCTCCCCCCTCATGCTCTCTGTCTCTCATTCTCTCTCTCGCAAATAAATAAATAAAATATTAAAAAAAAAAAAAAAGAAGAGGAAACAAGGTGATGCCAAGTTATTCAGATCAGGGTGTGAGGGTAAAGTTTAGGATGGGAGCGCGACTTTGATGGTGTCCGTTTCTTTGAATCGGATAGATTGGAAAAAGAAATAAGGCAAGAAATCACTAATACAAATGAGCTGGAAAATACTGGCTGAGCTCCTGGCTGATCCAGGACAATGTGGAAAGGCAGAGGGCACTCCCCAGACCACCTGCCACCCACCCACCCCCATCCTGATGTCCTTTCTAGACTTCCGGGAGGACACGGTGGGGTATTACATTAGCATGGGAGGTCAGCAGTGGAAAGACTGCATGATTTTGCTGTGGAGGGAAAGTCAGTCAATCTGAGACATCCAATTTTCATAGCGTGAAGTGAGTACATGATGATGAGCATTACTACTCGGTGGTGAATAATGTGTTTGTGAGGATGTGTGCATAAAATCGACATGTTTTCCCATTGCATTGGCTCTTGGCTTTCCTTATTTATTTCTATTGCTGCAACTCGGTGAGGGAGTGACCCATTCCCTTTTATCAGTGACTGATTCAACACCCTCTTGTCACATTCATCACATTTTTCTCATTTTTTTTTTTTTCTCCCCGGGACTCACAGTTCTGATTCTGGCCTCTCCTGGGGTTTCAAGATGATTAATCTTTCTCATTCGTTCCTTTTCAGCTTTGTGTTAAGCAGTGGTAGAATCAATCACATGCCTTCTTGCTTTATTTGGAAATCAACTTTCATGTTTTACAATCACTGGAGTTTTTGTGGGGCTCCTTGAATACAGATTGAGAAGTTCACTTGGCTAAGTTGCCAAAAACAATTAAATTCAAGTGAAACATTTTTATTTAAATCTCCATGGAATCCTGCTTGGTTTTTTTCTTACTTTGCATAGATATTCATGATATTTACTCTATAACCAATAATAGAATAAAAGATAAATGCATTTCTACTTCTCTAAATATTTTCTTATTTAAGAGGACTATCTACTAAACGTGTGGCAAGCAAATTTAACATTTCATTAGACACAGGCTAAATTATAACCGTGAGTATAGCAGTTAAATAGAAACACAGTGCAGGCACCAATCTGTGGAAAGTTGTAATTGCACCTAGACCATGGTCCTCACTGGCTTCCCCTTGAGCTCCAGGACAAAAGTTGAAAGTAACGAAAACAATTTATTCTTTAGTTTTGTTGTGAGAAATAAAGGGTCAGTGTTTAAGTTTCTAGCAGCCTAAAGGGTTAGTAAGAGCTGAAATGTTGATTTTGTACAGTTACTGCTGTTAAGCACACTGCACAGTGGTTCTCAAGTGGGAACAGTTTGCACCCCCCAGGGACATTTGTCAGAGATAGTTTTGCTTGTCATACCTGGGGGAGGGGACATTGCTGGCTCCTGGTGGGTAGAGGCCAAGGATACAACCAAGCATCCTACAATGCACAGGACAAAGGGACACTCCCCAATGACAAATAATGACTTAGCCCAAAATGTCAACAGTGGCAACACATTGAAAAATGCTCCTGTAATAATTTTTCTAAGGAAACCAAACTCATACTACATGACTGATTTATATGGATTAGATTTTTTAACACCTTTATTGAGATATCATTCACATACCAAAACATGTACACATTTAGAGTGTGTCATTCAATGTTGTTTGTTCACAGACTTGTGCAATCATCACAATCAATTTTACATTTTGATGTGAAGTTGAAAAAGTTACATTTTCATCCACTTTCGTGATCATGTCACTGCCCTTTCCATCCCCTCTCTCCAAGCCCTAGACAATCAACAATCTACTTGTGCTCTCTACAGACTTGCCTGTTGTGTATATCTCATATCAATGGAATTATATGGTATGTGACTTTTTGTGTCTGGTTTCTTTCACTTAGCATCATGTTTTCAAGGTTCATCCATATTGTGGCACGTGTCAGTAATTCATCCCTTTTTTACTGATGAATAACATGGTATGTAAATAAACTATATCTCACTTATGCATTCATCAGTGGATGGCATTTGGGTTATTTCTACTCTTTGGCAATTTTGAATAGTGTTGCTTGAACATTCATGTACAAGTTCTTGTGTGAATGTGTGTTTTCATTTCTCTTGGGCCCATACCCAGGAATAGAATTACTAGATCATATAACTCTATGTTTCCCATTTTGAGGAACTGCCAAACTGTTTCACAAGCTAGTGCAACCACTCTGCATCACCACCAGGAACATAGGAGCTTCCAATTTCTTCACATTCCATGTCTTTTTCATGATCATTATCCTAGTGGGCGCCAAGTGGTAACTCATCGTGGTTTTGATGTGCATTTCCCTAATGACTAATGATGTTGAGCATCTTTTCATGTGCTTATTGACCAGCTGCTTATCTTCTCTGAAGAAATGTCATTCAGATCAATCACCCGTTTTTTAAATTCTGTTATTTTTTATTATTGAGTTGCTAAAAATATAGACACAAGTCCCTTATCAGATATGTGATTTGAAAATATTTTCTTTCATTCTGTGGGTTGTGTTTTCACTTTCTTAGTGTGATTTGCAACATAAAAGTTTTCAATTTTCCTAAGTTCCAATGTATCTATTTTTTCCTTTTGTTACTTATGGATTTTTTTTACATGATATTTAAAGCCTTACTTTCATGTTTCCTCTCAAGAGTCGTATAATTTTAGCTCTTGCATGTAGCTCTATAGTCTATTTTGAGTTAGTTTTTTGGTGGTAGTGTAACAAAGGCATCCAACTTCATTCTGTTGCAAGTGGACATCCAGTTCTGCCAGCAAGATTTGTCAAAAAGACTTTTCTGGCCCCATTGAACTATCATGACTGCTTGTTGAAACTAACTGATCAAAAATGTGAGAGTTTATTTGGGGCCTCTATTCTATTTTATTGATCTGTCCTTATTCCAGTACTCTACTGTCTTGTTTGTTGTAGTTTTGTAACAAGTTTTGAAATCAGGAAGTGTGAGTTCCTCAACTTTGGTCTTTTTCAATATTGTGCTAGCTATTCTTTGTCCTTTGGATTTTCCTGTAAATTGTCAATTTCTGAAACACAACCAGCTGAGATTTTGGTAGGCACTGCATTGAATCTGCAGATCAATTTGAGGAATATTGCCATTTTAACAATATAAAGTCTTTCAATCCATGAACATGAAATACTTTCTCATTTATTTTGCTTTTAATTCTTTTCAACAATTTTTTGTAGTTTTCAGTATGTAAGTCTTATACTATTTTTATTAAATTTATTCCTAAATATTTTTGATGTTATCAAAAATGGAATTGCTTTCTTAATGTCATTTTCAGGTTGTTCATTGCTAGCATATAACAATAAAATTGATGTTTGTAAATTGATCTTTTATGCTGCAATTTTGCTGAACTCATGATTTTTTAGTGGATTCTTTAGGATTTTATACATACAAGATAATGCCATATGCAAATAGAGATAATTTTCCTTCTTCCTTTACAATCTAGATGGATTTTCTTCCTTTTGCTTGCCTAATTTCCCAAGCTAGACCCTCCAGTATAATGTCAAATACACATGGTGAGAATGGACATGTTGGTATTATTCCCAGTCTTGGGGAAGAAGCATTCAATCTTTCATCATTAAGTATAATCTAATCTGTGGATTTTTTTTTTTTATGTCCTTTATTGTGTTGAAGAGAGTTTAGTCTCTTCCTAGTTTGTTGAGTGTTTTGTTGTTTTTTTTTTTTTTTATCATGAATGGGTGTTAGGTTTTGTCAAATGCTTTTTCTGTTCTTTTGAAATGATCATGTGGTTTTGTCCTTTATTTTATCAATATGGTGTGTTACATTGATTGATTGTTGGATGTTAAACCAGCCTTACATTTTGGGGATATATTCCACTTGGTCATCGTGGATAATCCTTTTTATATGTTGCTGGATTCAGTTTGCTGGTATTTTGCTGAGGATTTTTTTGGTCTGTATTCATAAAAGACATTGGTCTGTAGTTTTAAGAGTTTTCTTATGATGTATTTGTTTGGTTTTTGTATTTGTGTAATACTGGTCTCATAGAATGAGTTGAAAATTGCTCCCTCCTTTTCTATTTGCTCAAATAATTTTTGAATAGTTGCTATTTATTCTTTTTTATTTTGGGGGGAGTAGGGGCAGAGGGAGAGACAGAATCTTAAGCAGGCTCCATACCCAGTGCAGACCCTGACAATGTAGGGCTGGATCATATGACCCTGAGATCATGACCTGAGCTGAAATCAAGAGTTGGACGCTTAACTGACTGAGCCACCTAGGTGCCCCTTGAATAGTTGCTATTAATTTTTGTTTAAATGTTTGGTAAAATGTACTAGTCAAGTCATCTGGGCCAGGGCCTTTCTTTGCAAGAAGCTTTTAAGTTAGTAATTTAATCTTTTTACTTGTTATATGTGTATTCCGATTTTGTTTCTTCTTGAGTCAATTGCAGTAGTTTGTGTCTTTCTAAGAACTTGTCCATGTCGTACATGCCCATGACACAGAGCAGTTCATACTATTCCCTTATAATCATTTTTATTTCTATAAGATTGGTAATGTTGACTAATCTGCTTTTTCATTCTTGATTTTAATAATTTGAGTTTTTAATTCTTTCTCTTAGTCAGTCTAGTCAAAGTTTTGTCAATTTTGTTGGTCTTTTCAAGGAACTAACTTTTGGTTTAATTAATTTTTACATGTTTTTTCTAATCTCCATTTCATTAATTTCCACTCTAATTTTTACTATTTACTCCCTATGCTTACTTCAGCTTCAGTTTTCTCTTGTTTTTCCAGTGTCTTAAGGTGAAGTTTGGGTTATTGATTTGAGATCTTTCTCCCTTTTCAATGCAGGTGTTTATGGCAATGCATTTCCTTATAAGCGTCGCTTTACTTGTATCCTGTATGTTTTGATATGCTGTGTTTGGTTTTTATTCATCTCAAAGGATTTCTTAATTTCCTTTGTGATTTATTCTTTGGTTTTTAGGGATGTGCTGTTTAATTTCCAGATATTTGTTAATTTCTCAAATTACTTTTTATTATAAATTTCTAATTTCACTCCATTGTGGTTCAGAAAACATACTTTACGCGATTTCCAGCCTTTGAAATTTACTGAACCTAGCATATGGTCTTTCTGGGATAGTGTTCCCTGTGCACTTGAGAAAAATATATATTCTATTGTTAAGTAAAATGGTCTATAAATGTTTGTTAGTTCTTGTTTGTTTATAGTGTCGTTCAAGTCCATATCCTTTTGACCTACTTCCTAGTTGTTCTATACATTATTGAAAGTGGGATAGAGGAGTCATCAGCTATTATTGTTGAATTGTCTATTTCTTCTTTGATTCTGTCAGTTTTTGCTTCATGTGTTATGGGGCACTTGTGCTAGTTTGCATATGTTTTCAATTATTATATTTTTCTGATCAATTGACACTTTCATCATTATAAAATGTCCTGTTCATCTCCAGTAATATATATTTTTTTGGCCTTCAAATCTATTTTCCCTGATATTAGTAATTCTTTTCTGGTTGTTGTTTGCATGGTATATCTTTTTCCATCCTTTTTATTTTCAACCTATTTGTATTATTGAAACCAAAGTTTGCATTCTGTAGACAGCATATACTTGAATCATGTTTTCTTATCCAATCTAACAATTTTTGCCTTTTGATTAGACTGTTTAATCCATTCCCATTTAATATTGAATTTACATCTTCCATTTTACTTTTTGCCTTCTGTAAGTCTCCTGTCACATTTTGTTCCTCTATTCCTCCTTTACTATTCTCTTTTGCATTAAAGGCATATTTTAGTATAATAGTTTAAGTCCTCTGATGACTTTTCAACTATATTTTTAGTTATTTTCTTAGTGGCCTAGAGTAAGTTAATTTCTAGGGTTTATGGTATATGTCTTGACTTATCAAAATTGACTTTAGACTTATACTAACTTAATACCAGTGAGACATAGATACTTTTACAAAGCTCTTCTTTCCCCTTTTTTGGTAATATCATTGTTATACATATTATCTCTCTATATGTTACAAGCACAACGATAAATTGCTGTAATTATTACTTTATATAATTTTATATCTTTTAAGGAAGCTAAGATAAGAAGGGAAAGTATATATCTAAAGACTTTATTATATCAATCTTTGTATTGTTCATTTCTTGTTCTCTTCATTTGTTCCTGTAGATACAAGTTACCATCTGTGTCATCTCCTCACTGCAACACAGCTTTGTTCCCTTCTACCTCCTTTATACCGTCATAGTCAGATATATTATATTAATACATGTAATAAGCCCTGAATCATATTTTGAATAAAAGTTCTACACAATATGGTGAAGTGATTAGTTACTGCAGCCCTGGGTTCCACGTAGATGAAAAAGAAACACCCAAATGAGACTTCTTTCCAGCAAGATATAATGAAGGCAATTAAGGAACTTCATGACTTTTTTATCTCTTTGAAGGACTGACTAAGGCTGGGTCTAAAGATCTCCAATTCATGAAAGAGTGCTTCACATTTTTGAACAGGCCAGCAATGCCCTGAAACCATTACAACCAAAGCTTCAATGTCTGATATTCCTGTGGTTATAGAGACCCAGCTTGAGTGTTGTCATTAGTTTTATTATAGAGTTCCTTCTTGCCTATATAAACATTTCAATAAATGGGAGTTTATGCATAAAGACATCTGCTATTTGGAAAGCTGAGTAGTGAGTGACTGGTTTTTACAATGATTCATATTTCTGAATTTTAAAATTTGTTCAGCATCCCAAGTCTGACAAGTTTAGGAATGAAATAAAATGCAAGACTGACAACAGAGGTGTTTTCGGACTCATGAATAAGCCATCCAGGTAGGGGCAGTACCTGTCAGGCAGGTTGGGTGTGTTGCTAGATCACTTTCTCCATGCTTCAGCAGAGAGTGATGTCCAGACACCCACGTAAAGTAGTTTCCTGCTAAAATCAAGAAATGCTGGGAGTTTAACTGAGACCTTCACTTTCCAGAAAAAATCAATATGGTCAGAAATAGTTTCAGTAGATTTAACAGGTTTTTGGACACAGAGACTCTTGTTTGGGGCTTTTCCTGAAGTAGTTTAGGAAGTTTCCTCCCTTTTCCTTTTGCCTTTGTTTGTTAGAAAATCTGTCAACAAACTGCTTCAGGTTTTTTTTTTTTTTTTTTTTTTTTTTAAAGATTTTATTTATTTGACAGAGAGAGATACAGCGAGAGAGGGAACACAAGCAGGGGGAGTGGGAGAGGGAGAAGCAGGCTTCCTGCTGAGCCGGGAGCCCGATGTGGGACTCGATCCCAGGACCCTGGGATCATGACCTGAGCCGAAGGCAGTCGCTTAACCAACTGAGCCACCCAGGCACCCCTGCTTCAGGTTTTGACTAAACTCTCTCTTCTTTTGCCCAAAGAGTTGAGCTGAAATTTGAGCTTATTTGTTACTCCTGCAAAAGAAGGTATAGACACTCCCACGGCTACCCCAGGCAGGGCTGTGATGGGAGCCTTGTAAGGGGAATTTCCTCCTTGTTTTCTTTGATTGTGCGCTCACTCTATCAACAACATGAATGTTTATCATCTTATCTCTGACATATGGACTGTCAAAAATACTAAGATAGTGAGTACTTAAAACTACTTTTAAAAACTGCTTCAAGTCGGTGGCTATCAGTCTGTGATGCACTCTGGAAGTTGTCTGTTAACTTTTACCGACAACAAAGAGAAATGAGAAGATAAAATACTTGGAACTTTGATGAGCTCCAGTCAGAGATGATTATCTCTGGAATAAGTATGTCATTTTTGTAAAGATAGGTGATTTAGACTATGTTAACATTTCTATTCTGCAATTATATTGTTACTTCCTTTTGCCTATAAACTTGGTATTTACTCATTTCCTCAAAAAAATAAATGCTGTGTTGTTTCTTGCTTATATGGAAAAACCACACCATCAGGGGGCTTCCCTCCAGCTCTCTCCCCTTTCTGCATTATCTGCCAGGTCAAGATGGGACATACTATTTAGCTTATTGAGGGAAGTGATGGGGATCTAGCTTTAGTCAGTTTCCTGTATCTGGCTCACATGGTTTTCTTCATCATCACTTGCTTCTTGTGTCAATTTATCCAAATCAAATTCTAATTATATTTGAAGAAGACTGTTGTCATTCCCTTCATGACCTTTTAGCATGTTTGCACTAACTCCTCCACCAAGTGTTAAGGGAAGGAAGCTTATATTCTCTTCTCTTTGCACATCTAACACATTACCAGTGAAAGAATTGGTACTCAGTAAGCAGTCCCCTTTCTTCCTGACACTTTGGTTCTCTTAGGTACATTCACAGTATGAGTTAGATATATGGGTGGCTTCCCAACCAAAATGCTTCGTTCTGAACTTCTCTCCAAATTCTACTGTAGACCAATTTCCAGACCATTTTCCAACTATGAAAACAGGTTCTCTCCATGAGCTTATGTAGGCTTGTTTCTCCCCAAAGGAATCCAGCCCAGAAAAGATCCAGTAAATGCCCTTAGTTACAGGGACACTCCACTGAGAATGACTTAGTCCTAGGTGTTTCAAATATTTTGATATTCACTTGTTCACATCCTGGCAAAAAGTACTAATTTCCATTTATGAGGTCAAGAAACAACTCAGTCACAGTCCTATAGTTGTAACTGTCTTCAGCTACAAGCAACTGAATAAATTTGTCTGGTTTTCATGACTTGAGAGACTCAGAAGCAGGCAGTGTAGGGATGGGAGGGTAATTCACAATGTCACCAGGGACCTAGGTTCCCTCTTTCTTTCTACTCAGCCATTCTTAGCACAGGTTTGCTTCTCCACATTGCAAGAGGGCTGGCTGTTATACCACCAGCAGGAATAGGGAAAGAGTGAAGGGCAAAAGTGACACATCCAGTTAAGTAAATTCTTGTAAAGAGGTCTTCTAGAGGTGGATGGACACCTTACCCGAAATTTGGTTCAGGTGTGTTGAAACTGATGATACCATACATGCATCCACCAGGAGGGTATGGAAATGTTTACTACCGACAAAATGAAGTTTTGTGGGGTGAGAAAGGCATGCTCCCAAGATGATCCAAAAATAGCTTAAGACAGCAGTGAAAGGAGACTGCCTTGTCTTTTATGGAGGGTAGGAGATTAAGCCAGGGTGAGAGTTCCTGCATGTGGGTAGGAGCTTGTGGGATTGAAACTTTCCACCACATCAAAGGAGGGAGTACCCAGGCTTCCTTATCAGCTTCCTAGATGTGGGGCAGAAGAGGAAGGGAGGTGGGGCTTGAAAGCAGTCAGATATCAGAAATGGAGTCAGACTCTTTTTTATAACATCTCAGTAATCTTCTGCTTATTTCTCGTAGGTGGCTGAGAAGTATAGTGTTTTAGCTGCTATAATGGAGGCTTGATTCTTTGTACATAAAGAGTTGAAGATGTTGGTGAGTTAGGCAAGCGTCAGTCTCTTCCCTCCAATTGTCTTCATTCAACAATTATTGAAATAGTTCTTCCTGCTGTTCTTCATTTGGACATGGAAAGTGATCTTGGCTGCCCATCAAAATCAGTGGTGTTCAGGCACTCTGCTCATTTTTGGTAGATGACCAGGTCCAGTGAACTACAGCAATTTGGGCTTTCCCAAGGCTCAGAGGAGCAACAGGGCAACTCTGAGAAGGGTGCTGATAGCTTCCCTTTGGGCCATAGCCGGACCCACAGTGTGTGTTCAGTTATAAATACAAGCATATGAATACAGGCATCTTAAAGCTTGATCACAGTGATACCTCCTTTTGTTAATTGCAAAGACAAAATGAACACATGTTATTTAAAAACCAGCCTAATTATAACTTCCGGGTTGAAGGCTATAATGCTTTAAACCTGAGGAAGAAGTCCTCTGAAGGATTATTCATAAAAGGAAGAAAGTTTCCCCAGTGGAAGGAAAAGTGGAAAGAAATAGAATAATTAGATGAAAGTGTTTTCCAATATTATATCGTCCAGGGTTTGGTATGGAAAAGCAAGAGTGTAGGAGTAAAACATTTCTCCCTTTGGCTCTCTAAATCTCTTCACCCGTCTTTCCCTTACAAAGCATTTTTATACTCAGAGGTCACTCCCTAGTTAAAGACAGCTCTGCAACTGGAAGGCAAGTCCCCTTGGGAAGGTCTGTAAGTTCAAACCTTAACAGTAGATTCACAACTGTGACCATGGACATCTAGGGTGTTGCTGGATGAAGGTAACAAGCCACTTCCTACTGAACCATAGAAGCTGTGGTTCCTGGCTTGCTGATACAGGAGCAAGAAAAGACTTATCCACATGGCATGGATGGAGAAGAATTCAGAACTAGTTTGCTTTTTGTTTTTTTGTTTTCAATATTTCAGGGAGCCAGATGTTCCTGGAGGTATGTTCACACTTACTACTAAGAATTCAGCCAGAAATCTCTTTGATTTGACATTACATTACAACTTTGATATTTGTAGCCATTGCTCAGTTCCCATGAGATTGCTATCTGACTAGCCCAAGGTCACAAAGCCACCAAGCCAGAAAGTACACCAAATTTAATAGCCACCTAGGGCACTCAGTGAAGACATCCCACTTTCCCAGAGAACCCATGGGCACCCACAGGACTCCCTTGTCAAGGCATCTGAACACATGAGTTCTGAAAAACCTCTTCTGGGTCCTGATTTATTTTTATGTTTTTCCTCCCCCCACCCCTGCCACTTTTCTCTTTTGAAGGGCTTCAAACAAAAATAATTTCCACTGTAGCTGGAAAAGCAGAAAAGGTACTTAACGCCAACCACATTTTTGGTACCCTATAAAAGCTAAATAAAAAATAATAGTTCAACAATGCACAGGGTACTGCATAGATGTGCAAGATATTTGCAGGCTAATGAGCAAACCAAAGGTACGAAAAAAGTCCGCTCCTCCAACCTTATCTCAAAATACAAATTAGAGCTACAAGGGAAACATCAGCACTAATGCTCACGGCACAAGAGCTTCCCTTGGGGTCTCCTCTCAACTTGAGGTGAAAGCAGCAAACATTCTGTCATGGCCTGACAGTGGAAAAAGAACATTTTTGCTGTGACTATATTATCATTCAATGCAGATGTTTGGCTCATGTCTCCTGATCTTGTCAGCAAAATTGACGCTAAAACATTGGTTTACGTATGTTTTCTTATGAGGTGTAAATTTGCACATATGAGCATATGAGCATTATTTTACTGCAGTCCCTTGCAGAGCTTCTAGTTCTGGGGTATATTCCCTAGTCTTTTTTCCTGTTATGAATAAATTTACTAGTCATTTCTACCTCCCCTCACTCTTGTATCTCCAAGACCACTGTCTTAAAATACATTTTATCACAGGGATTGTTGTGCCCACCCTCTTTTTAAACAGCCATCAAGAAATGTAGACTCCCACCATGGTCTTGCCGATGGCTAACATCTTGTGACCTCTAGATTTTTCAAGGTTGGCAAGAAGTTAAAACAGTGGGGAATTTTCAAAGGTCATAGAGGCTAGACCTTCTTCAGAGGGCTTGACAACTGGATTGGCTGCACTCTGTCCAGTTTTCCTGGTTGAAAACGGTTAAAAAGTTGCTAGGAAGTTCTGAAAAATCAAAAGTGGTTACGATAACAAGTTAAGCATTAGCAAGGAAGTTTTTCTTGAGTGTGAGTCGTAATGCATGGTCTGGGCTTTACCAGTAATCTTACACCGGTTGTTTTCCTTTCGGAGGTGGGTGGGAAGTCATTCCCCAAATGCATCTGAGTTGTTGAATATCCATTATGTTACAGGGGAACCATTCCTTCTTCCAAAACAACTGTAATTTTTATGGAGTCTAAGTGAAAACAGGCACATTTATTTTCTTATGGGTAAAGTTCTTGGAATGCTGTATTACAAGGAGTTAGTACATTTCTTGACCAAATAACACTTGACCAAACATTGCTTTCACAATTGACTTCTCTTAAAAGAAAGGAAAAAAAAAGGATTTAAAAATGCAAGCATTTGGTCTGTAAACTCAAAAGAGTTTTCCAGGGACTCAGTTTCTAGAAAGGCCCATCTCCCACAAAAGATTTCCATGGTCAACAGGTGGTACTAACCATCCGTGTATTGTTCACAATAAAGGTTACACATGTGTATTTACTGTTACTCTTGAATTTAATAAACACACCCAAACTAGTTAATTTGTTCAAATGATTGACAGATTTTCTGTGATTTACCAGGATTGATGAGTATGGCAAATGCAATTAAAAAAAAAGTCCAGGATAGACAGCATCATGGAACATATTGTACCTTATTGTAAAATAAAAATAGCTTTGGACAGCCCATGGAATGTGTTCTAGCAGCCTAATCAGTTCTTTACTGTGGTTTTCCTGCCAGCCGGGGAGCCCTGCGTCACAGAGAGTGGGTGCCAAGTGTCTGGTTTGCGCTTTGGTAAGACATGTTTTTCTTGCTGAAAATTTTCAGGTTTGCAATGTCCCCAGTGCAAGGCAGCCAGGTCACCTTCCTATGCAGCGGGGCATGGCTTTAGTCCCTGGGGTCTCATCGAAGGCTGGGGTGTTGGAGCTCAGCTCACCAGTGGGCAGCATGAGCCTGCAGCCTTTGCCGTGAGGCCTGCTGACACCTCTCCGTCCGTGGTGAATGGCACGGACCAGGGTAGCCCAGTGGAATTTTCATCTTGTACAAATGAACTCGCTTTCCAGATCCAGACTCTCTGCTACAAATAGCAAATTTGTGACAATGTGTACGGTTGAGGTAACTGCCTAGATGAATTTGGGCAAAGCAATATGGGACTTTCACCCTCCATGCATTATCCCATTTTTTTAGTCTAAACGTTTCAAGAAAGACTGGCTCTCTTTTTTCCTTGGTCCCAGTGTTGTGTGTAGTCCGCTTTCTTCTGTCCAGGGAGGGATTATCCTCAACAGGCACAAGCGTACCTGGACCTGTGGTCACCTCTACCCACCGCCAATGTGTGCATTGGTCATTTTGTTTTGTTCAGGCAACACCCAAATAGTGCATTTTCCATGCTCTTTCTTGGTTCTTTACCCAAACAGAAAATGTAATCAGGGAGCCAGCACTACCGTGGTGATGAGCTTCCCAGATAGACCCAAAGCTGCTCTGAAGTACATCCTGTCCCACTAATGCCTCTCTGATGCTTGTTTCTGCCACATGGACAGTGATCTGGGGATACCTGAGCACCAGTATTTCACATGGGGCTGCATGCATAAAAGACCCTGTCCCCATACACACACACACACCACACACACACACACACACACACACACACACACACCAACACACACATGGGAACATGCACCCTTTGAGTCCAAACCAAAAAAATACCCAGGGCAAGGAGTTTAAAGAGAAAGGGCCCCATCCAACATTTATTATCATTTTAAGTGCCCAAGTAGCTTCGTTTCAAATTCTTACCATGCCTGCAGGCCCTACAAGGTTTCTTGCCCAGCCCTCACCCCCATGCCTCTCCTACCACACTGGCATCCTTGCTCCCCTGTGCACACCCAAAACTTTCCTTCCCCAGCCTCCCCTCTAGGACTCTATCTGCTCAGCCAACTCCTCCATCCTTGCAGGTCTCAGTCCAAACCTAGCCTCTTCAATGACACGTTCCCGACCTCCCAGCCACCTCATTGATCCCCAGGACCTTCACTTATCTTGGTCTTCTTTTCCTCCTGACAAATAAGGCAAATGTATGCTCACTTGGATGCTCCAGGGAAAGGGGAAAGAAAATTTGACAGCACAAAGGGTCTGTTCTATTTATTGCTGTCTTCATAGCTGGTAGGAGAGTGCTTGGCCCATAGCAGGTGCTTCATTAAACTTGGTGACTGTTGAACAAGCCAAATGCTGCAGTGTGTGAGGAGGAAACAAAGAGTTGAGATTCCATTCCCTGCCTCTCCACCTGGCTCTGTGACTTCAGCACAGCCTAAAAATGAAATAATAAAGGACTCAAGCTTTAGAGTCACTTAGCAAGTCTTTATTCAAGTAACAAATGGCTAACAATGGAAATTCGGCTAAAACTATCTGACATAGCTTATGTCTAATTCAGAAACATTGAAAGCCTCTTGCCTTTGTCTGTACCGTTAGTGAGATTCAGGCTAAATTTTTAGGAAGTTAAGATTTTGGATGTTTTTGAAGCTACGACATTTTAGGACCATTTATCTTCTTTCTGACTTTTTCTACTGAACTGTAGGGTAGGATTATAAAGTGAACATCTTTTTATTCCCTTATATTCACAGCACAAACCCTGCACTTGGTGCTCAATAATTACTTATTGGAAAGAACCCCCTTTTTTTTCTGGAGACTTCCTGTACTTACTGTGACCAAGAAGGTTGTTTCAAATGCTTCATTTTATACAGTTTGATCTGCTGGATCAAGGGTTGGCTTTTTTTTTTTTTTTCAAAAAGACCAGATAGTAAATATTTCCTGTTTTGTGGGCCATACTTCCTTGTCACAATTCTGTGACACTGTCACTTTTGGCATGAAAGTAGCCATGAACAACTTGTAGACAAATGGGCATGGCTGCATTGCAATAAATCTTAATTATAAAAACAGGTGGTGGGCCATACTTGACCTTCGGGCTGTGGTTTGCTGGTCCCTGAGCTAGACTGTTCTTACCATAAAATAACCATTTGTAAAGCAAACTGTTTGGTTCTGTTGTGTTGAATTGGACTTAAACTATGTGAGATCATTTTCCATTGCATTTCTATTGTTGTCCACTTGTTACTTTTTTTTTTTAAAGATTTTATTTATTTATTTGACAGAGAGATAGAGAGAGAGCACAAGTAGGCAGAGAGGCAGGCAGGCAGAGAGGCAGGCAGAGGGAGAGGGAGAAGCAGACTCTCCACTGAGCAGGGAGCCCGACGCGGGGCTCGATCCCAGGACCCCGGGATCATGACCTGAGCCGAAGGCAGCCGCTTAACCAGCTGAGCCACCCAGGCGCCCCCACTTGTTACTTGAATAAAGACTTGCTCAGTGACTCCCAAGCTTGAATCTTTATTTATTTCATTTTTAGATGGCATGAAGTTTGACCCATTTAAGAAACGCACCAAGGCACTGTCTTTTCTTTTTTCCTCCTTTTTCTTTTAAATAATACCCCATCTTTGTGACTATCTTGTTTACACAAACCCAACCTGAGACAAAGTTCCTGGCGCTGGCTCACTAAGCTCCTTGTGGTTAAACTGGTTTCTCACCCACCAGAATCTGGGAGGGAGAAAGAAAGGACTGTACCAGATTAGATGTATTTTGAGGAGGGATCGATATGTAATATAAACCCGACTGCACCTCCTCATTGTCCCTGGGCCTAACAACTAGTTCTCATACACAAGCTGTACACAAGGGAAGACAAAGGGATGGACTTTGGTCCCTTAGTTGAGACCCTAAAAATACCAGGAAAGCGGAGATGAATCCCCATTCTGGGCTTGACACAGAAACTCGACCTAAACCGAGCCTTAGGAACTGACCATAGACCATTGTCCTTCCTCATCTCGTGGTTACCAAACCACCCTCTGCAGAGCTGTGCCTTCCACTTCATGCCGACGTTGCATTTGTTTCATCTGGAGCGGGGTGGAAATTGTCCGTAGAACTTTTGACTCCCCTGGCAGGGGGACACCCAGAGCCCCCTGGTCTCCAACTGTCCCCTCTAAACAGATCTAAGCCCAACCAATAAGATATTTACCTCTGGCTCCACCCCACCTCCACCCCACTCCACCCCAGAGTTCAAAATGACTTAGGGAAGTAGGGGAAGAGGAACACTTTCCTTTGACCCCTGGAAAAGCTATGTCTCATCCAGGCCCTAGGGACAATGGCACTGGCAGCTAATGAGACAGTGGGAATTTGTCTTGTAGCTTTTTTTTTTTAGATTTATTTATTTTTAGAGATTGAGATGGGGGAGCGGCAGAAGGAGAGAATCTTCAAGCAGACTCCCCGCTGAGCATGGAACCTCAGGCAGGACTCCGTCCCACGACCCTGAGATCATGACCTGAGCTGAAACCAAGACTTGGACACAACTGACTGAACCACCCAGGCGCCCCTGTCTTGTAACTTTTAAGGTATTTATTCTGCAGAACTAATTGGAACCAGTAGGTACTCCAGACTAAGAACAGCCTCCATTGTTAAGAAGAGGTCATCAAAGTAACCAGAGAGGTAGACTGGGAACAGACCAAAGGGCCAGCCTAGGGACTTGGACACATCAGGAGGCAGATGACCACATGGATATTGTGGGTCTAAGATGCTATTTTCAAGGTTGGGAAAGGTACAGGGAAAGCCTCTCAGTGGCCACAGAAGGGTTCTATACGCAGCACCATCACAGGGTAGGTCTGAAAACAGGAGGAAGTCGCAGAGGGAGGCTCAGTGGGAAGAGAGAGTGGGCTGGAAACCTGGACTGGAAATCTGAGTTTACCTCATGCTGGGTCTGTGCCCAACATCTTCTCTCTGTCTGCCTCGCTGTTTCTCAACCCTGGTTTTATTCTCATCATCCCAGGATCATAAGCACAATATTGATGTCCAAGCCTCACCCCAGACCAATTAAATCAGATTCCCTTGGCCATTTAAAAAGTCTCTTTGGGTGATTCTAATGTATAGTCAGGGTTGAGTACCGCTGTTCTATTTCATTATCATCACAAAGCTAAAAATACTACCAGAAGGAAGTTACCAAAGGCTATCATTTGCCCCATGGTCCCTTCACTTGAGAACCCCCTCATCTGAAACTAGGTTGTGAGATCACCTTGTAAATGATTCCACTTATATATTCTTTTAAAAAGATGAAGGATGTATATAGCTAGAAATCAAATAGGACTCTGGTCTGATATCATGTGTTCATTTTTGGCCATTTCTGTCTTCTTCATGGTGTGACCCATTACTGTAGCTCAGTCAACCCTGAGATGACCCACTTGGGTTGTGAATTCATGGGTGGCTGTAAAATACAGTGATTCAGAGTGTGAGCTTTGAAGTGAGACCAAGATTTGCATCTCTGTGCCTCAAATTACTAGCTATTTGGTCTTGGGCAAGTGACTTAATCTAAGACTTAGTTTTCTCATCTATAAAGTAGAAATAATAATCTTTATCTTACAGATACTGATTTGATAAATACGGTAGTAAATGTACTATTAGAATAAATAACTTAATAGTTAATAATAATTAAACAAGATAGTGGCTATAAAATACCTAAATCAAATTCCTTATTCATGGTAAGATTTCCACAAATGGCAATTTTTATGATTAAAACCAAAATGAATTGTGTGTCTGGGCCAGAGTCTCAATTTTTTATCATATGGGATAATGGCTCCGGAATAAGAATCATGACCACTAATAAAGTCTTGATTTTTCTTGAGCAGTGAGCTCCCTAGAGTTTGCTTGTGTTGCCAACTTCAATCAGATCCAGAAGTATTGGTTACTGTTGGCATACAATGAAGACAAACGTTTGGAGGGATATTTCTGCAGAATGCAAGCCAAAAATAAAAACTCCAGGGCTGCCTTTGATTTTCTTTGAATTCACAGAAACTCATATGAGGGATGAGGATATTTCCATATTCCCTACTATCTGCTGGGGTTTAAGAGATGAGTTACAGTGACCTGAAAGGAGAGTTTCTAAAATCTTGGTTAAAATAAGTGTTAATCATTTAAGGCGAAGTATGAACCTCTCCAGTGCTTTCAATTATAAAAAAAAAACAACAACAAAAAAACAGTGCAGAACTATATTACAAAGCAAGTGAAGTTCCAACATAATCTTTAGGAGATAAATTATGTTTCATGTTACCCTACCTTATAACCACAATATTTGCCTCCTGGCCAGTATGGGGTGTGTGTGTGGGTGTGTGTGTGGGTGTGTGTGTGTGTGTGTGTGTGTGTGTGTGTTGAAGGGGAATGTATTTACCTACTTCTCTATCAGACTGGTAGAACCAGTCCTACTCCACAAATTTCACATCTGGGATTTGCTGTTCACAATAGTATAAATCCATGCTTGAAAACCAAACTTGAACTTAGTCCTTTTTTTTAGATTTAATTTTATTTATTTTTTTAATTTATTTTATTAGTCACCATACAACACATCATTAGTTTTTGATGTGGTGATCTACGATTCATTGTTTTCGTATAACACCCAGTGCTCCATGCAGTACGTGCCCTCCTTAAACCCCATCACTGGGCTAGTCCTTTTGACAGGAGACATTTAAAGTGAGAAGTTATCCTGAGCTTCAATTTAAAGAAAAAGAGAAAATTCCATCATAAAACCAGAAAATGAAGGACAGATGGGTGGATGGATGGGTAGATAGATAGATGATAGATTAACACTGGAATTAAAAGAAATCCCTGTTATTCTGTACACCATGCTCCCAAGGTCACTGGTACACTTAGCCTCTCAGTGGAAAGATAATGTCACTGTTGTCATTCTTGTTCCATCTTGTGCTGGTTTCCCCATGTGCATCAGGAGCACATGCACATGGTTTTGCATGTACAACTATAAAAGAAGCTTTCCATTACCTGCTACCCTCTCACTGCACTCTGAGGAGGGAACCCAACACCTAACAAACATCAGAAAGGACCTTGATGATGCAGGCTTCCCTCTTAACTGAAATTCCATCTCTAGGACTCAGTGAACTGACAAGCAACACTGTTTCCAGATTTGGCCCCTGCTGACCCTGCCCACATGATTTCTACAATCCAACTTTTCCCTGGATACATTGCTGGTAAGAGCGCATTGCATCATAAGGAACAGAGAACACTATCCATACACTCCCCACCCCTTAATCTCCGCCCCTCCTTGCTTACACACATCAGCAAGTTGGTTGTATTTGATTCAGCATCAGGTGGAGTAAGCACTTCAGCAGCAAACAAGGAACAGAAGGGGTGTTCGGGCAACGTCAAATATTATCTTAGGTTCTATAACCAAGATAGGAGATAGATTCCCATGCTTGATTTCTGGGAATACTGATGTCCCATAAAAGTCAAGAAACAATGCTTAACTAAGTGGCATAAACCTTATAGCTAATCGTTGCAATGCAAGGCACTTCAGGAAAATTGGTGTGATTAAATTCAAGGTTCCTAGGAATGAGCTAATTAAGTTCTATTTATTCAAGTAATCTAAACTCTTTGACTACTCAAGTGGTTTTCGATAAAAAAAAAAAAAAGAGTAATACTCAGAAAACACTCAGATGTACACTGCTGCCCTTGGAAGAAGCAGCAGGACTTCTAAGGAATGCAAATCATTTAACGTATTTTAAGCCAGCTCAGGGTCCCTGCGTAAGGACTGGTAAAAACACAGCAGATCTTTTTTTTTTTTTTCTTTTTAAAGATTTTTATTTATTTATTTGAGAGCGAGAATGAGAGAGAGAGAGAGAGAGCATGAGAGGGGGAGGGTCAGAGGGAGAAGCAGACTCCCCGCCGAGCAGGGAGCCCGATGCGGGACTCGATCCCGGGACTCCAGGATCACGACCTGAGCCGAAGGCAGTCGCTTAACCAACTGAGCCACCCAGGCGCCCCAAAACACAGCAGATCTTAAAGGAATTGGAGTATCCAGTTTATCTGTCCCACAATTCAAACACTGAAGAAGAAAGGATAATATAGGTATTAGAACAGGGATCTGCACAGGACCATTAGTGGGTGTGAGTTCCGGCAAAACAAATGAGTATCCTGTCACAGTGGCCAAGCGCAATGGGCAGGAAGAGTGTCTTGATACCAGCCACCCTCACCATAGAACTCTGCTCCCCAGTGTCCCCTGACAGAGTGCTCATGGAATCAGACACTTCCCACCCCTTCCCCCATGTAAACTGCACAAGAACCCAGGAGGTAAATCTGCTTCTCTCAATTCACTCGTGCAAAAACCAGCTCAGAGAAGTGAGTTAACTTACCCCCGGTCATGCTGTTAGTACATAGCCATTCTAGAATCAAATCCACACCTGTCTGAGACTAAACCTATACTTTTCTCCATTATATTGTACTGCTTGCCAGAAAGAAATAATAGAATAATTCAGCATTCTGAGGCAAGGATGACATTTTGCCTTCAATTCTTCTGTTAAGTCTCGCACTGTAAAGTGCGAACTGACAAGTAAGATAAGATTACCATTAAGCAATTTGAAAAACAAAACATGACGATGTTTGTCCAAGAGATCAATGTGAGTCTAAGCTGATAATCCAAGTACTTTGGTTTGAGTGAGTGCCTCACTGAGTGATAAGTGCTATTTACTGACTGATAGACCGTAACACTGCGCCTTTGGCATCACCGCTGCCTAGTAAGTACACACAGATTTCAGAAGGGAAGTGAGCTCAGGCAAGTTTTCAGTGATTAGCAGAAAGCTGACAACGGGAATAGTGCGACAAGGAGCAAATTATCAATCAGCGCTCACTCTGGATGAAGGTGACCACAGTGATGAACCCAAGCTCGTGGGACAGAACAGGTGATGGAGACAGAAATGTCCTCCAGCCTGTGGCCAGAAATAAATGCATGAAGGACAAATAACCCGAGGAATATTTCTTAGTGGGGGAGTAAAGCAAAGCCAGTCAATGCCATTTCCAGCCTGGATAGGTCCTAGCAACCGCTGAGGAAGGTAAAGATGGCACATCCTGGCTTTCGGGAGCCCAGGCTTGCCTCAGAATTCTCCAGATTCTCTTATTCAGGCTGGACCATCAAGGAGGAGAACAGTAAGAAAAAAAAAAAGGCATCCTTTTATTGGCTTTCTTTATCATCTCTTTGTTCTGCTGGTGACTCAGCAGTGTCTACAAGGGCACTTGATAAGATGAAGCGCCATGCAAGGACACGAGTGACCGTGGACAACACTCCCTTTGAGCCCATTTTTCGGTTTAACACATGTGTGTAGCTTTGGGTAGAGCTGCACCTTATCCAGGCAGTGTTTACCTGAGCAGCATGGACACTCTGCTGAGGTTGACAAGGAAAAGATGGGGTTCACAGCTGGTATTTTAAGAGTGCCCAACACCCTCTTTCTACACTCACTGCATCTTTGGTGTGAAGTCCTTCAGAGTTTATGACAACTTGGGTGGGATCTTGCACTTCGCATAATTTAGCCAGTTTGCATCACTCACTTTTTCCACAATGACTAGAATATTTGGCAAAAGGTACAATTTTGCAATGGGAAAGATCCCACAGTAAAAACCTTAGTTGTGGGGCGCCTGGGTGGCTCAGTCGTTAAGCGTCTGCCTTCAGCTCGGGTCGTGGTCCCAGGGTCCTGGGATCGAGCCCCGCATCGGGCTCCCTGCTCTGCGGGAAGCCTGCTTCTCCCTCTCCCACTCCCCCTGCTTGTGTTCCCTCTCTCTCTGTGTCTCTCTCTGTCAAATAAAAAAAAAAAATCTTTAATAAAAAAAAAAAAACCTTAGTTGTTTACCCACCTCTGCTAATAATAAATACCTAAAATGAGACCTGAGAATTCTCCTAGGCCTTCCTGCATTTATGTCCTGTAGAAATAGGGGTACTGAGGCAGAAGCAGAATGTTTTATGATATTCTTTTGTGTGGCTACCAGAGATAGGGGCTATATGGGTTCATAGGGAAGTTATTCAGGGCATTACAAATGAAAGAGTTACAGCATAATAATATCACTAACTGCTAAACGAAATAAAGGGCTGGAAAACATTCAATGTGCACACAGTAGGCTGAGCTAGAAGCCAGGGACTGAACTTGGGAGAACTGGAAAAGGCTCTGTGTGTTCTCAGGAACCCAAATATCAGGTCAAGAAGTGCCAGAACAATGAGGCCTATAGAGAGGGGACAGTTTGACGCAGACTGGTGAGGAAGGGTAGTGGCCGCAACAGCAGATGGAGTTGCACACCTTGCTTGTCCTTTGATATCTCCAGCCCAAAAAGAAAGATGCACCATCAGCTTGGTGCTTTTTTTTTTTTAAAGCTGAAGAATATAGCTTATCAATAACCGAGGAGCAATCATTAAATATGAAAACAGGGGGAAATTAGAATAATTCACTGCTTTTGTCTTCCCCAATTGATCGTTGAAATTATTCACGGTGATACTAGCATTTTCTGTACTCTTCTATTTTGAATATTCTAAGTGTAGCTCTTGGAGTCTCAGACACAGATTCAACCTACCATGTATAAAATACTGTATTTGGCCATCTAGTGGAGATAGGGTCCATGGCCATGCACCTATCATTGTCTGGTCTAGCAGATTACCTGTATAGTTGGTTCAGGATTAAACAACAATAAGATAGCAATAGAAGAAGTGAGTTAGTGCATGTAACACATTGCCAAATCAGTGATACTGTTAGGCTTTAAAAGGAAGGTGGCATCATATCAGTTGCAATGACCTGGAGATGGTAACTCTACCCTGTAGATGGTGCATTTCTGTTTACCAACCCATATTCTCAACACTGAAAACCATACACTACGATATACCTTTCACTGATGGGAACTGCCACTGTTCATTTAGTAAAAGTGGCTCTGAGGTGAACCAGAGACAAATTGTGTGTATTTAACCTGAGGTATAAGGTTGCACCAACAACAGCTAAAGCAACAAAGTCCAACTTGAATAAGGCAAGGGGAAATTGGACACTGCTGGGTTCATGTTGGTGGTGCTCTGTAACTCACCAACTCCCAAGCCATGTGACAGGTAGGGATGTACAATCACCAACTCACTCAGTGGAGGTTTAAAGGATGGTGTCCAGCCTTTATACAGAGTGGTGAGCATTTCTTGTATCTGACTTTTCTTGTATCACATTTTCCCGTTTTGCAAGATTGGATTTTACACATGCCCTAGCAAAGGTCAGTTTGGTGCTAACAAATTAGGATATCATGCTTATATGAACACTTTTATTTCCAAACCAAGTATTAAGAATTTAGCAGTTGACTACAAAGGAGCCGAGGACACATGTGGGAATAGGGTGATCAGCCATAGCAGTTTTTCTGGGACTGAGGGATTTTCCAGGACATGAGACTTTCAGACCTAAAACTCGGAGAAGCATGGGAAAACCACGATGGTTGCTCACCCTTCAGAGGAATAACTTGGAGATTACATTTCTCTTAAGTAACTTTTGCATTTTAGGATAAGTTTTGTGCTATCCCATTAAAGAAGCATGTGGGAAAGCCTCTGTGTTTTCCTGAGGAGGAATTCTTTTTTGTTGGGAATGGTGATGGGAAGATGGAGAAACCTCCAGTGACCAACTGGAGGTTGCTCTCAGTCCCATCTGCTTCTCCCCTAGGAACCCAAAGGACAAGGGGACAGGTAATTTTGGAAATCTGCTGGAAGAGTGAACAGGGCAAATGATCTACTAGTTGGAGGGGCTGTGTCCTATGGGACCTGGTTTAAAAACTAGTACATGATAACAAGTTCAAGAACATCTGACCTTTTAAGTATTTCAGTGAGGGCCATTCACCTGTTCTATGCAAGAGGTCTTTCTTGCATCAGACAGGAGTAAGTGGCCTTGTCACATGATCTGGGAAACCTACAAGGCCAGCTTTTCCATTAGGTTTACTGAAAGACTGTTACTTTGCCTTACTCTTTCAGTCGGTAGCCTCTATGACTTGAGTAGTTGGCTTGTTAAGCTCCTTTTCAGAATTTGTTGTTAATGTTGATCATTTCAAAATCTTGCAGGTCCTTCATGGAACACAGAACAGCCACATTCTTCCAAATGATGCCCTAAAACTTGGCATGTTTGATCATGATTGTATTCAACAGAAGAGGGCCAAACGTGTGTTTATCTGCTTCCCTATCTGTCTCAACCTCAATTAAGGAAAAAAAAACTTGAGTGGCTTGTGAGTTCTGGGTTGAGGCAAGCTGACAGCAGGAAGAAGTTAATGCCACAGGGACCTTGTTTGGGCCATATGGCATGTTATGGGAAGAAAGAGAAAAGAGAGAGAATGCTAGAACTGGTAACAATCTTTGAAAGGCAAAATGAGACTATTCTGAATCTTCATATTCTTCAGAGATGTTATATGTGTCATCAATGATCAGCCATGGAAGCACCAAAAGCAAAGGGCAAGCTTTGGGATAAGGGCTGCCACCTGCTTCCATTTTGCGTTAAATGCCTGGGGACACTATTTTGTTTCTAGCCTGATCTGGTGTAGTATCTACTAGGAGAACTTCTCATGCCCACGTCTTTGGAGTAATTATTCTTATTGCTCTACTAACATTTCATCAGCTTGAGCCTCCAAGCCCATCAGCCAAATCTGGGGAGGGAATGAGTCAAAGAGCATGTTCTCACATCCTGACGACGTCAAACTGATACCCACATTTCTTTTTACACCAATACAAGCTTTGATGTGGGTTTCTGCCACTTGAATAAATTATATGTGCACAAACATGTAAAACTAGGGACTAACATAGCATAGCACAGTGTATGAGGACCTTCAATGAGATGTTGGTGTAGATCCTGGGTTTCAGGCTCTGTGGACACTGTGAAGGTCACTCTCTGGTCTTCAGAGTCTAACTTGAAATTTTAAGAGACTGGTTGGGATGACCTGTAGGTTCCTTCGAGCTACAACTAAGCCTCTCTGATTCTTCTCTTTGCTTCCTTTTTGGAACATAACTGCTAGTAAAAGTTTCCGTCTCCCTCAGAGCCACACCATGAAGAGATATTCGGTACGAGAGGTAGGACTGCAAAGGGGGGAGACGAGGTGTTTAAGTACAGGATGGCTTAGAGAGCTGATGAGTTGCCCGGATAAAATGGGATTTACGGGGTTAGCTCTGGGCAAGCCCATTTCTGCTTGGTGACTGAAATTTCTGAATGGAAGGTAGAAATGGTAGAGAACAAAAGTGAGCTCGAATCACTTAGCCAAAAAAATTAATATCAACAAAATGTTAACTAAATAAAAATGTGGCCTTCATTCTTCAGATGTTACTAAGGGAAGGGTAAATTTCAGGCTCATGAGGTGACACTAAGGCCAACTTGACCTATACATTTTCCCGCTCAGTGAAACACCCTGATGATTCTATAATGGAATCCACTTTTTGTTTTTGTGGTTCTTGCTCTCTGGACAAGATTCCATGAGGCTAAGGTTAGAGCTGCATTTCTGAGATGTCCCAAGGGGGCGCTCAGTTGGCTTGATTCATCTTCACTGTTACTCGTTCTATTCCTTCTTTCTGTAATGCCTACAGCCCACCTTTTTCCCTGCCTATGAAAACCTTGCCAGTTGAACTCCATCATTCCCTCCTCTGGAAACCTACCTTCAAACTCCCAGGTAGAGTCCACTGCCCTTCCTGGGGGCTTCTGGAATATTTCCATCATACAGCACTTATCACACTGTTTATAGTCAGCTATTTCCCAATCTTTCTGCTGAACTGCCCTTTACTCCAGTCCTGGGACTGTGGGGTCTTTGTAACCCAGCAAAGAGATTTAGTTATGACTCAAATTAGATTGATATGATATCAATAACAAAGTGTTCTAGAAGTGGTGCCAGAAGGCCCTGCTGGGATCATCCCAGCACCTTGAGGAACTGCCCTTGTGCATAAAAAGACCATGTGCATCTTAAGTCAAATTCCAAATTTTAGTGCTGAGATCCCCAATTTTATTATTTTTAATTTTTTAAATTTATCTTTTTTAAAGATTTATTTATTCATTTGAGAGAGATTGAGTACGTGCATGCACGTTGAGTTGGGGAAGGGGGTTGGAGAAAATCTCAAGCAGAGTCCATGCTGAGCTTGGAGACCAATGGGGGGCTTGATCTCACAACACCAAGATCATGACCTGAGCTGAAACCAAGAGTCCGACACTTAGTCGACTGAGCCACCCAGGCGCCTCCCTCCCCAATTCTATTTTGAGTGGGAAACTGATGTAGCAGGGGAGGGGGGTAGGGGTTGCTGAGGGAGTGAGGGTTCACAGTAAAGGGAGAACCTGTACCCATGGAAGTGTTCACAGGATGAGCCTATGGTGCTGGTGGTCTGCCCAAATCCCCTCGGACCTCCTTCTCAGCTTCTGGGTGCGCATTCGCAGGCTTCCATGAGTACTCTTTCTGAGGCCCTGCAGCCACCGCCCAACCCACTTCATAAGACTGCCCTCGGCTACCAGACCCGCTTCCTTGTGGATACAGAAAACCAAGCACCAGGGCAGTGGGATACCCTGTTAGCACGTCCACTCTTAGCAAAGGTGGCTGGGCAGGAGCGGCAAAGTCCAGCTCCCTCATTGAAGATGCAACTTTCACTCCAAAAGCCCCTCCAGATTCAGGCAAGGAACTGGCCTGAGCCTAAAACTGCCCCCTTACTTAACTTCATCCCTCCCCTGCTGGCCTCCCCTCCTCTCCCTCAGATTTCTCCCAGGAGCACTTTAATAAATTGCACACACATCCTTGTTGCAATAGCTGCCTCTAGAGAGCCACTCCAAGACAAGATTTCAACTTTTGGCTTTCTGAGACAAGCCTCCCATTGGCAAGGTCAAAGGCAAGCAGGCCCCCACCTCTGGCCTGCAGAGTTTTGAGAGGATTGAGATGGGCATTCTTCATTCTCCGTGGCTCATCTGCATTCAAACGGGAATGGGATGTTTTACGTATCTCTGGGTCAGGGGCTGTGGGAGCGAAGGAGGGACCGGACCAAGTCCTGTCTGGCCTGTGGAGGGCAGTTGAAGCCGGTGGGGTCATAGGCGGCTTCCAGGAAGTTTTAAAAACTGACATAATCCTCTGTAAATCATCCCATATGCAACTTAAATAGATCTAGTCAAAGGTAAAAATGCACTTTTTCCCTCTTATCACACAGGAAGGTTTTTATGTCTCGGTTTAAGCCAAGATGGGAATTGGAAGCACTACAGCATTTTTTTTTTCTTTTTTGGAAATTATTCTTGGGAAATGGCTCTCTTGAAAGAGCTAGCTCTTGTGGTCTTTTCTGTCCAGTTTTCGGACATCATTTTAGAACTTTGGATAAAAATTCAGATTTTAGATGTATATTGTATTAAAATTTGACACATGTAAGAGTCTTGCTTTCAATTAACTAGGAAGGAAGGAAGGGAAGGAGGAAGGAAGGAAGGAAGGAAGGAAGGAAGGAAGGAAGGAAGGAAGGAAGGAAGGAAGGGAGGAAGGGAGGAAGGGAGGAAAGAAGGAAGATTTACTGAACATTCATTCATGTTTGTGTTTTTATTTTAGGCTAAAAGATCAATAACACTGACCATTTTCAGTTACAAGATGATTAGCTATGTTTTTTGAAGTGATCTAATTGCAGATTCTGGACCCTCCTCCTTAGAAGTGGGTTGTAAAAGCAGATTCCACTCACTGGATGGGAGGGAGATTGGGTGACACAAAATGGTTTTTGTCAACATTAATAATTTGTCCCGTTTCTCTCTCTCATGTAGCATTGGGAATACTTAGATCATTCAGTTATTAAAACATGCCAAGGAAAATCTGTCCCCTGTGACAGAAATCTCATAGATATTTTTCTAGAGCTTTCCCACTCAACGACTCAACAGTTTATCATGCATTTATAATGCCTCATCTCCTTTTGTGAATTCTGTCGTATCTACAATCTCAACATCTGATTGTTGATGTAGCCCCAGCTGATGCAAATGAACAAAAACAGGTAAACATCACCAACATAAAGCATATCATCTTAACTGTTAAATGATTTCATGCATCCATACTATTTTAAACTCATTTTCTTCTTTCATCATTTTTAAGAGTGTGTCATGAAGGAATATGAGCTCGGCTGCGTACGATCTTGTAAGAACTAAACCTTGCCGGAGTATTAGACTGTGATTATCATTCATGTAGTGTATGACTTGATATATAAAGAAATTGACACATGCCTATGTATGCCCACAATAGACTAATTTGAGAAAAATGTAGCCTAATGAATAATGCATGGACTGAGAGAGAAGAGCTGTTTTGAGCCTCACCCCTCACCCCCTTCCAGCTCTGTGACTCTGAGCACATCACTTAACCTCTCTGGCTCCCACTCCCTTACCCTCAAACTAATCATGCCTCTTTGATCTGAACATCAAATGAATAACATTTCTAAAAGAACTTTATAAGTTGAGAAAAAGTATTCAAATGTTAGTTTACTAATTAAAGCTGAGACTGGAAATACTGATTAAAAGTAAGAAAATAAGAATTAAATTTCAATCGTAACAAATTGTACTGTCTATTTATCATCTTTTATCAATCTACTTGACAATTAACTGTTTTAGGGACTGTGATGTGCCAGGTGTCCCTTGAGGGACACATAGTGAACAAGACAGGTGCGGTCAAGCGCTAAATGAAACTGACAGCAAATGATAAAGAGTCGGGACAATTTAGACAGTAGTAAATGGCATACAGACTAAAAGGGAGAGGTAGGTACCCAGTTGGGTTAGGGCCATATGAGATGGAGGCCCAGTCCCGCTGAAGAGGTGCCATTGGGCCAAGCCCTGGCCGGGGTCATCTGGGCGAATGAAGATCTGAGGGAGAACATTCCAGGCCGATGGGACAGCCTGTACAAACCACCTGGGGTAGGATACGGCCAGGCCTTGAAGCTGGGTTTTCCCCTTCTTGTTATTTTGGACCTCTGTGTTTCCCTGTTTTATATGGGGCTTTCATCACATCCTCCTCTGATGTGTATCTGATTCCATGGTCTGGAGTAAGAGTGCCAGCTCGAAGACATCTGCACCCTGCATGTCTTCTTCGTTCTCTCCAGCCCTGAGCCCCCGGGGACCCCAGCATCTTCTCCGAGGGGCCACGCTACTCTCGCAGGCTGGCCCCTGCTCCCTGGGAAAGAGAAGGACAAAAGGATGATGTACCATTCCTATTGGCGAATAGGAAAAAGGGGCACGATTCATGCCAGGACTTGGGGTCAAGGGAGAGGGTTGGATAAAGTAGGCAGTTTCAGACTTTCCCCCTTAAAAAAAAAGACCCCTCACTCCTTCCTGCCCCCACTTAGATTGAGCCCCCAGAGGGCAACACCTGTACCCAGGTGAAGTGGAGTGGTGCGCAGGAGTGTAGAACCCAGAACTCAGGGGAGGGGACATACCATTTGCTTCCAACAAATGGATTGAGTCACCCCCTCTTCTGTCCAGCCTAAAGCAGCTGTAGAGCCCTGACCCTGCCAAGGAACCTGTGCAGAGGACTCGTGAGTGTGTCATCATCATCTTTGTGACAGAGACCTTTCGTTTCCCTGGGCGTTTCCTTTGGACCTGTGCAGGGGATCTCACCGGGGAAGGCACCTGTGGGAAAGCCATTCTTCCTCTGTGGGCTTGCCAGAGTCCGTGTGCACTCTGGCCACAGGAAGACTGGTGACCCACACAGGCCTTGGCATGATGGCCACAAGAAATGGCTCGGTGTAGGGAGGACATACAGCTGTATTCCAGAAAGAAACTCTGCCTCCATTTCCAGAGACAGTGACCTCCCCTTAGACTTCTGCTTCAAGGATGGAAATCTGACCGATTCTCATAAAAGCACGGACACCGGGGCACAAATGCTGGAAACCAGCGCCAATCCCAACTTCCACGATCCAGAAGAATCCAATTTTACCCATATCTATCCAACTTCTTTATGCTTTTTTTTGGTCAGGGAAAACGGGAGGCTGTAGGGAGATTGAGCTAAAAACACGGAGTTTTTCTCTGTGACATTTTGCTTCTATATATTTGATATGTGTATCATCATCTGTATGAGTTGCTTTGCTTTTTCCCAAGAAGTAAGGATTTTTGTTAACAATCATTTGCAGTGGGGGGAGGGAAGAGGAGGAGGGAACATGGGGTATAGGACAGCTGGTTAGAAGAGATCATCTGGTTATTTATTTATGGTTTATTTAGGCAAAGGGGCCTTAAAAAAAAGGTTTTGATAAGAATGGCCAAAGTTTCTTCAAAGATTAACTGGCTCTTTTCTTTAAAAGGGCATTAGTTTTCTTTCCTACAGGTGTTCAGAGAGCTCAGGACTGGGTGTCCACTAGAATTTTCTGCTGGTCTGTAGATTTCCTTAAGGCACATTGCTGACATCATGGAGCCCTCTCTCCCTCTCCCTCTCCCTTTCTCCCTCTCTTCCCCCCCACTCCCTCCTCCCTCCTCGTCCCTCCTCCCTCTGCTCAATCTCTCCCAATCTCTTTCCTCCTCTCTTCAGTTCCTTCAGGTAAATCCTACTCAAACTTGTACCAACTTGTTTTTGACTGACAGCGAACAGCGAGAGACTTTTCTTCACTTTGAGAGAACCTAAACACCTCTCTTTCCCAAGGCAACCTGCATCGACCGATCATTTCTTTGCCTGGTCATAACTTCCCATCTAGGCAGGCGTCCGGTGCATCTGTCTCTGCAGGTAAGAGGTATGCGCTTCGGTCAACACCGTAGCCCTCAGCCGGCTGGAGAGATTTCTGAAAAACTTTACTCCCAGGCAATGAACGAGTGGTGATTCTCTTAAAACTCACTTAAAATCATTCAAAACTTCCAAGCTTATCTGGGGGAAATTTACAAGTGCTGTTTGCATGTGGAAAACGGGTTTTTTACTTAATGATGGGGCAAAAAAAAAAGTGCTTTATTTTTGCCTGTGAAACAATATCCAGATGTTGTCTTGTTTGCTGTGGGTGTAAGTGATCTAGGTGGAGGGAAGGAACGACTCTCACAGTGTCTGTCAGAGCAAGTTTGTTACTGATTTTCAGTGATTATAGAGTTCTTGGGTCTTTTTCTGGCAGTCAGTTTCCTTTGTCCGGGGAGAAGTCAGAGTAGGTTGCCGTAAGGCGAAACCTCACCGGAATATTTCAAAATCTGTTACCTATCCTTAGGAGAAAAAAAAAAAAAAAGTTACGTAAGTTTTCCGTGGTAGGTGGAAGGAAGGTAAACAATTCTGACTTTGGAAACATTATGAACCTTTGTTCACAACCTGTGCGTAATGTGTCTTAGAACCTGAGTATGATTTCCAGTGAGTTTAGACTGCTCTCGGCTGAGAAATGTTACTCTGGGTGGAATTTCCACGCAGCGCCCGTGAAGCTAGTTTTTTATCTCCTCTCTGCACTTCCGGATTTAGTCGCCTGAAGGAAATAAGAATTGGTCGTTCAATGAGGTGTTTCTTGACCTCCCAACTTCTGAAAGCCACAGGTTAGGACACTGACAACAAATGCAATGTTCAACTTGGCAAAATTAAAGAGCAAAATGATCCGTCCTACTCAGTTCACACATGTAAGTTTATGTCTTCTGAATGGAAAATATTTTCATTCTTTTTTTTTAACCTAAAGGAAGAATTTTAGAGACAAAAATGACAACTGATTTGTAAAGTCCCTTCTCTGAAACCCCCAAATCACACTCTCTCTCTCACACACACGTACAATCAACTGTTACCCCCGATCTTACCCCATTTTGTCCTCTCTCATAAATGTTTTAAAAAAACCGTGTAACGATCAACAATAGCCTTAGGTGACAAATTCTCTCAATTTAAGGTTGTCCGAAGAATTCAAAGAAAAGGGTCCATTGCAGCCATCCCTTTGTGGACCGGGTCAGGAGGCTCGCAGTGGAACGAAGTGAGCACTTACTCACGCAGGGCTCCCTCCTCTGTTCCTTCCCTGGGTTTGGGGGGGGTTGTTATTTTTTGTTTGTTTGCTTGGTTTGGTTTTGATTTTTTAGCAGTTTTCCTACTTCTCTAGCTGGGAATATAATCAATGACCATGCAGGGAGCCACCCAGAGGTCACATGGCAAGTCTTCAGAAAAGGCTAGAAAAGTAGAAGAGTTTATCCAGATCAGGTAATCACATCTCAGAAACGCTAATCAAATAATGGAGCTGACACGTCTTCACTGAGCTAAGGAAACGCCTAAGTACTTTGGGGGTTTGTTAGGAATAGACTTGGTTGAATGTTGTGATTCTGGTCGCTTAAGGAAAACACATTTTTAAAAAGCCCTCCCACCCTCTTACCACTCCTTCCTCCACCAACAGTTGTGGTCATTTTACGGAAAGTGCTATTTCCCCAGTTTCCTCTCCTCACACTTAAACCAAGGGCAGACGGCCCGGTTTTTGGGGGGAAAGAGAGCGAGACCCCAGGCTTCCCACGCCAGCAGTCGTGAGAGCCAACAAAAGCAGGTCTGTTGGCTGCTTGACACAGGACTCAGCACACTCCTGCTCTGCCCTGGTGTGGAGGAGACCTGGGAAGGGCTGTGCTTTCTTGTTTTGGGGTGTGTGTGTGTGTGTGTGTGTGTGCGTGCGCGCATAATTATATACCTGAAAGACACAACATGCCCCGTAACTGCTGTGTGGTACTGACTGCAGAGCCAACGTTTACAGACGCAATCAGTAAATGTCAAGCATTTGAAATACCCTTTCCTGCCTCACCTCCTCCCTGGTTAGAGATGTGGAGCAATCCTCTGACTTCCTCGCATGCCCACTTCAGAGTCCAGAGTTGTTTGTGGACTATATTTGCCATTTGGCCGCGTCGGAATCTTAGAGCCAACACAGCAGTCCACGGACGAAGCCATGCGCGTGACGGGGCACAGATGACGAGCCCCTGCTCAGGACGAATCAACCTCCCTCATCATTTCCCGCAGTCTTTAAGATATAAGTAATTCAGCCACTGTCTTTCTGCCTGCAACAATTTAAGCACCTCACACTGGAGGAAATGGGGGTGTCTCCAAATGTGTTTTAATTTATCTTTCAAGTCAGAATAACTTTACTCCAAAAATAGTCAGGGAGCTATGGCCAGAGTCAATGTTAGTTTGTAGATTTGCAAAAAAGAGGTTGTTGTGTATTAGTGGGTAAATGCAGGAGCCATATCAGGCAGAGGTTTTCTTTTTTTTTTTTTTAAGATTTTATTTATTTGACATAGAGAGAGAGACAGCGAGAGAGGGAACACAAGCAGGGGGAGCGGGAGAGGGAGAAGCAGGCTTCCCGCCGAGCAGGGAGCCCGATGCGGGGCTCGATCCCAGGACCCTGGGATCATGACCTGAGCCGAAGGCAGACGCTTAACGACTGAGCCACCCAGGCGCCCCCAGGCAGAGGTTTTCATCCATCCTTCCCTCTCCCCTGCCTTTCACTTCTGTCTCATAGAGCCACCTGGGCTGTGGGGTTGCTGGTGCAGCTGGAGAGTGGGGTGCGGCAGGGCTGGGAAGTGGGGTAGCAAACTGGGCCTTGCTCTGTGCCCCTCAAGGATGCAGTGCCTTGGCAGGGGACAGCTCTGACACAACCCCCTGGCTCTTTGCTGCCGTTCGGGTAGTTTCCCTGTGCTGGTTTTACAGGCAGGTAAAGGGAACTGTGTGGCCGGAAATGAGCAGCCCTAGAAATGCCAAACCTTTCCTCAACTAAAGGAAAAAAGAGCAGCCTGCTTCCCCACCTTGAAAGGGAGAGATGAGGGCACAGAATAAGAGAAAATAATATATAACCTAGAAGTTTTGTTTTGTAAGAGTTACTTGGTTGAGACGAAAGGGAAAAAATGAGTAAATCCTTGGAGTGCCTGGGTGGCTCAATTGGTTGAGCGTCTGCCTTCGGCTCAGGTCATGATCCCAGGGTCTTGGATCGAGCCCCACACCAGGCTCCCTGCTCACCAAGGAGCCTGCTGGTCAAGAGCCACCAGGTTCCATTGGCCACTTACGCCCGCATCCATGTTTCTGGGTTCTCCACCTGACCATGTCCCTGGGATTACAGATCACTGTGGGGCCGTGGGAATACACAGGGGACTCAGAGGGGGACTCCTGCAGTAGGTATCCAATTCTCAGGCTGGTTTGAGGACCCAGGTAGTTAGGTTTGGGTTTCAATCTACATCCTATTTCAGCTGAAGTTGCCCTGGTATCAGGCTAATAACTATGAGATATTTGTGTGTTTTCTCCAGGACCACACTGGAGTCTGATCAAGATCATATGGGGCTTGAAAAATATACAATTGTGGGGGGGGTGGCTCTTTAAGGAAAATGAATGCAAAATCATGACTAGAAAATTAGGTACAAAGCTTTGGAGAGGGCTGATCTGGGTATAAGCGAGACTCCCTGAAGCTTGGTTTCATTACCTTCATGATAAATCCGCTCTGTGTCATACATAATAAAGACCCAATACTTGCTTTTTGAAGGAATGGTTGCATCCACTTATGTAAATTTTAAATGCTGGCTGCCCTCTGAGTAACTGGAAAATGATAAGCAAAAATACCGTCGTGCTTATACATATCTAAGATCGGTGATATATGGAAAATTGATGTGGGCGATATGTAGAATGTTTCTCATGCCACTGGCAAGTTGCCGTGAAATGTAGATCCTTGCGCTGTGGCCAAGCCTTTAGGCCATAACTGGGCCCAAGGGCAAGATGCTATCAAAGTTCTGTTTTTCCTACAGCAGACTGTGTGGGCACTGAAATTAATGGTGCACTTTTTCCATTTGAAAAGCCCTCACTCAAGTTAAAGCCAGAAGAACATCGTGCTAGTCATGAGCCTAGAACCTTGCATGATATGAAAGGCATCGAGAATGTGCTTCTCTTCTAACAGGCTGGAGGGTTTGCCCCTGTGAAATGTCCATGAAACGTCCATGTGTCTGGCAAGGGACAGCCTCTTCCCTTTGTTTCTGTTAACACTGTTTCCAGGTCAAGCAGCAGGGTAACATGCCATTTCTCGGTACGAATGCTTGAAAACCCATGCCTACCAGGCCAGATAACACTCTCACTGCCTCCCACCTCCTCCTACTTCCTTGCTATTATTATTCACTCCTCTGACTAATATTTCGTGCAGCCCCACTGGGGACACCTTTCCAGACTATGATTGGTATGGGGTGGCAAGGTGTCGTGCTCTCCAAGAAGGAACATGTTGTGATGTTCATGTGTCCCTTGACTGTGAGTTGTACTTTCGGGACCTGCACGATCCCTGCAGATGACTGGCCGGCCTTCGGGATTGCAACATGACCACAGATAGTCAGCCCCTAAGAATGTATTTACTTTTCGCCTCTTTGTTTCTCTACCTCCATCTGATTCCCTCAGGATTTAAGTGGATTTTCAAAGGCACATCCACATACCTTCACACAAATACAACACGACGTAAAAGTAGTTGAAAAAGAAAAAATATGGGTAATCCTCAAAGAGGTAATTTGATTAAATCATCTGCTTGCTTTATATGAGTTTTATTTATTAAAAAAAAAACCACACACAAACACAATGTACACAGGCCCACAGTGGCAGAATCTTGTTTGTGACTTCAGAATTAAATGTGAGTTGTAAATACACTTTATATTTGAACCAGGGAATCAGTGAGGCCCTTGCTGGATCTAGTCTTATCATGCATCATATTTTATAATTCCTTTGAAAGATATTCTATTCTCCCTCTTAGGATTTTTTTTTTTTTTTTTGGTATCACTATGTCTATAATTTAATTATCCGTAAGTGAAGGGACAAGCATCCTCCACTGGTTTAGACTCAGGTCTGGCACGAGCCCCAGGAAGCCATCTATGACCCACCACACCTGGGCTAGCAGCCCTGTGTAGACGTCCCTCCCCACCCCGGACTAGCTGGTTCCTACCACTTGGCCCCACATTATAAGAACCCATCTACTTGTCTCTTTCACCTACTGAATTGCAAGCTCCATGGTGATGGAGATTTTACCTGATTCTTCCTCTGCGCTCCCAGAGCTTGGCCCAAGTAATTCCTCAGGCGATGCTTGTTGAATCAACCCGCATTGACACGAAGGTGGAATTTTTGCCATAATTACATCTTCAGTTGAACCATGACCTGCATTTATGCCAACTGAGAACTTTTTATCCAAAGTGTTTTAAAAATACATATATCTGAAAACTACAAACTGGTGCATTTTTTTTCTCTTGGTGAACATTACAAAGTGATAGATCGACTGCTAGAATTGCTTCAGTGGGGTTATTATGGAAGGGAGACATATTTTTCCAAGTTTCTACAGGGTACCCTGTACCTACAACAAAGTAGTTGAGTAAACCCCATACAGGGAAAATAGGCAGCATGCAAAATATTTTGGAAAGAAGGAAATTGAAATAAAACTCCATGGCTTTGGCATGGGAGTGTGGACTGAAAGTTTGATTCTGAGGATGAAAACAAGGGAAAGAAAGAAGAGGTGGAATTTGCTGCAATCCTGGTGAAGAAGAGGATGATTTGATCCCTGGTTTGGCCAATCCCGGGGACGAGGCCCTATCGTCACATCATTCAAGTCGCCCTCAAGTGCTCTGTTTTGATCTGGCTTGTGTTAGCATACCTGGGGAAATACGGGTATTTGGCTTTCAGATTGTTTTAAATTTTAAGTTGAAGAGAATTTTCTAAGATTTCCAATATTAAGGATGAAATAGTCTAGGACTCAAACTTACAAGAGCCACCTTTCTGGGATCACCATCAAATGCGTCTCCGACTAGGAGCAGTCTATGCCAGCACACGGTGTTTCAGAGTCTAAGGCTGTGTGAGCATATGTATATTCAAAAATAAATTTTATAACGATGAATATTAGCTTGTCTAGTCCAGTCTCCTGGGGATGTTCTCTAAACTATGCTTTTCGTAGCACACTTTGTTTAGTTTTCAATATCTGAAGAAACAGTCTATGACATTTCTATGACTAGCCCTAACTAACGTGGGTGGAAATGCATATTTAATGAGTTTTTAATCAAATCCAATCGGGATTTTGGATGGTTGGGCTCCAGCCCCAGTCCCCCTCGCCCGGCACACATGTGCGGGCAGCTTGCTCAGCAGGAGCCTGGGTGGCTGAGGGAGAAGCCTCAGTCCTTGATCTCAAGGAGCCCCCAGTCTGCTTCTGTGAGGATGTGTGGGTGGGAACAGAGGTGGAAAAGTAGTAAAAACCACTCTAAGAGCAGACCATCTGTTGTGCCAGGCAGGACACAAGAACTGCTGGAGGAGCCATGGCAAACAACTGGAGATAGTCAAGAGATAAGACCAGATACATTTGGGACAGTTGGGAAAGGCCTGGGGTATTCCAGAGAGTGTTGGAGAGTGACTAGGACTTTGAGAGTCAGGATGGGAGGAGAAGCCATCAGAGTGAGAGAATGGCAGGTGCACCAGGGAGAGAAGGGAGGGGAAGTACTGGCAGTAGTCAAGGTGATGATGCTGAGGGCTCGCTAAAGGCCACTTGGTTCTAGGTCCGCCTTATCCTAACAACAACTGTTCATCTTATGCAGTACGCTTTATTATGAGCCTTGTTTTTGAGAGGAAAGCAGGGCACAGAGGTTATGTAACTTGCTTCAGAAGGGGTGAAGCCATCTTTGAAGCAAGGTCATTGGCTTCTAGAGACCATGCCCTTCAGTGCTGAGCCTCTGGAGATCAGACTCAAGGGCAGGCTGGTGCCAAGGACTGTTTGGGGTTCAGTTTGCTAAGCAGTGAGGAATCACTGGAAGCTTTGGTTTTGGGGGGTCTGAGCTGCATTTACAAATACTGGTCTGGCAGTAAAGGCCATGTGATTTGCCAGAAGGGTGTTTTGAGAGGCCGGTAAAAGGCACGAAGACCTGGAGCCCAGAGTGACAGCAGAAGGGAAAAAGAAGGTGCTCGCTGGGTGCATTAGAAGGCAGAATCTCTGGGCTTGCACTAGACTATGTGGGAGGGAAGGATTTTACAGACAGGTGGTGGGATGAGGATGCCATTGTTTGGAACCAAAAATCAGGAGAAGTAACTACATTTAGGGAGAATGAATAATATGATTTCTGTTGGAGACAAGTCAGTTCTGGGCATTTCTCTAGGAAAGGTGTGCCAGGGGATGTTGAAAACACAGAGTGGATCTCAGAAGAAGTGCTGTTGGTCAGCAGCAGTTAATGTGATGGGACCAGGCATGGTCAAGAGGGTTAGGTGGAGGACACAAGAGACAGTATAAAGAGAAATAAAGGAGGATGAGCATAGGACCCTGGGGAACACAACTGGCGAGGGCCTGGTTGGAGAAGAGGGAAAGTCTACCACGTAGAAAGAGAATGAATCATCAGAGAAGCAGATAGAGGACTGTAGCAACTGACAGTAGGAACTTTCTGGAGATGCTCTTGCTGACACCACCTTGACTCATTTATCATAGCAGGTGAGAGCAGGTTTGGAAGTTGAGGGAAAGAAGCTGCTGGTGGTCTGATGGTGTCAACAAGAAAAGACGAGGGGAGGTCTTGGTGGCCTCTTCCCAACTCATGCTGCAGATAAAAAATCAGAGGATTGAGAGATTATTGTTTGGCTGGCAAATCAGAGTCCTCGGAGGCCTGCAGGGTGGCTCCTTCTGAGCCTTTTGTTAGTGAGTTTCTTTCCCTCCATGCCCTGTTCTAAGGGTGACTAGCCCATTCCTTTTCCTCCTGAAACTCAACCAAGTGATTCAATAAATTCACCTCTATCACAATTTTCAAAGTACAGGCTTAGTGCAGAGGGGAGCTTACTTGTGCTCCTGAAGGAAGATTCTAGCAATTCAGGCCCTTTGACACCTGGGTGAATACCTGGTTTTTCCAAGTTATGAGCTTCAGTTCTCCTGAGACGCTCTGGATAAATGACAAGCCCATTCTTGAATGCGAATGTGTTTCCAGTATAAAGGGAAAGATAATGCAGTGTCCAAATTTGCTAATTACTGCAATGATTAAAGAAAGACTTTTCAAGTTTATTCTTTCATAAGATCAGCGACCTTTTGAACACAAGCAGGATCTGACAAAGACAGTCCTAATGAGGGAAAGAGAATGAGCAAGCAATGCCAGTTCCCTTGGAACAATTAGCTGCTGTTGGCATTGGACCTACAGCTTAAAGTTTGTTTTGCTGGGACTACCTTCTGGTTTCTTGGTGTTGTGCTGTGATTAAACAAAACTTCAGCAAAACATAAAGGGCTGTATTATGGTCATTTTGAAAAATATATAGGGGGATTAAAAGAATGGAAGCTTTCGTTTTCTTAGCAAAAGTCAAGTGAGGAATATATCGGAAACTTCTGGGTAGGAGAACATACATATGTGATAAGAGTTCTTCAAGCCCTACAGAAACAGAAGATGAGTGAGAACAAGCCCCTGGCAGGTAGTTGTTAAGAGAGGCAGGTTGATCTCATGACAAGAAACCTTGGACTTTGGAAGCCGACTTTCCTGGATGCGAATTCCGGGCATGCAGACTCCCAGCCACAGAGCCCTTGGGTAAGGCACAGTGATGTTCTGAGCCTCGGCATCTTTGCACATTTGGGGGCACATGGGAAACCATCAGTCAATAGAAACTGGTTCCTTCTTTTTCTATTCAAGGTCCCCACCTCCCACGTAGATTCCTCAACATCCCGGCCGCCCCCCCACCCAAGCCCAAGGTGAACACAGGCTTTTCTTTAAGGTGGCTCGAGAGAAAAAGGGTAGATTTGAAGGCAGAAGCACTAGATTGGAGGGCTGTGTGATCCTCCACCAGTTATCTAACTTCTCAGTTTCTCATCTGTAAACTTGGAGGAATTCCTGCCACAGGGATACCAGGGAGTTAAATGAGATGCTTTTTGTGAAAGTGTCGGGAAGGCTCTTCTGTCTTCTAGGAATCAATAGATAACAAGCATTCTCCAAATGACCAGAACGAGCTTACTTTCCTCCCTAGGGACTTAATTCCCTTTTTATACAGTTCTGTTTTTTAAAAACTGACTTTATAAAGGAACTCAGAATTCCAGAGTCTAAGTCACCACCCTTAGCAAAATCTTCAAACAGATTTTTTATTATTCTTTTACTTATAAAAGGGATTATACCCCAGGGTGGCTGGTGGCTTAGTCGTTAAGCGTCTGCCTTTGGCTCAGGTCATGGTCCCACGGTCCTGGGATGGAGCCCCACATTGGGCTCCCTGCTCAGCAGGAAGCCTGCTTCTCCCTCTCCCACTCCCCCTGCTTGTGTTCCCTCTCTCGCTGTGTCTCTCTCTGTCAAATAAATAAATAAAATCCTTTTTAGAAAGGGGGATTATACCCCTATAGCTACTCAAACTTGGATGAACAAGATTTAGATTTGGCAGAAGCTGGTTTACTGGGTTGTTCTCATTGCAAATTCAGTCAGAAATTACCCTTGTAATTATTTTTTGACATCCTTCATATTGTTTTTGCTGTCAAGAACACATAGAAATATTTAAAAAGGTAACTTTCTCCTAGGTTTTATAAGGAGAGGAGAGTGACAAAGCGAAATACTATGAACTTGGCATACAAATGAACCATGCTCTGGAATTCGGGTGGGTCTAGGAAAAAGTACAGACTCCAGTGGAAAACATACATGGGTGTGTGAGAAATCCCTGTAAACTATAAATTGAGTACATACTGCACAGGCTGGTATGGAAAGAAACCACAAGACTCTCTAAAATCAGGGAAAAGGAGACAGAGAGGAAGTTTGGCACCAAAACACCAGGTGTCCCTGGGAGTCGGGGACGTTTGCAGTTAGGAGCGGTCTTGCTTGGATTTATGGAACCTGACTATCATAAGCATCAATCCGGGTATCTGTTAGCCAGCATTCTCCACCACTGAGCTCAGTTTCTTACGCTCCTCTCCCACCTCTCCTTACCAAGGTCCCCTGTTCAGTTGCTCTGGATTCATCCTCACCTTGTTGCCTTTGCCTGGGTGGTCTCTTTCCTTGAAGACGCTCATCTTTCCTTATCCTCCCAGTCTTGTTATCTACTTTCAACACCCTTCCTTCAAGGCCCATTTGGCTCAGCTTTCCTTTCCATGGAGATTCACCACTTCCAGACTCCCTGAATTTCCTTTTCTCTGGGCAGGACCAGACCAAGAATGTGTCTGTGCCACCAAGACCTTTTCATATTTGGGTCCCCATGTGTGCATTTATTCAGTGCAGGTTTCGCCCCTCACCCCAATCAGATGACAGCCCCTGACTGTCGGGGGCGGGTGCGAGGGGGCTGTCACATTTGACCAAGTGACAACTAGTTACCCTCCTCAGAGTCCTGCTTTGCACCCTGTGTTGGGTGCATTGAGCTGGCCATTTGTGATCCTAGTTCTAATGTAAGGCAAGCTTTCTTATCTCCCTTTTTTGAAAAGGAGGGTGCTGAAAATCAGGGAGACCAGATACTTGTCTGAAGTCACCAACCCAAGTACCTTCCACAGGGCATTTTCCCTTGTCCTCTGGATGCGCCCATCAGGTGGGCCTTGGCCCAAGCTTTTAGACTTTAAGGACTTGCCCCTCACTGTCATACCAAAAGACCTGAGATTTGAACCCAAATCTGTCCGGCTCCAACCCTATTCCTTTCCACTATATCATGCTGCTTCCCTATCACCAAAATGCTCAAGACGAAGCTGAGCATGGAATAATATGGAACGAATATGTGGTGATTCATCTAATTTTGTCAAAATCAAGGGAAGATACCAAAAATCTGTAAATTGGGCCAGAGCGCGTGCGTGCGTGTGTGTGTGTGTGTGTGTGTGTGTGTGTGTGTGTGTGTATACAGAGAGAGAGAGAGAGGACAGGTTTAACACAGGTGAACCATTCCTACTGTCCCTAAACTGTTGACATTGCTCAGTAGTTCCTTCCCTGAACTGTCATTCTTAAGGACGGTCCTATAAGGAAAATCCCTGAGGACTGAGCTGAGCACCATTTCGGTATTTTTCTAGCCAGAAAGCAGTGAGCCTGTGAACTATACTGCTTTCAATATGTAATCGTCCACACCCTGGCGGTGGGCCTGGTCACTGTTATTCCATGCAGATAGTCCACATCCTGTCCAGAGGTCATTATGGGAGCAGATTGGCAGAGAAGAAACATCTGTGGAAATGCATGTGGAGGTCATGGAAAACAAAGGTGCATGAGGTCCATCCAGTGTCAGGGAAATTTCTAGTGTGTTCCCATTTGTTTATTATAATTATCCACCACAGGGGCTGCTTCCTAGCCTGGTGTTTCAAAAGCAAACCACAAAACCTGTGACCTACCACCAGAATCGGGCCCATGACAGTGTGAGGCCCATGACAGCTTTGAGAGCTACTAAAATGTGATTCTTTTGTTGTTGTTGTTGTTTTAGATTTTATTTATTATTTGAGAGAGAGAGAGCACAAGTGGGGGGGTGCAGAGGGAGAAGTAGACTCCCCGCTTAGCAGGGAAACCAACACGGGACTCAATCTCTGGACCCTGAGATCATGACCTGAGCCAAAGGCAGATGCTTCACTGATTGAGCCACCCAGGCGTCCCCTAAAATGTGACTCTTGATCAGATAATTCTCCAAGGTTCTAGAGCCTTTGGAGAGAATTCAAGAGAGAGAAAGAATTTCTAGTGCCCCCCAGCACCTATGAAGAATGAGAGAATGCCGTACTGCCTTCCATGTGGTAGTTCTGCTTGGCAGTTTCTGTTGCCAAATAGCTTTTAAAAAAATCAGATACAGATACCGTTTTTGGCAAAGGGGCTGTCATTTACCCATAAAAACCAAAGCCCTGTGCTGGGAGTCTTTGTGGCCCAAGGGCTCTGCTGTTCATTCACGACGGAAGTGGGTGAGGACAGCTCGAACGCCCAGCTTCTGCCTCCTGGGGTAGAGGACAGGTTCCCACCCATTCTCTCAGCTATCACGTGAGCACAGAGCCTAAGGTTTGGACTGCACACACCCTCCCGGAGGCCCAGGATTCTTTCCTGCAGAGCCAGGTCCCGTCATTGCCACCCTGGATCTCCGGGACCTTCTGTTGAGCTGGGCCCTGGCACCTGGACTCGAGGTAAGACCCCCAAAGTGCTTCCCGCTGGTCATCCAGGGTGGTACAGAAGGAAGAGAAAGATAAAACACCCAAACCTCAAAAGACCAAGGAATTTCTGGAAGGTCCAACCAAAATGATTCATCTTGACCTCAGGCATAATTTTTTCCCTACTCTCTATTCTATTTCATTTCTACTAGCATGTATCTTACTGATTTGAAGAAAACTTCCACTTTTGAAATTTCTAGTGCTTAAATATGAATTAGCACAACTCTATGAGATTGCAAATAAAATACAGCAATAACTTTGTTAGGAAAAAGAATGAGTAATACTTGTACCTTGTACTGTAAAGCCTGAAATTCCAATTTACTTGCATAAACAAAAACTTTGGGTATCAAACTGTTAATAATCCATCAAGCATGCTTCTAAAAATAGCTATTAGCTATTAATTCAGATTAAATTTACAAATAAGTAACTTGCAGAATTAGTGCTGAGTTTTGAGCCTTAAAGACCTTGATCTCAAGGACACGGTATATGACAAATGCAGCTGTGTGAACAAGCACACATCCTTAGGCGTATTTCTTTCAATATCATGTATCATATTATTCACAAACAGCATTGCATGTGAAAAGTAATAAGATGTTTAAAATATTAAATGACAGTAGCTAGCTAGTAGCCTAGTTATCCTTATTGATTGTCCAGTTGAGCATAGTTTACCTTGGGCTTTTAGGACCTACTTAAGGCCTGAATAACTCTTATTCACAACTTTTGAGAGTGAGAAAGATCCTACATATATTGCTATAAATTCATCTTATCTCTGAGAGACGACTTACATGTGTATAACTTTATTTAACATCCCTAGCTATTCATTCTAATACTTGAAAAGCTCCTTTTCTTTTCTTCCTTCCTTCTGCCCACCTTCTCTTCCTTCCTTCCCTTCTCCCTCCCTCCCTTCCTTTCTTCCTTCCTTTCTTTCTTGATATCTTTTAACCAGTGTCTCCCCTTTTCCCAATATTAACAAAGCAATTTCCCCAGCTTGCAAATATTAGGACCTTTTCATCTCTAATAATTTTCTAGTCAGTCTGTTCCAATGTCCTATCAATAACTTATCAATTACCCATGACACCTGAGATGTCTCCCACCAGAATTTAGGTTGTGAATTTTCACAGGAAAATTTATTTTTAAAACCAGGGTGGTCCATAAGACCAAGGGCTTAGTTAGCCCAGAGCTGTGTTAACCCGGCAGCTGCATTGTTGAGCACCAACAGCTACACATTCAATGTACACGTTGAAGAAGTAAGTGAAGTTTCAGAATTTCACGTGCGCTCTGATGTTCACCACTGCCCATGCTGAAGAGAGCTTGGAGGCCATTTCGTCCAACCCTCTCATTTTACAGATGAAGAAAACAGGCCTAATTGATAGCTGGCAATACTAAATTATAGCCCTTCTAAAACTCAATAGCAGAGTTAGTGGGCTTCTTAATGTGCTCAATACCATATGGATCCCACGGGCTGATGAGTGTGCTGTGACCTTGAGCATTTACATTCTGTGGTTTTCAGATGTTTATGTTTCTAACGTGGTATTTGTAATACCAAGGCCCAGTAACCTTCTACTGCAGAGGCCTTGCCAGTCCCCAGTTTTGGGCACCTCCCTTCTTCCATACTCAGCCAGGGCTCCCAGGCTGTGCAGTATCCGCAAAGTCACAGCAGGTGCTGCTGAGAGACCAGGTCCTGAGTGAGGGCCTCATGGGCCCTGTGACCAGTTGAACTCCTTTCTTCATCTCTTGTCTCCTCTCCTGGCCTCTAGGGATTGAGCCCAGATCCTTCCACCTCCTTCAGCCCTGCTCATTTTACCCCAAATGACCATAGCATCATTCCCTGGACTAAGAGAACAGTTCATCAAGCTTCATCCTCTACTGCTTAACATTTTTCTATAGCTGTTCCTCTCTCTCTTTCCTGTCCCGTCAACTGGAACAGAAGCTTTATGAGAATAAGCATTTCATTTGTACACTGGTATCCCCCGTGTCTGGAATAGTCTGGAAAACAGTAGGTGCTCAATAAATACATGTGCAGTGGGTATAACCTTTCTTCTTTCCCTCCTGTCTTTGGGAAACAGGTGTCCCCCTCCTTTCTAGGACTTAACCCCTGGGAGCATCAGTGTCTCCTGTCAACCCTCAAAACTTTGACCTCTAATTCATATCCTCTTTCCTGAAATCTTATTTCCTTAGTTGTCCACTCTGCTGAACTTACATTGCTGTCCAACCATCTGTCTGCCCTTTCTCCAGCTGCTTTGCTGGAAAGTCCTCTCTCCTTCTCCTCAATGCAGTCTCCAAGATTCTGCCCTCATATGCCTTCTGCTCTTGGTATTTTTCTTTTATATAGATCTCATTGACTCATGTGGTTAACTTTTTGAGTCTTCATCATGAGCCCCAAATTTATTTCCTAGAGATGAGCATCTCAGTGCAAACATGATGAGGGCCAACCTCACGATGTTGCCTTCAATACTCTCTGCTTTTCATGTAAGTCTTCCTCTTCATCCAGGGACCAAACCCCAGAGACCTATCAGCTCCACGTCCCCTGCCACCACCCCACATCTAATAGTTGTGTGAATTTCCTCTGTTGGTAAGCCAAGGTGGTGATGCCCTTGAGTTCATGCATTGCTTAGTGAATTTAACAGCATCCCGATAATGTCTCTATAGCTACTCTCCCGATCTCTACCTGTCTTGCTACATGAGCCTGGCTTCTTTTTACCTGTTGAAACGATTCAGTTTGATCTCCATGGCCTTTTAAAATCTACTGCCAGTATAGCTTTTAATCTTTCTTCATACTAACTTTCTTGAGGTACCACAGTGATTCTTAACCATCAATACACATTAGAAGCAAATAGGGAATTTTGAAAAAGTACCAAAACTCAGGCTCCAAATAATATGTCCCTCCTTTCCCTTCTCCTAATGAGAGATTCTGATTCAAGTGATACGTAGGGAAGCCAAGGTACCAGGGCACTTAAAAATTTCCCCAGATGTTTCTTAGATGCAGCCACAGTTGAGAATTATTGATATAACCTATTATCCAATCAAATGAACGTACTCAGGAAAGTACTTTGCCTCACATCATACTTTTGCCTGGGCAATTCCCCTCACAGACAATTCCCTTTTTTTTATTTCCTCTTCCTACAGAAAATGCATGAAGACTTCTCTGATTCTTTCAGTTGGAAAGAATCAATCCTTTCCTGGAAGTTTCTGTATGTTTCTATGTATTACATTCATTCACGTCAGCTGGGAAGACACTGAGTTAGATAAGGACAGCATAGAGTATTAGAATAAGACAAAGTCCCTGTCTTTATGTGGCTTACAGTGGGATAGGAGAAACACATGAGCCAGTAAATAACATAAGTTTTGTGATAGAAGTCTGTAAGTGTCCACAAGATAATGTTTAGCCATAAAGGATTCTATTCTGCTTGGTGTTATGATAATTCATGTATACGTCATCTCCTCTATTAGATGGTATAATTTGAGGACCAAGACCAGACATGAGACCGCATTTTCTTATAATAGTGTTAAATGTTTGCTGAATGAGTGAGTGAGTGAGTGAATGAGTGACTGAGTGACTGAGTGAATGAATGACATGCTGGTCATTAGGCATCAATGGGGAGTAGCAACAGCTTCCAGGAAATAGTGGCCGGGATGGAGGGGTTGTCACCACTGGAGTTTAAAAACCATGTCATCATCTTTAATCCTAGGCTATGTGTGAGTTTTACAGTTTTCCTCAATCATCCTTTCCATAGTTTATTTAATTAGCAATAATCGCACCGCGGATAAACCTCATTGGCTACGATACTGTCACTGCGCAAAGCTCCATAGTTTATTTAAAATGGTAATAGGAATAGCATTAGAAACTAGGTCCCATTTCTCATGACGGGGAAGAGGGTAATGGTCCGCCCAAAATAATAACTTAGCCCCTTTGGTTTTAATAAATAAATCCTAGAGATCAAATGTGATGGTTTGATGGATAAAGAGAAGAACTGGAGGAGATGAGAAGAAATAGCTGCCCACCCTATTGATCCATGAGCCTTCCCTCCTTTCATTCTGACCTTACCATGGTCTTCAAGTTAAGTCCTTGGGCCTCTTAAAAAAATATTTTAATATCTTTAAGTTAATGGAGACAAATAGGATTCTGCAGCATCCAGGCTAATGTTGTGTATGTGTGTGTGTATGTGTGAATGTGTGTGTATGTGGTGTGCATGTGTGTGCATGTGTGTATGGGGTAGGCAGGGTAAATAAGGGAGGAACTAACGCACATGGGAAAGTAATTACACTTCTTTAGTGGAAACCTTTAATCTCTTGAGGAACTACAGGTATGATTATTCATTCCCTAAAAAGGAAGCCATCCTAGGGGAGAAAAGCCATATCTGAACATCCATGTTCTCCTTAAGGTCACCCGTGAATCACAGCATAAGGGTCATCAACGGAGAAAGCTGAAATGGTCAGGCCAGCTTCCGGGAGCATCTGAGTCAGGACAGACAAAAGGAAGTGTTTCTTAACCCAGAGAATTGTAGCACAGTGGAAACTCACTTCCCACAGAGGTGGAACAATGTGTAACCATAAGTCACTTCAGAGAAGGAATTCAGAGAACATCACGTGTACTGATAAATGGGTTGAAACTGCTCACATGTTTTGGGTCATGTCTTTGACCTTTATTCATTCTTTAACTTACAGATCGATTATTAATCCATTTATTGATTCATTTGTTGACTCATTTATAGAGTGATGAGTATAAGTCATCAAAACTTTTTTCTTTTTTTTTTTTTTTTGAGCACCTACTATATATATCCAGGACTGTGTTACTGGTGGGTACAAAGATGAACATGGCCCAGTCCCTGCTCTCAAAGAACTCACCATCCAGAAGGGGAGTTGAACGCATTAAGAGAAAGTCATGATGCTGGAGTGAGGGTACTGCCAGCATGCGTTATAGTGGGGAAGGAGAGGCAGGGTCTTAAGTGAACCCTCAGTGGGAGGAGTTAGCCGGCTGAACCATGGGCATTCAGCTAAGGGATCTCACACTAGGATGGGCTTCTCAGGCAGCCGAGACACTGGGAAGGCAAAGGCAGGTAGAAAGGTGTGGGACAGCACGCAGCATGCAGAGAACTGAGAGCAGTTCATCATCACTGAAGCATGGACGATGGAGAGAACATCCAAGGATGTCACCAAAACGGTAGCCAGGTGTTCTCACTTGGAAAACTCGGACGTAGGGTAAAAAGCTTAGACTTTATCATGTAAGAAATGAAAAACAATTTGAGGGCTGACACAGGGAACTGACATAGACATGTTTTCATTTTTTTTTTAAGATTTTATTTATTTATTTGAGAGAGAGAGAATGAGAGACAGAGAGCACGAGAGGGAGGAGGGTCAGAGGGAGAAGCAGACTCCCCACCGAGCAGGGAGCCCGATGCGGGACTCAATCCCGGGACTCCGGGATCATGACCTGAGCCGAAGGCAGTCGCCTAACCAACTGAGCCACCCAGGCGTCCCTGTTTTCATTTTTGAAAGGGAGATTGGCTCTAAGAGGGAGCCAGAGTGAAGAGGGGCCGAAAGGAAGCCAGGGACGCGGTGAGCAGGGTGAAGCCTTGAAAGGGCGGAGGAGCTGGGGATGGAAACAAGGACTGTTCTGGAGACAGAACCGAAGACAATGGGTTGTGGTTATAAAGGAAGAGGGGAAGGGAGGCAGACTGGCACGAGGCTTGGGGGACTGTGGAGCCACTCACAGAAAGGACTCGGAGGAGGAGCACCTTCTGGGTGGGGTGCTGCATGGCAGGACTGTACACTTCCGGGGAAGGCCGACTTCGTAGGCGGGATCCCTCCTGCGTCTTCCGACAGTAAGCGGGGGTGTGTGTTACAGGGGACGGAGGCAAAGTAACTTTTTCTCCACTCAATTCATCGATACACCAATACGTAAGAGCATTCATTTTGAGACCCATGGCTGCTTTTTCTAGCACTGCCAGACTCTAAGCTGCCTTTCTTCCATAATTGATTCATTCGTTCATTCATTCATTCATCAACATTAAGCCCCTGCTGAAACTTTGGCCTCAGCACCCGCAATATAAGGTATGACAGCTTATATTCCAATGAGGGGCAATGAAGTGTGACGCACAATGAGCTGGATTTTGAGTCAGACCGACCAGGATCTAAATACTGACACCACTACTGACGAGTCGTGTGGTCTTGGGCAAACTTCCTACTTGTCTGAGCCCCTTATTTTCACTGGAGTTCTACCAGTTACTCCGCCGTTTGGAGTTAAGGAGTCAGAACTGCCAACACAGTGCTGGTCACGTGTATGTTCTCAGCTAATGGTTGTTGGTAATTTGATAAGTGTTACTGCAATGAGATATACATAAGGAAGCAAACAGTTGCACCACTGAGGTAAAAATTGCGAGAGACAGAAACACAGGGCCCGGCCGGGGAGCACGTAGGGAAATCCGGGGAACAGGGGAAGCACCTGCCTAGAATGAGCAGTGTCTCAAAGGTAGATAAGAGAAAACAGGTGAAGAAAGGGAGAGAGCTTTCTAGCAGATGACCTGGGATGTTTGGGAGCTCTGAATCAATCAACAGAGGACCAACCCATTAAGGCAACTGTGAGTCATTCAGCGTGGCTTGTGCAGGCTGAGGAACAGCTGGTGCCAAGGCAGAGGTAGGTGGCACAGCTCCTGAAGGGCACACACACCATGTGCAGAAGGTCAGGAGCTCAGGCCTTGGTTTGTAGATAACCTGGGTTCCTAAGCTGGGCAGTGGAGGAGCGCTTTCCGGAGATCACCAAGGCTGCACCCTGAGGAATGCTTTAGAGGGATGGCCACTGGAGACAGGGACCTGGTTACGAGCCTGCTTCAATCCCCAAAGAAAGAAAGTATGTGCCTCGAACCCAAGGCGACTGTGGTAAGAAGGGAGAGGGGCAGCTTCAAGGTATCCCAAGCTTGGCTGCGTGATGCAAGGCATTCTCCTTAGCTGAACTTTTTGTACCTCCCCACAACCCAAAAACAGCAATTTGGCCTTTCTCACTCCATGAGGGTTATTTACCAGCGATCACAAGGATACAAGAGATGGCACACAGGGAACACAAGGGATACGTTGCTTGGCAACCAGGGTCCCGTTCCCAGCTCCACCCTCTGAAAATGGGATCTTTCCTGGAAAATAGGGCTGAAGGCAGATGCAAGATAAAACATTAAGAATTGGCCTACTAGGTGTAATTCAGGGGCCAACTCATGTCAAGTGGCCAATGTCGTCGCCCCTTAGAACTTCCTCTTTCGTCCTCTCCACGATCCTTGTTAATCCCGAACACATGCTCCCGCGCGTTGGGGTGTTCGACTCTGAGTCCTTTTGGGCTGCATTATGCTTGTGGGATGTGGGCCTAGATTCAGAGGAAGCATCGTCTCGATCACACGTCGCTTTTCCCTGACACCAGCCACACAGGATAGAAGATGCAGATATTTGAAAATGGGTTCGCAACTGCTATTGCAGAGTACAAGGTGGCTCAGAAATTGAGCTAAAGCTCGTGGTTCAAATTAGACCAAAGTCGTCTTTTGAAAGTTGCACTGGGACACACCAACGTGAATGGCCAGGTACACTGTGAATTAGGAGAATCATTTTGTTTGTCAATAACGAGTGTGTGTGTTTCAACTCACAAGTATTCATTGAGCACTCTATGTATTTTTCTCCTCTTCCTTTGGACAAAGAACATTTGTAACCCACTGACTCTCAACACCAGGGTCCCATTAGGGTGAGGGTGTATGGAGGTAGCTCTTTCTAGTCAGAAACTTCTGACTTAGTTTTCTTCGACTTACCATTAGCACCGTGGGATCTTTGATGATAGGAGTTGTCAAAATGTTGGTTTCTAGCCATGCTTCTCATAAAGGGGGTTTCCAGATTTAAGCCAACAGAGGAAGAGAATTGCTGACTACAGGACTGGCTTACGATGCTCTTTAATGTTCTCTTTTTTTAAAGGAAGCCAGCTAGTGACCTTGAACTTTCTCCCATAGGTAAAGCTCCTTTCGCAACAGAGTTGTGTAAGAGAAATCAGCCTTCCTGGCCCCCACAGCTGGTGATGGCCATCCATGGGAAAGAACAAAGTCCCCGAAATCATTTTCTATGTTCTGTGTTGTGTCATTCAGATGAGGAACTGTGGTTGCAAAATGCTGAGTGCAACCCCAAGTGTAGCTACCTCATTGCTGGGGATCTTGCTAGAAAGGCAAATTCTCGGACCTCAGCCCAGAACTTCTGAATCAGAATCTGTATTTTAACAGGAGGCCCAGGGAATCTGTCTGCACATCAAGGTTTAATAAGCACTGGTCTAAAGCAAAGGATTGAAAAATGTACAGCCCCCCCTCCACACACACACACACACACACACACACACACACACAGACACACACACACACACACACAAGGACGTTTTGGGACCTAAAGGCATGATACATACACTTTTTGTCCTGTAATAATATATTATGTACATTTTAAAATATACACAACATATAAACACTGAAAAGGAGGAAGTGAAAACTCAATTTGAATACTTCTATTCCTTCCTTGCTCTTGGATTCCTGAGACACAAAATGTCAGAGACTCCCGTTCTAAGGAAGCAAACGGAAAGCCATTGCTGAAAGGGATCTTAGAGCCTTCTATATACGACAGCCAGTGTGCTTGAAACCTCATGGAACATGAAACCATAGGAAGTAATTTGTTAGGCTAAATCGAATATATTGATGCCGCTCATGCTTGTCAATTACATCAGTGTGAGAAATATAAAACCCATTTTCTCTTCAAGGCCAGATCCTGTAGGATATTCTTCGAGCTATGACTCAAAATGGAAAGTCTAAACCTTCATTTCTAGTTCGGTGATTCAAGTCAGTGGTGGATTTGTACCCCTCTCTTTTCTGAGGTGCCTAGCTTCGGACTGGCCTCCCCTCCGACCTACAGCGTCAGTTCTCGTATCTTTAAATGAGCTTCATCGGTTACTAAATCCGGACAGCTGGGAGTTCGCTTGCGTGGCATCTTTGTCTGCCCCGTTCTTCCCTCAGACACGAAGACCCTACAGGTGGCAGGACTTGTGTTGGCTTTAGGGTTAAAAGATAAATTAACACTGAGCCTGGTGTAAGGAGAAACAGGGGTCGCAAACACATCACTATAGCAACTCTTAAATGTTATTGTGAGGTGGGAACAACTTACAAAAGGCAGAAGGAAGAAGCAAGAGGAACTCTCCCTGGAAGCTGAAGGGGGTGATGTTTGAGCTGGGCCTTGAGGCATGAATAGGAGGTTGCCAGACACAGGGTACAAAAAAGGAATTTGGTGTAAAGGGACCTGCCTGAGCGAAGGCATTGGGCGGGAAACCTGCTTTATCAGCACGCCTCTTGAGTGAAATGCAAACTCTTCTAACCCACTCAATTAAAGGAAGCCTTAAGCTGACATGAAATAATAACTCTGAACACTTACTGAACACGAGGTTCTTGGAGTTGTACTATCTAAACGTCTCTGAAAGTAAATTATTTCATACGGTTTGGCCACAGCAGTGTGTGGAAAGTTTCTCAGTAGGGTACAATAAGTACTTCTCATTTACAGTAAAATCTGGAATGTTTGGGAATGGTCTGTACTAAGGAAATTGAATTTTCAGATTAACTCCATAAAAATGGAAAGTGTGGTTGAAAAACCTTCCTAATTTTGTTTTCCTTTGAAGAGATAACTGCTATTAACATTTTAGAGGCATTTCAGTTTAATCTTACCTAGAGAGGGAAACACAGAGCAAATACACTGTATGTCCAGCTTCATCAAATACCTGTTTTTAATTGAACACGTTTAGCACTTTGCCATGGTTTTTAAAGACTGCACAGTATATCAGCTTATAAATATTTTATAAATTTAAAATCATTTCTACCGTATTGGCGATGCAGTTTGATTTGAATGTTTCAATATTGTAACTAATGTAGAAGGCATTCTTGTACATAATCCCAATGCACACTTCTTATTAATTCTTAGACATAAAGTCACTGGGTCAAACAGTATAAATAAATAGTTTTAAACTTTGAGCATATTGTCAATTGGCACCAGAAAAAGCTACGGCAAATGACTCTCTCAAAAGCCGTATATGAAGCCATTCGCCTCTGCGTGCTTATCAGTATGAACCATTGACATGTCTTAAAAATCTTTGATGACCTGACCAGTGAAAAGCTGTGTTCCTTGGACCCGTGGCTCCCGGGTCTCCTACTCTGCCAGGCTCCTAGGCTGCCCAAGGCTCAGACTGGGGCTGCTTCTCCCATACTCTATGTCTGGGAGAATCTCACCCACTTACATGTTTCAAATTCTATTTGCAGCCTTCAACATTAAAGGCGGCCCTCCAGGGGCGCCTGGGTGGCTCAGTTGGTTAAGCGACTGCCTTCAGCTCAGGTCATGATCCGGGAGTCCTGGGATCGAGTCCCGCATCGGGCTCCCTGCTCGGCAGGGGGTCTGCTTCTCCCTCTGACCCTCCCCCCTCTCATGCTCTCTCTCTCTCATTCTCTCTCTCAAATAAATAAATAAAAACTTTAAAAAAAAAAAAAAAGGCGGCCCTCCTGCCCAGCTCTCTCTTGTGAACATCAGCCCAGACCCCAGGTCTTATCTTAGACCTGTCCTTTGCATCCCCCAGAGCTCCCTCAGACCCACCCCTGGAGGGCCTAGATCCTCCTTCTGTATTGAGATTGTGTGCCAGAGTGAGCTCCATACACATATAATATCAAAGTGTTCGAACAGCATGGGATCTGAGAACATATGAATGATTTTTAAATTCCAGTGGAAGATCCAGTGTCCTCTGCATCAGTTTTCCCTTTAACCCCCTCACCCCCATCCCATCCACCCAGGAGGGCAGGAGCCATTTTTGAGACCTCACCTGCCCGCCCCCACCTGTTAGAGGTGTCTATTGACTATCTGGAACAGGTAACTCAGAGCCCCTGGCTCCTCTCAGTCCACGGATGCTGTCCAGGCATCGTGACTTACAGCTTGGATTGCTGAAAGCATCAGCTAGCCAGACTTCCAGCATCTATGCTTGCGTCCTGCCACTTCATTCTGCATGTTGTGTCAGAAATGATGACTTTATTTTTTTAAGATTTTATTTATTTTTTGGACAGAGAGAGACAGAGCGAGAGCGGGAACACAAGCAGGGGGAGTGGGAGAGGGAGAAGCAGGCTTCCCGCTGAGCAGGGAGCCCGACGCAGGACTCGTTTCCAGGACCCTGGGATCACGACCTGAGCCGAAGGCAGACGCTTAATGAGTGAGCCAGCCAGGTGTCCCAGAAATGATGACTTTAAAAGCAAGTCTGATCCTCTCTTCCTTGATTGAAACCCTGAGATGCTTCTCGTTCCCCTAGGATGGGGCTGATGGTTCTCAAGGAGCCCCCCAAGCCCTGCATGGTGTGGCTTTGCTCCAAGCTCCTGCCTGACCCTGCTCAACTCCTCCTACTCAGTGCCCTTCCCTACTTCCCGGAAGTAAAAGCTCCGTGACGCCTGGGGCCTTTGCAAACGCCATGCATCCCTCTGCCCAGAACACTCATCTCACTCCTAACCCACCTCCTTAACCTGTCTAGTGCTCCGTATTCTTTATGTCTCCACTTTAATGCCTTCCTGGGATCTCAGACTAGGATATATTACACACCCCATGTTCTATTCTCTCATCCATTCTTGAATGTCTCCCTAATTCTTCCCACAAATACCTTTAAAAATTCGTCTAATGATTTATTTAGTGCCTCCCTTCCCTGCTCTACTATAAACTACACAAAAGCGAGGACCAAGCTAATCTTATTCACTGCTGGATCTCCAACACCCGGTGCAGGGCTTAGCACATAACAGGAGCTCAGTAATTTCTTGGTGTGCAAATGAACGAACAAACACTGTCAAAATGTCTTCAGAGTTTTCAGCTTTTTAATTTTTTTGAGGTGTATGTTTATAAAGGTTGCTGTTTTGGGGGCAATGGTTTTTTATTAACTTGCAAGAACTTTCTATAACCAAAATATTAACCCTCTGCTGTTATCGTTGTTAAACATAATTCTTTTTGGTAAGTCATATTTTGTATGTTTTGGTTCTTGCAAACACAAAATGATAATAGCTCTTATATAATAATTAGCGGGAGCAGGCAGAGCATTGTTGTGCTTTATGTATTATAACCTCACACCACCCCACCATGTGTAGGAGTTCTTATTGTCCCTATTCTGCAGGTGAGAAACTGAGGCACAGAGGGGTTAGGTAAGTTGTCGAAAGTCACACAGCTACTATTAACAGAAGGAGAACTCTGTACTCTTAACCTTTGTGATGTTTCTGAAGAAAGGCTTGTAGCTTTTTTTTTTTTTTTTTTAAGTACAGAGGAGGTAATATTCAACCTGACTTTTAAAGTACAGAATGGGAGTTAACGGAGAAGGGGGAATGAGAACCTTTAGGAAGGAATGGCGTGTACAAGACAAGGAGCTTGGAGGGCACTGAGTGCACAGGGAAAAGGCAAGTATGCACCTAGGCTACATCCGGAAGGGAACAAAGATAAAGAGGGAGCGGAGAGCCCGGGCTTAATCAAGTCTTGAGCTTTGCAGAGGTGTGCGGGACTGGTCCTGTCAGCAGTGAGGGCTGTTGGAGGATTTACAAAGGGGAGTGTCCTGGGGATAACTACTCTGTAGATGAGTAGCTTTCTTTCTTCCTGGTAAGAATGAGGAGGAAATCACGGTCAGATAAAGCTGGGTGCTACTGAAAGTATATTTGCTGTAAAAATCCAGCTTCACAATTCTGAGAAGTGCGATGTGGCAGGCTCTGAAGACAGAGGGTTGTGTGTGTATCTGAGCTATCTTTTCCTCCTTTGGTTCCACGTAAGAAGAAACTGTACCGTCGCTTCCGAGTAGGGGGTATTGGGTTGTCTCCCCAGGGGTACTGCCGTTCCAGTCCCCATGCACCAGGGCATGGTCACTGCCAATCCTGGGCCATGCAGTGATGTCCTGCTGGAAAAGAATGAACTGCGGTTCTAATTATTAGGGATCCTGGATATTCTTCTAAAAGAAACAAGGATTGCTAAAAATGTTAAGAGTGTCTATGGGGCAATCAGGCAAGGAGGATTCAAGATGTTGGCCTTATTTCTGTGACAGGATCAGAAGCACTACACTTCAGAGCCTCATTCACAACAGGGCTTAAACCCAGGTCCACGGAGCCTGGAGAGATTAGCAGCAGAACTGAGGGGTGCCCATGACCTAGGCTGGGGCAGGGGGAGGAGCGGTTTGTTGTCAATCACCTCTAACTAAAATTTATACTTTTTTTTTTTTTTTTTTTTTTTTTTTTACTATGAACGGGGAACACACTGCAATCCTACCAGCCGCAACTATGACTTGGACAGAGCAGGAGTCATGTTTTTCCACTTCACAATGCATTTGTTTCAGACACCTTGAAATAAGATTTTGGCTCAGCACACCTTCAAAATACCAGCACTTATTAATTAATGCTTAAAAGAGAAGCCCAGTTTGGGTTTTTTTTAAAGGCTTTAATGAGTGCATTTTAATATTACTGGTGTCTTTTGTAATCCTCTTTAGCTTATTTTTATCTATTTAAAACCATTCCGAGAAGGCAGTCCGACCCAAGGGACCACAACACAAAAATGGTCAAGGGCCGCCCCCCCCCCCCCCCCAGCTGAAAGATTAAAAATGAGACTAGCTAGCTAGACTTTCTGACTGCTCTGGTGAGCCATGCATGAAATGGCCACACTCTCATCCCACAATGATTACATATGTCTTTAGGGTTCCTAGTACTGGGAAAGTCTGGATGGTTGTTCTCCTAAGAATGATATCTGTACATGAAACCCTGTCTTTAAATTTTTTGACCTTCTGAGCTACTCTTGAGCATACATTTGCTCTCCCCTAAGGATGCCAGATTTAGCAAATAAAAATATAGTTCTCCTTGGGACTCCTGGGTGGCTCAGTCGGTTAAGCATCTGCCTTCGGCTCAGGTCATAATCCCAGGGTCCTGGAATCGAGTCCTGCATTGGTCTCCTCGCTCAGCGGGGAGCCTGCTTCTCCCTCTGTCTGCCGCTCCCCCTGCTTGTGCTCTCTCTCTGACAAATAAATAAATAAAATCTTTAAAAAATATATAGGTCTCCTTTATACTATATCTATATAGTACATATATATGGATTTTAGACAAAAACGAATAATTTTTAGCATAAGTATATATCAAATATTGCATGGGACATAGTTATACTGGAAAATTATTGTCCACCTGAAATTCAGCTTTGACTGGACATCTCATATTTTACCTAGCAACCCTAAAAACACCAAAATTGGGCTGGTAGTCCTCCAGCTAATTAACTATAGATGGCTAGAAAGTGTCTCCTTACACTGTTTACTGATGGAGACTTGTTAACCGCCAAAGGTCTCAGACTTTGAATGGGAAGGGATTTTGAAGTTTGAGATTTTCTTATTATCACTCAGTGATCATAAGCATCTATGTTTTCAACTTTGGGACCAGCAGACAAATCAGAAATATGACCAGTTCTTCAAGTAAACTGACCAAAGATCCAAGAATTTGAGTATAAACTGTGTCCCCTTGAGATACCATGATATCCACTTTCTCTATCAGAGAATGTGGTCAAAGTTTAGACCGAGAGTGAAACTGAATTTCAAAACCTTTTGACACTTGTCCCATTGTTAAATAATCCAAATTAAGCAAAAGTCCTAATTTCCTTTGTCTGAGACAAGGTTCCAATCATGATAATAATGAGTGTGGAAATCACCAAGGACAAGAATTCCACTCTTGTGTCCAGGTGAATCACACCAAAGGCCATTAATCATCAATTGACAGAGACCAACAATTCCAAATTAATTCTAAGCAGAAGAAAAAGTAGTCAGCTTGCAGCCGGAAAAAGAAGCCAGCCTGCAATCGGTATGTATATTTATAACGTGATACTCTTTCTATATTTCTATGCCTTTATTAGAGTAAAAATATTATAAATGTGAGGCAAAGCAAGATGTGAGGGGTTAAAGGTGTTAGAGTCAATGTCTTGGTGAGTGAGAGATTTATTAACGGGAAAATCAACTTGAAATTTTGCAAATTATGGGAAAATCAACTTGAAATTTTGCAAATTATATAATGATACATTGTAACAACACAGTGTTCTAGTCTCAAGCAACTTTTCAAGCAGTGAGATAAAGGTTAGAGAAAACGAATGTCCTGGCTTGCTTCCCATTTTTCTCTTCTTCTTTTAATGCTCCAACTATGTTCGGTTTGAGTTTTATTAAACAGAATACACCAAATAAAATATTTGTTTCTCTACAAGCACTGTCTGCAAAAACAGATGCCTTCCGTTCCGATTTATTCCAGGTTACGGTCAGACAAACCCAAATGCTCTGCCTTTTCTTCTTCTTATCTTATTTTTATCTATTTATCTGTTTATCTATTTATCTATTTATCTATTTATCTATTTATCTTATTTTATCTATTTATCTAATTTATCTATTAAATCTGAAGGGGACAATGTTAAGCCACCTTCTCTGTGTTACATTTGAACTAATCCAGACAAGAATAGTAAGCGGGAGTCCATGAGCTAGTCAAAGAAATCTCTTCCCTGAAGAGAAAATCGGGGGCAGTGTCGTTAGGGAGGCTAACGCAATACAATACGCCTTGGGTTTTTTTTTTCCCCCTCAGACATAAATTTTCCTGTTTTACCAGTCATTCCACAACAATGCATGTCCAAGCCATGCTGTGATTAGAGGGGAGAGTATGCTTATTACCCAAGTTCTTCACATGTTGGAGCATGGAGAGATCAAGGGTGGTAAACCAAAGGAAATTTCCATTTGCTGTTCAGCTGCTGCACATTCTTACTCTATAGGAAAGTTAGCTGTTATTAAGTAATAACGTTCAGCTGAAGTTGGTCACTTGTAACAACAGACAGATGTATAATGTTTTATTTAGGTTAGCCAGCTCTTTCACAAATAAAGGCCTTGAAATTAAACTGTCTTTACAAAAATATTCTGCAAATGATACCTCTGCCTTATTCCAGTGCTCAGATTCTTTGCCATGGAAAATGGAAAATGAGTCTCCTGTTGAACCTTGTGTCTGTTTAAACTTGTTTTTGCCGAGTAGAGAAAGGTTGATGTTCTACAGAATGAAAAAAATTTTAAAAAGAATCTGCATTGAGGAAGAAAGGGTATAACTATGCAAACCACATTTAGAGACGGAAAAGGATTTTTTTAGTACTTATGGAATTTGAAACAATAATAATAGAATGGAAACATAGGGAGAAGGCTAAATATTTGACCACAGAGGCAAATTGGATCATCAGACGCTCACATGCAATGCAAAATGTGGGATTTGTCTTTAAAGGAGTAGTCGTTGGTTTCCAAAAGAAAGATATCGCCAACCCACCAAGCCATCACTGACAAACTCTGGCCACATAATTCTTTGGGAAGTTGGGTTCTTTTTAAGACAGGTTTTGGGCAGCACCTGCAGGGCTTCTGATTCAGTAGCTGAAGTGGGAAACTTAAGAATTGGCATTTCAAATGAGCTTCTAGGTGGTGCTGATGCTGCAATTGTTGGGGGGATGGGTTCACCCACTTCTATGCTACTTTGTCATCAGTATCCAGTGAGATGGATAGCTCATCTCAAGATACTTTGTGAGAACAAACACAGATACCTGCCTGTCAAACAGATTAAGAAGCACAAAGCCTTGCTTCCTCCCCTAATCCTGCCACTGGCTCAATGACCTTGAACAAGTCACGCAAATTTTTGATCCTCTTTTCCCCCAGATATGAAGTGCAAATTTAGACTGGATCACCACTCTTCAAAGTGTTCTCAAATGTTACATAAATGCCAGATAGTTCAGCAGGACTTCTCAGAAGCTGTAGTATACAGCCATGAGGCATCAGTCTCCAGTGGGTGCAGACCATGAGCTGTTTGGACGTTTGGTAGGCAAATCTTCCCAAAATTATCTGAGTACAAATCCCTTTATTTGTGGAATGCCTGCACCATACACTTGGGGGAAAACTTAAGAAAGGACAGCTAAGACCCTTCAGCTCCCGCTCACTCAGCCATAGAGTCCAAGTTCACTCTTTAGGCCTCCGACATTCTTGGCCAGTGAACCCTGAAATCCACTCCAGGATGATACCCACTATCCAATGAAGAAACTTTTGGGCAATTTTCAACCAATTGCTTTCCTTTTCCCCTAAATGTCTCATTTTTCCCCACAATATTGTACTTAAATTTCTATTCCCTAGGACACTTCTGGCAATTGAAAACTCTACCGGACATCTACTGTACTTATATATTTAAACCCACTGACTTTCTCTTCTTTCTTACACCAAAGGGCCCATTCCTTTGTTTGAAAGTAGTGAGACTGAACTTTGAGATTTATGATTTATGTGCTTGTGAATTTCCTATGTATTTTTATAATTCATTAAGTGGTGCATAGTGCAGATCATGCTCTCAAAGTGTGGTCTCAATACGAGCAGAGTCAGCATCACCTGGGAACTCATTAGAAATGCAGATTCTTAGGCTCCCCTCCAGACCTACTGAATCAGAAACTCTGGGTGGGACCCAGCCATGTTTCAAGACCTCTGGGTGATTCTGATGGCGGCTGAAGTTAGAGAAGCCATGGTTTAGAGATGAGAGACATGGAGTACAGGCTCAAGCAAACCTTGTGCTGTATCATAGTTTCCTAACCTGGAATCCTCAAACAATAGCAGTACCTCTTTCAGAATTGATGTGAGAATTAAATTAATATATGGCACCTCTATAAGGTCTGGCATGGTATCAACAATAAATCAAATATAACTATTTATTCTGTAATGGATACTAACATGTAGTGAGCAGGAACTTACCCTATGCTGCATCAAAGTTCATCATGAGTAGAGATGCTCTTTGTGAGTTGAATTTGACGACCAAGGGGCACAGTGGCTAGATAGGAACTCAGCTATAGAGACAGATAGATCTGACTTGCCAACAAGGTCCTCCATGGATTAACTCTATGAACATGTGTGAATTATCTCATCTCTCTAAGCTTCATTTCCTCATTTAGAAAATTGAGAAAATACTTTCTTCACAAGGTAAAAAGAAGGATTAAATACCATATTGTATGTTGCTTTGGAAAGTTCCTGTTCCCTTTAAGTATCCCCTACCCAAATGAAAGCTGTCAGTGATATAATGATAACATGTGGCTCTCATCACCTTAACTAAGGGCTTCTTGTTCAACAGAATATTAGAGTGATAGCATCTAAGGCCCTTTTATCGCCCTGAAAAGTTGTCTTGTCAAGATAAACTTAAATGTTGATTTAGACGCAATTTAACGAGAATTTACTCGCCTTTCCTATGTTGTCCTTAAAGGTCAAGCAAATCTTTCTTCCTACTTGAATCTTGTTAGATTTGGGTTTCTTTTTCTATTCTGTGTTTAGTCATAGACCGACATTCAGAGTTTACATTAGGGTATTTCAAGACTTTCCATATTTCCTTTAAATACCGTATCTTTTAGGTCAGGCATATAATCCTAAGACACAAAAACATGTAGTAAGAGTGTCCCTGTGGTCAGGCTTTCACTAGATTTTGCCTCAGTAACAATCACGTCCAAGAATCCAGTGGCTTAAGCAACCAGAGTTTTTTGTCACTTGTGTTGCAAGTCAGCTTTGGCTTAGCTGTAGCTGGGCTGCAGGTGCCCCCCTCTCCCCATTCCCCAGAAGAAGGAACAGCCCATCTGAGACCCACCTGAGACCCTGCCATGAGTCTGATGCCTCTGTTCAGGCGTGGTGTGAGTCACTGCAGCTCACACCCCATTGGCCAACACAGTCATGTGACTACATCTGACACAAAAGGATGAAAACAGATTCTCCACCCCCATCGCCAGGGACAGGCCCAAGGAAGGATTCCTTATAGACGGACCCAACAGAGAAGAGCAGCAAATAACTGGAAGCCACAATCAGCTATAACAACCAAAAATGACCTAGCTTTGTCAGTTAGGATCCAACTTCTTATCCTCAAAACACAGAGCAAGATAGAGGAAACTCAGCTGCAAATTTCCCATCATCTCCACTGGTGCTTCCCCTTCAGATCATTAAGATTCCTATGGACAAGAAGGACCAATTCTACAGCTTCCCAGAAGCTGTCATTCTTCCCAGCCATCCTCAGTCCTCAATGGCCTGATGGGAAAAATGGGTTTGCAGAAGGAAAAAGTCATTTCCCCGACAGATAAGAACCATAGAGGCACCCTTTGGAATCTGCTGAGAGTCAGCTTTGTCCACCTTCTTTTTCGGTAGACATGCCCATTTCTGAGGTCACCGTGACAAAATCAACCATGTCCTCAGCTGACATGGATGGAATTGACGACTTCATAAAGAACAGTCAGACCAGCCACTGAAGCGAGTCATAGACTACTTTGAAGAGCAGGGAAGAGTATGGCATGAGGCCAGAGCCAAAGGTCCCAGCACATGTGTTTGTGTGGCCACAGTCACAGGATCCAAAGAAAGGACAGCCAAGCCTCACTGATTTTATTTTCAATTATTTTTAAACCTTTTGAGTTCAGTGAACCCCAAGTACATTCTTGTCGAGCATTTCTTTTTCTACTTACTAGTTAAACCCATGGTTCCTTAATGTGAAATTTAATCCAGGTATTTTGGATTCATAGCTAAGAGATCATGCAAAAACTGTTTTGTTAGAAATACTTGATGTCCAAGGAAGCTTTTTAAGCAACTTTTCCTACAAACAGGAAACTGTTTTGATAGAGCTTGAAAGTCAGATACCCTCAAATTGCAATTTTCATCTGGAAATCCAAAGTTATAGTTTGATTTGGATTTCATTATTTCATGCCTCCCCACCCCCTTTGAAGGTACGTGGAATAACTTCACTTGAGCTTTGGCTGAGGAACTCTGCTGCCTCCTATTTTGTTATTAGCTATTTTTCTGCAGATGAAAGTTAGTTATTTTTTTTGCCCAGCAGGGAACACAGAATGAAGTTTTTATCATGATGGGCAAATTGAAAACTCCCAAAATTTGACTCAACAGAGCACTAAGGTTTTAGAAGGAATCTGTTGTACTAACTAGGAAGGGGAAAAAATCATTCTTTAATGCTTTAAAAAATGAGTACTTATCATTGGCCCACTAGGTAGTTGGCATTCATCTATGAGGATGGTGGAGATAGGACATTTCTGAAAACGAACAACCAGACGTTTTCAGTACCTGTGTGCAACAGTGTTATTTTAGAATGTTCAGGGAAAATGAGGGGATAAGGGTCTTCATCAAGAAGGGAAAAGCTATTGATATCATTTGAACTGTATATCATAGTGTGGTAGTTAGATGACATAGTGTGGTAGTTAGATCTGCGAGCTGTTAGATGTGCAAATTCTTGGGCTCCGTCCCAAACCTACTGATATCAGAAACTCTGACCCTTCCAGGTGATTCTGATGCAGCTAAAACTCGAGCACCTTTGTCAAGGGGGCAGAGAGGGTAGGCATGGGAGCTTCACAGGGGCACTGTGCAGCTGTTGGGAACTTGGGTGAGTTGCTTAACCTCTTTGTGCCTGTTTCCTCCTCATGGGGATAATGATGGCACTTGCCTCATGGAGTTGGTATGAGGGTTAATTAAGTTCATGTATGGAAGGCATGAGAACAATGATTACAGTGCTGTAGTGTTAACTATTTATGATGATGATGGTGATGATGATAACTTATCTGAATCTTTATTATTGTCATTGTTATTATTTATCTGCATCTTTCCCACATTGGACAACCTCTGACTCTATTCTGACTCTATTCATGCTTATTATTTGCATGCATATTTCTTCTAATTGGTCAGTGGCTTTCTGGTCATTTATAGATTGATTTCTCTGGTCATTTATAGATAGGACAGGGTGTTCCGGCTCGGTGCAGCTGATTTCTTTGATCATCCATTCTCCTAAAACCCTCTTTCTTTGACAGAATTTTGTCCTCTCTGAGGAAATGATGGGAACTCCCTTTCATTTTTCCATTCTCATTGTTTTGTCCCCAAGACTGGATGTGTAGTTCTTCATATAGCTAAATACCTTTTTCAATGTGCTTACTCTTTAGTTCTGCTTCAAAAATATGTTTTTCTTTCTTTTATCTTCAGAAAACAAATGCTCCACAGCATACGCAAAATGACTTCATTCCATGTGTGTGTTATTGGCTTGAAGTAGGAGAGGAATGTTGACCTCTCCATTCAGTAGTTTCAAGGACTTCACCTCAATAAAGATATCACCGTTCTAAGATTACAATCCCAACCCACGGGCTGGAACAAAACCAGAGAAATAAATACAATTTCCAGAGACTAAAGAAAACAATAATGGTTTGTAGGGAATATTGCTTATTCGTGGGATTAGGAGAGGGGAATTTAGAGAATATCTTTCAATCCTGTTTCCCAACTTAGCTTTTGGAAGCTGCTCTTATTTCTTAACATTTTAGAAGTGAAGCCAGGTAGATTGCAGAATCACTAAAGAAAAAAAATCTAAGGTAGTGACATAAAATTATATGAAATGAGTGTGTATAAACAACGAAGTAGACTTCACGAAGAAAGTCTGCTGCAGAATACAATACCGTATATTCAGAGCATATGATGAAGGGTAATGATAAAGCATACAGGTAAGATTGATGGGTACAAAGAAGGAGATGGTGGATCTTCACAGATGATGATTACAGTGATAATAAATGCAGATGCAAATGGGTAAGAGATCGTTTGCCAAACACTGCGAACACACTGGGGGAATCAAGTGTGCGAGAGGCTATCCAGGTTGATAACGGGGATTATTGGCATGATCAGAGAGTACTTATTGTAACTATTTACAGTAACTGGTGGATCAGAAAGGAAGTGTGAAGGGTATGTATACACCTGGGTGTAAGACAGACAAAAATGTGGAGAGATCTACAGATACATATCTTAGGAAGAAGAACTCCAGAAAAGTAGGAGGTGAAAGAGCCTTTTGAATTTAGAACAGATTATGTTAAGCTTTGGAGGCTAAAGAGGCATTTGTGGTGTACTGACAAGAACTCCAGTCTAGCTTTTAAAGACTTTGGACATTTTTCTTTCTGCCGTGAACCATCTTTGTGATGCAGACCAGTCAACCTCCAGATCTATCTGTTTGAAAAATGTGTGTCAGATGCCTCGGGTTTGACAATATTTTCAGCTCTGATGTTCTGTGACTCAACAGTAATAATGCATTTCCACAGGCGGTAAAAATATTCTAGACTCTTCCCTTCCAATGCTCACTGTTTACTTCCTCTGCACTTCCCCTTCCTGCCTCCCTGTTTGCTGGTCGTTGATAGTGGGCCTCAAGGGGGGTGAGTTAACCCACTCTTTCCAGGGTGTTTTAGTATTGAGCTCCCTCCAGAGGGTGGGAATTCTATAGGGAGGACGGTCGTTGGGGCTTCAATTTAATTCTTAAAACATTCCTTGAGCCTTTGGTCTATTCTGGGCACCATGCCAGATGATCAGGGATTGTAAGGTGAATGTTAGGGCTCTAGCCCTGGGGGGAACAGTTAAGGGTCGGTTTCACTGGGTCAGTCTCTTTGTAAACACCTGTGAACTCCACGCGTCCCTCTTTCTTTCAGGCAGAAGCAGAATCCCATGGTAGCCAGGTGGGTGAAGGGGAGCGAGGACGTCCCACCTGCCTTGAAGAAGACGCCTTCTGACCTGCTGAGGGAGTGACCAGGTAGTAAACAGTCTGAGGGCACAGGGTGTTGAGAGGGAGGGAAAAGGTGTTTACTCTTTGAGTGTGGTCCACCAGCCACTCTTTTCCACAATGAGATGCTAAAACCGAGACCCCCACCCCAGAGGCTCTAGGTCTTGTTCCCCCTTTAAGACCACCAATCTCGGGTGGCTATTGGTGTCCTTATCTCCAACACTAGATGTGCAGAAATGTAACAGAAGAGCTTTTAGCAGAAAGAGGGAAAGGATCCAGCTCATCCCAAAGGCTGGCCCATTGCCCCTTTTAAAGAGAGGTTAAAACAGAAGCTTCATGGCATTGCCTTCATGCAAACAGGGCCAAGTTTTCCAGAATCTGGCAGCCAGCGGAACTTGGAGCTTCGCTCATGCCCGCAGGACACTTGTATGTCACTCACACTGGAAAACTTAAGCCTCTGTTTTTATTTCGGTGGATTGAATGGCATGCACTTTCCTCTAGCAGTTTCTCTCTCTCTTTCTTTTTAAAGTGCATGTGTTTACTTGTACATAGGCTGCATTTGTTTTTGGCAGTGCTCGTGATCTGAGCTTGACTAGGTGTTTGGGCATGGTGGCATGGCGTTTGGTTCCCAATGCTTCATGGTGGTCACTTTCCTCTTGGTTACTGAGACATGCTGCTGAGGAGCTGATGAAGCCTATGCTCATCAGTTATATCCTATATTTTTCTTCTAAATTGGTCTCCAAATAAGTGGAATAGGCTTCAACAAGAAAAATAAATTCTCAGTAGCTTAGGGTCCTTCTTTGCAATGAAAATGAAAAAGTAACTTTCCTTTCCAAGAAGAAAAAAAATCATTTCAAGGGCAATTCAGTAAATGACACGCTCTTAATATAACAGGAAAATTAAAAAGCACAATAACTCCCTGCATCCTCAACAAGTGTTAGCCTCTGATGGATGGTTTCAGTTTCCTTGAAAAGGTTTGCCCAGAAGATTGCTTCCAAAACTTCTATTGAGATAATGCTGCTCTAACAGCAAAGGTTATTGCATGAATCACAGACCACTGTATCCAGTTCCTTTTGAAAGAAGGGATTTCTCCTTTATCCTTAAAATACCAATGAGGTGGAAAAACAAAAAAACAAAAAAACATGCGAACCAGGTAGAATTACCCTGTAATCACTCACATTATCTTTTTCAAGGAATGTAGGGTGACTGATTTCAGTCACCAGGCAGGTAGTATAAGATGCTGTATGGCCTCACACCCAGCTTGTTCCTGTCTGTTGATGCAGAGGGGAATGTTCCCTGGGACTTAGCATGGAAGTCCAGCTTCTAAGTGGGTCTGTTCTGCTACAGTGTCGGATGCCTATACCTACCTACTTGTTTTTAGCTTTTTTCAAGAGATTCCCATGTTGGTTCTAGTCAGTTCTAAAGGAGTAAAGCAGAAATTTTGTGACATACCTAAATGTCATACCTAATATGACATTTTGATAAGCAGCATATCAACCAACTATTAATAAAGCGTAATTATTCACTATGTGTTTGTTGTTCGTTGGTTGATAAGTTAGTCCTTTCCAATGTCATCAAGAACTAAGAGAGGTCATGGATTCTAAATTATTCATTGGATTGTGGGGAGAATGAATTCTGTTGCAGAGAACGCCACACAAAAGGGTAAGTTTTTAAAAGTTTTATTAATATTACCGAAGTTTTTAAGATATGTATTAATATTATCTATTGCTATATCAAAACTATCTTATAGATGGTACATTTTAGTTATATCAGTACTGACCCTATGCTCAGTCAAATTATGTTTAAATTTTCTAGAATTGGAAATCTGTGCTAGTTGACTATACATAAATATTCATAATGCTCAGTGGGGTAGATGCATGTGAATGTGATTTCGTGAGAAGATTGGCATCATTTTTTGAGCATAAGGCTTTGTTTTGGCACTTTCTAGCTATTATCTCATTTAACCATCACAAAAACCTGAGGAGTAAGTTGTATTCCCATTTTATAGATTAGGGGGCTGAGATCCAGAGAAGTTAAATAGTTTGCCCCAGGTCACACAGCAAATAAATTGGAGAGTTGGCATTTAGCCCAGGTTTGCTTGTCTCCAGAGTCCATGCTCCTCACTCCACCCTACTGTCTTCTTCAGACCAGTAGACAAGTCTTGCCTTCCAAATTCTCCTTTCTGATATACGTCTATATGCATTCCTACGTATTTCACATGGTTATCCTATTTCTGTTTTCTGGATGTTCTACTACATGTGACAGTAATGGAATGTCTTTCTTTGCCATTTCCTTAGGTGGTTTCAACAGCCTGACAATGGACGCCATTCACATCAGCATGTCCAGTGGTCCCGGGGTGAAGCACACTGCAGGAGCTGAACCCAAGACCAACAGACCCCGAGTCATGTCCAAGAGTGGGCACAGCAACGTGAGAATTGACAAAGTGGATGGCATATTCTTGCTCTACCTTCAAGACTTGTGGACGACCGTCATTGACATGAAGTGGAGATACAAGCTCACCCTGTTTGCAGCCACATTTGTGATGACCTGGTTCCTTTTTGGAGTGATCTACTACGCCATTGCATTTATTCATGGGGATTTAGAACCAAGGGAGGATGTTTCGAATCACACTCCCTGCATCATGAAAGTGGACTCTCTCACTGGAGCATTTCTCTTTTCCCTGGAATCCCAGACAACCATTGGCTATGGAGTCCGTTCCATCACGGAGGAATGCCCTCATGCCATTTTCCTCTTGGTTGCTCAGTTGGTCATCACAACCTTGATTGAGATCTTCATCACGGGCACCTTTCTGGCCAAGATTGCCAGACCCAAAAAGCGGGCAGAGACCATCAAGTTCAGCCACTGCGCGGTCATCACCAAGCAGAACGGGAAGTTGTGCTTGGTGATTCAGGTGGCCAACATGAGGAAGAGCCTCCTGATTCAGTGCCAGCTCTCTGGTAAACTCCTCCAGACCCACGTCACTAAAGAGGGGGAGCAGATTCTGCTCAACCAAGCCACCGTCAAATTCCACGTGGACTCCTCTTCGGAGAGCCCCTTCCTCATTTTGCCCATGACATTCTACCACGTACTGGATGAGACGAGCCCCCTGAGAGATCTCACACCCCAAAACCTGAAGGAGAAGGAGTTTGAACTCGTGGTCCTCCTCAATGCCACCGTGGAATCCACCAGTGCAGTCTGCCAGAGCCGCACATCTTATATTCCAGAGGAGATCTACTGGGGCTTTGAGTTTGTGCCTGTGGTTTCGCTCTCAAAAAATGGAAAATATGTGGCTGATTTCAGTCAGTTTGAACAGATCCGAAAGAGCCCAGATTGCACCTTTTACTGTGCAGATTCTGAGAAGCAGAAACTTGAGGAGAAGTACAGGCAAGAGGATCAGAGGGAAAGGGAACTGAGAACTCTTTTGTTACAACAGAGCAACATCTGATGGCAGTGGTCACCCCGGGTTTAACTCTGTGAGCTGTTTCCACATCTGAGCTCCCTTCAAGTGCAAAGGTCGCTGTGAAAATGAAAACGTGTGGATTCATTCTAAAAAACTATACAGACATACAAAATCCATTTTTTCCCTTTGATCTGGCGCCTAAGCAAACATTTCCACATTTGAGAAGGTTCCTCTTTAAAATGCTTTGTCTGAAGCAAACTCTTAAAATTCCTATTTTCTAAAATGGGGCTGTATTTCCAAAACCGTGGTGTAGGACAATTGAAATAATGTTGTGCCAGGTGGACAGACATTTAGCAATGCTGGTGTTGAAAGGAAATGTATTTCGATACAGGATATCAGCTATAACGTAAGGTGTTTATTCAAAACAAGTATCAAAGATGTTGTGGCCGAGAGTTGAAATGTGGTTCAGTATTCCTTTATGCCATTGCTTTACAACACCCTCTCTTCGAGCAGAGAAAATGTTATCTTTATTGGAAGCTATCTGGCAAGTCAAGGGGACTCTGTACTCACAAAAATAATAATCCCATTCTTACTTGTTTTCATCAGATTTAATTGTACAGAGTGAAATTGAACAAATCAGGAGTTAACAGTTGTGAAAACATACACGAATAGAGTTGACTCTTTTGTTCACAGTAATTTTTTTTTGGTTGGAATGTACTAGCCATTTTTTATTCACAATGTAGCTCACAAACCAGCAGCATCAGCACCATCTGGGAGCTTATTAGCAATATAGACTCTCAGGCCCCACCCAGACTTAGAGAAACCAGAGTCTGTAACTTCACAAGACCTCCAAGTCATTTCAGACAAATGAAAGTCCGAAAAATGTCCACTCAAGAAAGTGTTCAAGGGAACTTTCTGAAGCCACAGCACCCTCAGGGTCCCAAACCCACATGGCCTCCAGACCTATCCTTCTTTCTTCAGCTTATTATTATGGGCCAATATTCTTGTCAGCCACTGCATTCCTTGTCTATTAAAATACCTTGTTTGCCAAGGAACTGCCACTGATATCCCAAGATTGAAAACAGTTGCTTGAGGGTAATGGTTGTCTCACTCATGCTAAGCACATGCTGGTTGACTATCGTTAGCACAAAAGAAAAATGACGCCGCATTAAAATCGGAAATTTGCTCAGATGTTGAAGTCCACAAGGTTGGATGGGGCCATGAGGAACAAGAAGACCTGAGGATAATGAATTCATATACAGATGACTCCTTGAAGCATGGCCGAAATTTGATAATCTGATGCTATGTAAAGAATGCCCTCAGTATTTAAATAAATCTCACGCAACCGAGTGGTATGGGGTAACATTTTGCTCTTGGCAGAACTTAGGGGCCAGGAGCCCCATTTTGGGAAGCAAAGAATATACATGGGCGGGGATTGGCTGAATGTGCAAAAGGTGAATTCTCATTTCATTCAAACCAGGACAGACTTGTGTATTCACTCAAGAAGAATGGGACTGTAGGTGGGTAGGCACTGCATGGGCGTACACGTGAACCCACATACGTGTACACACAGCCATTTCTATACAGGATTCTATACATTTCTATACAGGAATCCACATACACACACACAGGCAGGCACATCCTGGCTTTTCGAGCATAATTGTGGAAGTTGAAAGACGTTTGCAATTAAGACAGCAAGTCATCAACAAATGCGCTCACATTTGTTTTATTCTATAAAAATGGGGACATTGGGGCTCAGAGAAAAAGGGGAAATTAATCTGGATTCGGGTTATCAGTGAAATGATGCTACGGATTACAGAAAATGTAGTCATATCTTTATGCTACCACATTTTCAAATGTCCTTCCATAGAAGAGAAGATGTAGCTGAAACTTCTGACCTGGAGCCAAACACCTAACACAGATGTAAGAATAACAGGGGTAAAGTTAGTTCTAGAAGTTTAAGGGGCAATTTCAATGCACAAGAGGCTTTTTCTTTTATTATTCAAGCATTTTTTCTCTCTGTTGATAATTTAATGGCAGATTGTTTTAATTTCTTAAAGAAATTACGTTAGTTTAGTTAGACACGAGCTCTTTTAGTTATTATATGTGGTTTTTTATTGTCTATTGTGCTATAATCAACAGGAAAATAATGCCATGGGCATGTTTACAGGTTTTCTGTTGCACTATTAAATTCTTTACACAGGATTTACATCAGTGCTAATTTGAATGTGATCAAGATTAGGAATCTTGCATGCTTACATTGTATTTGGTACACTGATGTAGTGTGAGATGGAGAAATCTTCTGTTTATTCATTTAGCATTTCTATTGCAGCCAAATCTGGAGGACTTGATCATTTGATCTTTTGCACTATACACAAAACAAATATGCCGTATCTTAAAAGCCAATACTTGTACAAGTCAATAAGCCATACTGTAATATAATATTCTGTAAATAGTTCTAAACTTGCATCTGGTTTGAAAGTTAGCATTTCCTTACTTACTATGACTTTGTACACAATACTCTGGTGTTAACATACTAACAAAAGAGGTTAGGTGGTAGACTTATTTGATTAAATCTGGATAGTCTTTTGATGGAAACAGATTCACGCTCAACACCTAACTAAGAAGTAATCAAACTAATGGAATGTTGTTGACTCAAAAAGCCTTTTGCATTTTGAAACATTTCCAATGCATCAGGCCTTCTCAGTGAGACCATTCAAAAATGTCATGTTCCGTTTTAAAAACCACAAAGCAAATAGCAGTAAATCAGTGTAATCGCAAGCTGTGTCTTATTGCAGTAAGAAAATATATTGTACGTGCATGGTACCTGGTAGTCAATGGTCCCAGACAGCATAGCCAAGATTCACTCATTGATCCTCCCTAGGAGCCAACTCTGGAGTCGGGGTGGAGTCGCACATTGGTTCCTTTCTCATGAGGGGGGATATTACAGCACCTGACGAGACTCCAGAAATGTAAAATAACTGGCTAAAAGTGAAAAAATGCCATGAACAAGTGGACCAGGTTTTGAGGTGACTTTAAATAACAGTTCATTTTTCTTTGAATTGAATTTTCTATTTTAATTGATGGTGATTTTGATACAATTAAATGTAAATTAAAATCTATAAATAAGTGACACTTCTACTCCTGTATGATTCTTTCCCTCTTCCTTGGATCCTCAGCACTCATATCATCTGGAGAAAGAAGGAAAGGTAGACAAAAAGCAAAGAAGGCCCTAAGCTTTCGCATTGGTAGCTCAGTAAAGGTTCATCTTCACCTTCGGGCTTGGTTCTGTATTTTGTCACTGTAGTCAAAGGGTCAGACATTTGACCGTGTGGCATCATGAAGACTGCTAGTCTCTCAATCTTGGTTTTTCATTCTTGCTAGACTTTTCTTTGCCTGCTAAACATTTGAAGCAAGTAATTTTGAATGCAGGTTGTTTTATCAAAGCTTACTGGGATGGTATTTTTTAGATGAAATGTTAGTATTTCAAGTCCTGATTTCCATGTTCTGTGGTGTGCACTTGAATTCCAGCATTTGACCCTGGATAGGTCCAAGATGCACTTAGTTTTCTTCCTCTGGGAGGACACACTTGAATGTCTAAATTTTAAAATTTCACTCCCAATTGATTAACTACCTACATTTAACCCTCTATGAACTTCAGTTTATCTTTCATCAGAATGGGCTGCTCACCCCTCCTTGGGTCTGTGGACAGCAATTTTCTTAGCCTTTAAGAAACACTGATGGCCTAAGTCCAACTTTTTCCCCGAAGTTTTCTGCTAAATACTTAATGAAAAAGAAACAGGAGGCAGAAATAAGGCTTCAGCCAGTTCATCTCATCTTCATCTTCTGTCAGTTCTGCTGAGCTCAATTTCCTTTCTATTTAACACGTGCTTCACTGGCTCTTCTTCATCTTTGTTATATACTTTATTAAGTCAAATTATCCTGTGGGTTAAAAAGAGTTAACACAGGGGCGCCTGGGTGGCTCAGTTGGTTAAGCGACTGCCTTCGGCTCAGGTCATGATCCTGGAGTCCCAGGATCGAGTCCCGCATTGGGCTCCCTGCTCGGCGGGGAGTCTGCTTCTCCCTCCGGCCCTCCCCCCTCTCGTGCTCTCTCTCTCTCAAATAAATAAATAAAATCTTAAAAAAAAAAAAAAAAAAAAAAAAAAAAAAAAAAAAGAGTTAACACAGATTAGTAATTTGGGGATATTTAGGTGGCCAAAATTTGGGGACAGAGATTTTTATTTTTCAGTTGGTATGTTGCTGGTGTATAAGAAATAGAAAACCAAGGGACAGCTGGTAATTGCAGTTGATAGTTAATTCCTAATTAAATTACAATAATTGATTGTGGAAGTCAAAGGACATAATTGACATAGGAGTTCAAAAGCCAAACACGTCATATGTGTAGGTAAATCCATATAACTCTGAATAGTAATGATAATACCAGAGTGAAGAATGCCAGGCATGCTGTGTCTACAGGATATGTCTCATATTTAATGATTTTTGTCCTTCATCCTGTATGGACTTTATTAAGATGTCATAAATGTTCTGTATTCATTTTTCCCCAAAAAATTTACAAAATTGCACAGCCAATTAGAAAACTACTTCAAATTTAATGTCTTGTATTTTTATTTGCTAAATCTGACAGCCCTGCAGAGAGTACTCACTTAATCCCAAGCTATGCCCATCTCTAGAAGAGCAACAAACAAATGTCCCTTCATTTGGAAGCAGCAGGTCTCATACAACTGGCAGTAAAGAAAGGGAGTATTCCAGAAGGATATTTCCCTGGTTTGCCCCATTAGTAAAAGTAAATTTCAGCAAAACCCAGAGGGCCCCTGATACATTCTGTGCAGTGCAAAACGGCATGTTCTTCGAAGCTGTCTATCAAGGAAAGGCCTAGAATGATGGGTTCAAAGTCCTCTGCCACATGGCATACAGGAATCCTGGTTCCCAATCCCCACTAGAGAATCAGGCCGATGGTTAGGGTGGATTCCCAATGAAAGCCAAAGATGGAGAAGTCAACCGAAGAGTCCATCACCAAGCTTTTGCTTAGCAGCTCCCGCTTCATGATGGTGTACTTCACTTCACCGGGGGCTTATCTTCATTCAAGGCCAAACCATATCTAGTATCCAGGCATTCCTACCCCTTGAAGATACCCAATTTCACCCCTCAAAAACATTCAAATAAAGGTAGAACCCACTCAAAATTAGACTAAAAGGAAGCTACCACAATTGATTATAGAGTACCTATTCCCTAAAATAATAACAACAATAACAATAATAATAATATAATAAATCAGAAGTCGTTGACTCTAAGCTTATCATTACTGTTATTGTTATTATTGCAAATGTCCTTAATATTATGGAAAAAGTAAAAAGCTTCCAAGAAGGTGATTGGAGGGGAATTCAAAGGAATGATTTTTTTTCATTCACTGTAATTTAACTATATTCTTTCATCTGCAATCAAATCTTAAGATTAAGGATGTTGTATTAAATCAAATCATTACAGGAAGTATGACTATATCAGGGGCTTTTTACAAAAACAAACTTCCAGATCACCAGAGGAAGCTGTGTTTGTGTACTGACAGAGTATTAAATAGCAAGCAGGACAGGAAGGCAGGATAACAGCCAACTTGGATCTATTTTGGAAGAATTATTTCTGTAGGGTGTCATGGAATTGTAAGTTACAAAAAGTATGCTTTGGTAAACAGACATCTCCATTCCAAAAGGACCCACTCCAAAATACCATTTAATCAAATTCACAAGAATGTTATGGAGATCAAAATTCCAAATAACATGCAGATTTTACAAGCTAACAGACCCACTACTTATAAATCCTGGCAGTATGTGCATAGCAAAGTCTTGATTACGCCTCAGTCTCTTGCTACATACAGCACTATTCTGATTGCTATACTGTGCCACAAGATGAGTGTCCCTACTTCCTTCTGACTTTTGAACAGGTTTTATGCTTGGATTTGCCTAAGCAGAATCATGACTTGCATTTCTCAATATTGAGTTACTATTGGTGGATGTTAGAAATCTCACACTAACAAATACGTATACTATGTCACCACCAAGCCCAATCAGACTATGACCAATCAGCTTGAAATATGTACTTTCGGGCGCCTGGGTGGCTCAGATGGTTAAGCGTCTGCCTTCGGCTCAGGTCATGATCTCAGGGTCCTGGGATCGAGTCCCGCATCGGGCTCCCTGCTCCTTGGGAGCCTGCTTCTCCCTCTGCCTCTCTCTCTTTCTCTGTCTCTCATGAATAAATAAATAAAATTAAAAAAAAAGAAATATGTACTTTCGTGTTCTACAAACCTGCACCTCTATTCGTGAAGGCATTTCTTGTTTGCATAGGTATCTCCTCCTTTTCCTGTTTATATATGGAATCCATCTAGTCTGCGAAACAATAGCAAATACAATAAAGCTCATTTTACAGTCCTGAGTTTCTTTTTATTTCATTGGAATGGAAATGGTGTCACAGTGGCCTTCTAGTAGAGAGGGATCAGAGCTCAGAGGCTGTTTCCAATGACAGCAACTACAATAATTTGGGGCTGAGTAGGTCCTAAAACCTTGTGAAGATGGGATTATCTGTCAGGGCCTGAAAGAATGTATTTTTCCTTCCATTTTAATCAAAGAAAAGGAAATGAGACCCTGTCTCATCTCTTTCTTTTTCCTTAACGCTCTAGCAATCATTTCATTTTCGTCACTGATTAAGGATAGAGTAACTATTCAACAACATCCTTTCGGCACCTCATCCCTTACCAAAGTCCCTCGTGTTCCATTGCTCTTTTACTTTGATGGATTTAAAGAAAGGAAACACATGGTTATGTAACCCTTAAAGGCATCAGTCTGGGTGTAACTATGGAACAACACAACTATTTAAAAGCCACACAGCAGAGATAGGCACTGGGGACAGCTGTTGTCCTGGAAGCACCTTGCTGGGGAAACCATACACACACACAACAGGATAGCAGCCATAGCTCCAAACCTGCAACACGTGTCTCTTTGGAATCCTCTCTTTTGGAATCTTGGCTCATCCACTGCAATGTTCTCAGTGGTGGCAAGACTCTGTTCTTTGAGCGAGAACATGACAGTTGGAAATAAAGAAGGCTGGTGCATATAGTAAGAAGTCAAATTTGAGGATGCTGTCTGGGCAAGAAAACAGAAGGTTTTCCAGAAAGTGCACAGTAATTTGGAACACAATAATGAGGCTTGGGAGTAGGAAACATTTTATTAATTTCAATTTGCACTGAATTTCTCTGACCCATATTTTTTTCTACCCCATTATCTCAAGAATCTGCTTGCCCTGGGGGGGTCACCTTGGCCAAGAATTGAGCTCTCCACGTCCAAGACATAAGATAGCTTTGCCTTCACCACACTATATCCCTGGGGCAGTGAATACAGGCATTTGTCACAGCAGCATGGGAAGCCTTGCTTCTGGGCTAGAAACAAGGCATCCTGGCAGCTGTCATTTCTCTTCTCAGAAATCCTGGGTTTTGGTAACCTACCTTCAAAAATGTCAGACAAACAAGTTTAATGATTTAATATTTCGTGCAAAAGTCCACGCAAAAGTCCTGGAAATTCTTACTCATTTGAGTTGTTTCGCCAAATTTTCTGTATCTTTACTTGAATTTAACATATCCCTTATAGTGCTTAGCCTGTAGTATATCTGAGTGTCCCAAATGTATTTTCACCCAAGGACCACTCTCTGTACTTCTTAGTTAGCCTTTCTGAGTCTGTCAGAAACTCTTGCTCTTGACAGCACACATTCCGATAAACTCCCTTTACATGTGATTTAAAGATCTACCACAAGTCTGCTACAAACAACAGACTCACAGTTTTACACCAACACAGAACATTGTGTGCTTTTCCTTACCTCTCCACCTGGTGCATCTGGCTGACCTGCTACATGTGAAGCACGCTATAGCATATGCTATTACCAGTACCCTTCTTCTGCTCATACAACACAGACACACACACACAGACACACACACACATGCTTCAAGACTTCTGGCCACATGTTGAATTTGCAGAGGACAAAACCATACTATGCTTGTAGGGTTCTGAACACTTCAACAGCGTCGAACATTTACTAGTCCATTATATACCTAGTGAAGGAAGTGGGATATGTCTGATCATCTCTACTTTACAAGAGAAGGACCCTACTGTTCACCGAGGTGCAGTGCCTCACCCAGTAGGAAGCCAGTTCAGCCATCTACAGCTTTCCTTCCTGCTCTTGTGTACATTCCCCTAAATTTACAACATGGAATGTCATTATGGAGCGGATTTCAAAGTGACATAGGTCAAAATTGGGCAGAATGGCTCACCCAGGGAAAGCATAAGGCTGGGAGTCTGGATGAACTCCATGAGGGCCTAGCATGCTGCCAGGGGCCTATTATTCAGGAGCTGAGCGCACAGGATAAGAATCAGGAAGGCAGAAAGGACATGCAGCAATCATCCTGGAAGGAAAACAGAAGGGTATGAATGCCACTCACCAAGATTGAAACAGAATTCACAGCCCTGCTGCTCATCCAAGTAGGGACAAACAGCCAAAGAATAGATGTGGGGGTGGCCAGGGTTAAGAAATCCTGAAAGAAGGTCATGGTGACCAAGAAAACGTACCTCATTTGGTTCAAAGTTCTTTATATTCATTGTCATAATGAATAATTACATCAGATCTCCTTCACATAGGTAAGCATTGTTAGGATCCCCATTTTACAGAAGATAAAACTGGGGCTCAGAGGAATTAAGTAACTTGTCCAAAGTTACATAGCTAGTAAGTGGTAGAGCCAGGAGTAAAACCTGTCTTCTTCCCCAGGCTCTATCCTACATCCCGGGTGGGCCCTTACACAAGGCATCCAAAGGAGCCTAGGGGATTTAGTGGTTGATGTTTTTGGAGCAAAGCAGCATTTGCTTGGCCCTCAAGTGTTTTCGCCCAGTGAAAACAAAAGCATGGTTGAGTTGCTATGTCACCACAGACCTGGCCCATGAGTGCTGAATCAATCCTGAAGAACAGCAACACAAATAATCAGGGATTTTGCTCGAGAGTTGCCTACTGTGGATGGGGCGGTATGTTTCCAACTGGTTGTTTTGCTGAGTTCTAACAACCTGAGTTGTAAGGGTTGATACTGGGATCTTCAGTGAAACTATAAGGTGGGTAATCACTTCAAGATTTGGCTGATTGAGGAGAGACAAAGAGAGCTTTGTAGGTATAAGCAAACACTACAGAATCAGCAGAACTCTCTGAAATCTGATACTGAGTATATGGGGCCTGTCAGGGGCAAGTGAGTGGCCCCAGCACATGCCATCCCTGCAGTAATAATGATCAGGGCTGGAGTGGGAGTGATCAGGACCCAGACACCAAGAAAAGCTAGAAACACAAGATCACAAGGGAGTCCCTAGAAGCCCACGGTGGAGGGAAGTTCCAGTGGACCAGTCCTGATACCAGGGAAGACAGGTCTGCAAATCTTCCCACTTCATGGGCAAATGGGAGGGAAGGGTGGTATGAATTCACAACAGAGGATGAGATCAAGGGAGTGACATTTTAGGAGCAGGACCCCAATCCCAGGGTCTTCAAATCAGGAATAGAACCTTGTCCCTAGGAGGGAGTCAGTGAAGAAGAAAAGCAAGGCAAATCTTATTTCTGGAACAACAACAACAAAAAACTGAGGTTGGAACTCCAGCACAAAGAGGCTGGCTGAGATAAGAATGGAACTGGGTAAAATATTGGCTTCCTCCCTGGAAAGAAGGGTTCAAAGCGAGCAGGACCTGGGTCAAGGTAGACTTGGTGAGGACCCAATAGTCCATCACATCTTCACTTCCCCTGAGTAGGAGTCAGAGCTAGAAACCAGAGCTCGTGCTTCAGAGCTCCCAAAGGCAAAGGCCGAGGCCAGGAGGCAAGCCGCACCCTTCCAGATATGGTGTGTCGTTTGCTGACGAAAAAGTGGTTCCTTGCTTCACTTAATATTTGCTCAGCCAAGCCAGACACTTTAATAATCACCTGATTACAAAGCCACGTCCTTGGAGTGCTATGACCTCCACATTAGTATTGATTTGGCAACATTCCTTGCACTAAGGAGTTAAAAGCAAATTCCTGAAAGAGCCACGCTATTTGTATTCTTTTCCTAGGGCTGCTGTAACAAACTGCCACAAACTTGGTGGCTTAGAACAACAGAAATTTGTTGTCTCTGTTCTGGAGGCAAGAGTCTGAAATCAGTTGTCAGGACCATGCTCCCTCTGTAACCTGTAGGACAGGTTCCTTCCTGACCTCATCCAGCTTCTGGGAGCCCCAGACATTCCTTGGTTTGTGACTGCATCTCTCCAACCTCTGCCCTGCTCTTCATGTGGCCTCTCCCTGTGTCTTCATATGGTCTATTCTCTATGTGTGTCTTTCCCTTTTCTTTAAGGACACAAGTTATATTGAACTAGGGACCACTTAATGAGCTCATTTTGATTTGATGACCTTTGTAAAGACCTTATTTCCAAATAAGGTCACATTCTGAGGTACTAGGAGTTAGGACCTCCACATATCTTCTTCTTATTATTATTATTTTTGGCAAAGGTATTTTATTTATTTCGAGGAAGTTCATGGAAATCATGCATTCTGGGATGCAAGCCTTGGGTTAATTTAGACTGTCATTTCCACATATCTTTTTGAAGGGACAATTCAACCTATAACCCTATTCTTTCCTAACAACTTCATCAACAGCTTGTCTACACTCAGCCCTCCTTTTATTCTCCTCTTTGGATAAGATAAAGGCCTCCCTCCGTTATACTGACTGTCCTGGATCTCCCAGTGCTGCAAGATGGACAGACAAAGCAAACCTCTACCAGATGTTCTGTGATTTGATCACAGCTCTGTGCAAGCTATGGCAGGGGACACTCCCAGACACTCTTTCTGAGAGAGTTTCTGGTTCTCAGTGTAGACAACAAAAAATCTTCTTCCTGGAAGCCTCTCTACTGCTTCATATACAGGAAGACTTTTTGACACTGGTTTTCAAATACTCAGAGGCTAGTTGTAGCCTCTACAAGTTCATCATATACTGGGCTCTCCACCACCCCAACTGCTATCACTAAGAGCTTGCTGATTTCCCAAGACTTGAAAGTCCTTGATTTTTAGATGCATTTCATAATTCCGTGTCTGTAATTTTTTGGCACTTTGTGTCTCCTACTACAAAGGTTAGGAAAAACCCTTCTTTCAGTTAAGGCATGCTTAATGGAGGCAGCTCTGCAGGGACCACTAGCTTAGAAGCTAAGGGACACCTGCTGGGTTCTTGCCCTTGCATCATTTTGCTGAATCAAGGGGCATCACATGTTCTGAGACTGATGACCTTATACATTGTTTTCATCCCCAAACCATCTCCACCCCCAGTGCTGGAAACCTGAGACCCACCTTGCTTCTCCCACCTCTCTCCACCAGCATCTAATCCATTGACAGTCCCTGTCCACAGCACCCCTGACATGGCTCTCATTCTATCACTCCACCCTTCGCTCAGGCCACCGTCTTCCTTCATCTGGTTTTTCAGAAAAGTTTTGCAGTGGCTATACTGTTTCCCTTCCAATCCACTCACCACGCTGTACTCCAGGTGGTTGTTCTAGAATGGATGACAGTAAAAGCTGATCATATTACATCCTTACACCAAACCTGACTCTTTCAAAATAAAGGCCAAGTGTCCTAACATGGGATTGATAGCTTTCTGAGGTCTGGCTCCGGATAACTTCCTCCATTGTCATCCATTTGCTTTGCACTCTGTTTTCAAACTTCCTGAACCATTCTCAATTCCCTGAATGCTTCCTCCTCTTTCCAGCCTCTAGGCTTTTGGTTATGCTTCTCCCTCTGTCTGGGATGTCCCTGGCCAAGTCCTGCTAGGTTGGCTCACTGCCTTGTATGAACGGCTTTCTTGACAATGTCTATGATATCCCTGGCCACTCTATTGACTCCCCATAATGCATAGTTCCCATCTCTCAGAAGGTTTCCCTGACACGTGACTGAACTCACATGTCCCTAGATAACAGTCCACAACTGCCCAGCTGTATCTCCAGAGCCAGGCCTTGCAACTGGGCTGTTCCCAGGCTGTGGGTCACTTAGATAAGTGATTCAACATGGGTTCTTCTGATAAAACTAGGGTGGGGTGAGGTAAGATAATGAGACATTTGCCCTGGGTGCTAAATGTAAGGGGTGCTGAAAAGCTAAGTAATCTAGACTAATATTTTGAAGCAATGTTTTTTAAAATCAAAATTAATGCAAAAAGTCCATGATGGACAAACTATCAAAAATTTCAACAAAGATAGGATCAGTAAGAGTGCTCAAAGGAAATTCTATAGCTTTAGGTCTTTATTTTAGAGAAGAAAGGCCTTAAATCAATGATTTAAGCTCTAGCCTCAAGAAGTTAGAAAAAAAATAGTAAATTGAACCCAAAATAAATGGAAGGAAGGAAATATCAAAAACAAGACAGAAATCAATGAAATAAAAAATACACAAACAATAGTTCCATTTGAGGTAACAAATTCAACCTCCCACAGATAACGGCTATATATGCTGGGAAAAAATACATAAAATCAATTACCCAAGGAGTCTACAGAGTGAACTGAAGCACGTAAACTCTGGAAGAGAGTTGAAACTCACAGGAAGCAAATTACATGGGGGAAGTTCCCATCTTTTCTGCCTTGCCCTAAGGCAATTGCTGTTGTGGTGTATCATAGGTCAACTAAAACTCCTATGAAATGTCACCATTAGTCTGGCTCAGGAGAAGAGAAGGTGCCCAGGGAAACCAGGGTTACTGGAGGGTGGCAAAAATCTAAGAAAGGAGAGAGCATGGAATGGGAATCCCTATTTCTGTGCATAAAATCTAGAAAAGTCTGTGGGTGATCACTGAACCATTGACACATGGGGCAGACTGCAAAGTCCAAACTGAGAATATAGGTACAGGTGAGATCAAGTTTGAAATTTAATCTTAGCCAAATTGTTGCCTGTTAAAAGAAAAGCATCAGCACACTTTATACTTTATAAAAAGAACACAGAAATTCAGAGTCGCTACTACATGTCCTTTGCAACATTCAGGATACAGTCCAAAATTAAATGACATATGAAGAACCAGAAAAATATGACCTAGACTCAAGAGAAAAGACAATTAACAGAGGTTGACCCTGAGATGACTCAAAATGTTAAAATTGCTCAATGAAGTAGAGAAAATACAATGGTGATGAATGATAAAATAAGAAACCCTCTAGTGATATAGAATATATAAATAAGAACCAAGCTGAAATTTTGGAACTAAAAAACTAAAATATCTGAAATAACAAATTTACTAATGGCTTGAATAGCAGAATGGAAGTGGAAAAGGAAAGGATAGGTAAACTTGAATATATCAGAATTATCCAAACTAAAGAAAAGAGAGAAAAAAGACCTTTTAAAAAGTTAACAAAGACCAGGGACCTGTGGGATAATGTTAAATGCCTAATGTACAGGCAAGCAGAGACCCAGTCATTCCATTTTTAGGCATTACCCAAGTGAAATGAAAACCTATATCCACTCAAAGACATAGACATCATTGTTCATAGAAGCTTTATTTATAATAGCCAGAAAATCTGTGAACAGCCTGAATGTTCATCAATAGGTGAGTGGGTTAACAAAATGTGATCTACCTGTACAATGGAATACGATAAAAATTAATGATTTACTGATGAAGACAACAATATAGATGGATCTCAAAGACATTATGATGAGCAAAAGAAGCCAGATAAAGAGAATACACACTGTTTTATTTCATATAAAGTTCTAAAATATCCCAAATAATCTATAGTAACAGAAAGATAATCAGATACTGCCTGGGGTCAAAGGTGGAGAAAGAAACATAAAGCAAAAGGGCATGAGAAAACTCTTGGGGGTGATGGAAATGTTCAGAATTTTTGCTGTATGACATAGTACCCATAATTAACAATACGCTATTCTGAAATTTATAATATGTTATGAGGATAGATCTCATATTAAGTGGTGTCACAAAAAATCTCCATAAAATAGGACATAAGGAAATTTTTTGAAATAATTGGTATGTTTACAACTTTGGCTGTGGTGATGGTATCATGTGTGTGCACATGTCCAAACTCATGAAGATGTATGCATTAAATGTGTGCTGTTTTGTCTGTCAATTATACCTCAATAAGCTAAATACACACACACGCACGCACGCACACACACGCACACATACCCCAACCAGGACAATTTAAATGAAGGAAGTTATTATATCTCAATTTTGCCACAATAAATAGGATTAAAGAATTAGTATGCATGCTAACCACTAGGGAGCTAGTTGGAATGAAAATTCTGATTCTCTAGACTTGGGGTGGGTCCTGAGATTTTCCATTTGTAACAAGCTCCCAGGTGATACTGTTGCTGGTAGTCCAATTCTACACTTAAGGGAGCCTGAGACTATATGACTAAATTGAGATGAGATACTGCCAAGGAGCATTTTATAAATCCTTTTCCCATGTGTGATTAGCATCATCTATTCCATTCTTATAGAGCTCTGACATGTCCCACAACTTCTCCTACAGAATCTTATCAATCTGTGAGACTCTAATAGCAATAATAATCATATCTGGCATTCATTAAGCACATACTAAGGGTTGGATACTGTTCTCACAGCTGCACAGGAATTTACTCATTTAATCCTCAGTGCAAAGGCAGGCACTATTATCATCCCATAACAACTAATGTCAAGACCAAAGCACAGAGAGTTTAAAGTACTTGCTCAAGATCACCCAGCTGATACCCAGAGGAGGCAGACTCAGCCCCAGGCATTGCTCACATAATCATTGTGTTTTATGGCTTCTCCTCAAAAGAATTATCATCTTCCAAGTGTGGCAGGTTCTGGCCTGAAAGTCAGAGTGGCTGATCCGTGCCAAGAATCTTCCCACTTTGCCATTCCTTATGGAGAGCTTTACTATTTCAACATCAATATTTATTGAGCACTTGCCGTGTGTCAGGCTTTATCCACAAAATGGTGGTGATCTTGGCATGTTACCCCGAAAGTATGGCATCCATTGGCAGTTTGCTCTTCGAGCACTTTGCCGAGAATTCCCACCGGCATTCCTCACCCCTCTTCCATTCTCCTAGTTCTGGTGCTGTGTCGGAGCAGAATCAGCACCACGCTTTTCCCTAGTGTCTCCTCGGACCAGAGCCCAGGTTGTGGGAGAGCCATGATACGAGCTTCTGGGGACTTGGGCTGCCCTTTTGATCCCTACTATCAAGGGAAAGGAGTGTTGATCAGATATCCCTTCTGTAAGGGAGACTGTTAGGTGAGACGGAAGGCAGGGAAAACTCTGGAGTTTCTTCCTATAGGCCAATGAAATATTTCCATCCAGTCAGTTTCTAGGGAGAGAGTTGACACCTGGGCTCATCATGCATCCTCCAAGAAGTCCCCTGATTGTAAATTTTTAAAACTTCCTGTTTTCCTATTGTCTCAATATAACCACAAATAGGCTGTGAGTACCTCGCCCAAGAGACCAGGTGCACCAGGGTGATAAGGCTGTCCACTGCCACAAGTTCCCTTCCTTGTCCTTGCTATGACCTAGTGACATTCAAATACAGCAGTAAAACCCCCTCATGCCTTTTGCTGGTGTACTCCATCTGACCCCACTAAAGGCACTAGTCCATGGGTGTCATTCCCTCTGAGCTCCCCACCTGCCTGGTTGAGCCCACTCCCTGGGGGTTTTGCCCATGTGGCCCCTGCACGCTGGGCCATGGCGTGCCTCCCTCCTCCAGGACCTGCAAATATAATCAATCCTTTTTACTTTCATATGCCTCTCTGTTGTGTTATTCTGTGTCCACCCAGACCAGTCACCAAAGAAACCCATTTTAAGTAACATAACAATTCCTTATAATACATGGTTCTTCTCCTGCCTGGACTGAGGGTAAGAGAGTCCAAGTTCCCAGGGTGAGCCTGTAGCAGCAAAGCTTGTAGAAGTTGGGAACTGGGGGCGGTGTCCAAGGACATCTGAGTGAAGCATTGAAAGTGTCCAGTACGGCACAGCAGCCTTTCAGGGCAGCTGGAAGGAGGAATTTCCTGAAGGGCAAGGTTGTTGTTGATAAGAACAGATTAGCAAGGAAGACAGAACCAAACTGGAGTAACAAGGGCTCTAACCGTAGATCTTCCCAGAGGCAGAGACCTCATCTGTTGACCTCTCCGAGCCCTCACATTTCTATGAGTCTACCTCAGAGAGTTTTGAGTCTGTTAGGACTTTGCGGGTTCCACAAAGTGAAATATCAGCCGCCAGAGAAGACAATCCAAGGGGACATTGGCCAGGCCCACTTCCCAGCTGAGGACATGGCTTAAAAACAGCCTGGGCAGCTTCTTGGTAGTCCCGTCACTCTTACAGAACGGCATTTTGGTGAGCTGAGTGTAAATGAATGAGAAACACATGGATTCAATTTCCCTTGAAATTAGGGATGGGTGAGCCTAGCCACAGTTTGGAATTACTGAATGTCTCAAACTATTTTGTTCAAGTGCTTTTGGTTCAGAAAAACCAACACCATGGGTTCTGTAAAGCATGTTTCTCCTCATTTATATGAGCCTTCATGTATTTTAAAGAGAATTTGATCTGCATATTTCAACTTCTTTATACTCCACTTATCAATATGTTTAATAAAATTTCTTGGAAGTCTGAGAAATACTTTATAACTTTTATTTTCAAACATCTAACTTAGGAAAAGGAAACAATGGGGGAAGTTTGGGGGAAATTGTATGCCAGAAAATGTGGGTTGGGGTTAAAGTTCACACTTTTAGGTAGTTCTAGGGCCCAGAATTACATACCCATTTGGTGCGCAGTCATTATGTGCTAAAGGAATATATTCAAAAACCTCTTGGACAGTTCAGGGAAACATGGGTAAGTTCAATAAGGACAAGCTTGGAAGAGACTGGAAAGTGTGGGGTCAGATCACTCCAGGTTCCCTCATCTCTAGCTGTCAGGCAGCGAGACATGTAATAAAAGAGTGGCTTATGGACTGCTTAGGAGTGGATGCATGACCAGAGATGGTGGGAGAAATGTGTTACAGGCAGTGGGTGTAGAGGGGGATGAGTGCAGGGGCAATGCCAGCACCATTTTTGTTTCAGAGATGTGGCTCCAACCAAAGACTCAGAAGTCCTAAAGATCTGTTTTCATCTAAAGCTCAACTTGAGGTTCCAAGAGACCAAGTAAGACACAAAGGGGAGAGAGGCAGTTGTCTCCCCTTTCATGGAACAGTCTGTTTACCTTCTATTAGAAGCCTAGTACTCACTAAGCCCTAAGGGACCTACTTCTGTTCACAGTGGCATGAGCAGATTGTGGAGTGCTGGATGCTGCGCAGCAGGAGAAAGGAAGGAATTGACAGACTCCTTGGGTATCTGATAAAGTTTGTCTCAAGTGCCTGGGGGATTCTCAGAAAAACAATTTGTGGTGGGGACTTTATACAGGAAATAATAAAATTTACTGACAAAATCCAAAGAATGAGATAATAAGGTTTATTACGGTTAATATGTCCCCCATTTTAATCCTCAGGCTGTGTACAAAGAGCATACCTCAGATTACAAACCTCTTTAAAACCATGTGTACTCCAGCTTTGAAATTAGAAGACCCTAACAGGGCCATGTGGCAGTGGCAATGGCAATCATCAATATTCTTAACTTCCCAACATTTCATAGTCTCCTTGGAAGCTGGATTGAGGACATGTGATTGGTTCTAGCCAATAGAGTACCACTATGAATGATATGTGTCCTTTTCTGACCAAGGCAGTTAATTCTTCCATTCCTTCCTTCCCTTCGCTCAGTGATCTAAGACTGCAGGTGACCGTGCAGATGGCTTAGCTACGTTGGACTTCTTGCAAAGGAGAACTAAGCCTTTATTCTGATAAGTCACTGGAATTTGTGGGTGGGGGAGGCTTGTTTGTTATAGTAGCTGGTCACAAGTAGACTAACACAGCTGTAAACTTTTGAGTTTCTGACTTAAGATGTCATTATGATGCCCTGACATTAAAAAAACTAGTGATTTTGGGCGCCTGGGTGGCTCAGTTGGTTAAGTGACGGCCTTCGGCTCAGGTCATGATCCTGGAGTCCCGGGATCGAGTCCCGCATCGGGCTCCCTGCTCGGCGGGGAGTCTGCTTCTCCCTCTGACCCTCCCCCCTCTCATGCTCTCTCTATCTCAGTCTCTCTCTCAAATAAATAAATAAAATCTTTAAAAAAAAAAAAAACTAGTGATTTTATGCTTAGATTCTTAGAAGTTTTGAAAATGTAATGGTGCCTTGTATTAGTTATCTGTTGTTGCATAACAAATTACCTTGAAAGGTGGTGGTTTATAGCAACAAGCATATATTACCCCAATGTTTTTGATGGTCAAGAATGTGGGAGTGACTTAGTTAGGTGGTTCTGACTCCAAGTATCTCGTGAGGTTTTAGGCAAGGTGTTGGCAGGAGCTGCAGTCATCTGAGGGCTCAGTTGGGGCTGAAGAAGATGCCATTGATGGGAGTACTCTAGTTTTCACTGGCTATTGGCAGGAGTTCTCACTTCCTCACCACATGGGCCTCTGCATGGTGATTCCCTGACCTGAAAGCTAACATCTTCCAGGGAGAGTGATCCAAGAGAGAAAGTAAACAAGAAGACACCGCGCCTTCAATTGCCCTGCCCCTGACATTGCCCTCTGTCGTTTGTGCTTTGTTTCCCTGTTCACTAGCAGTGAGTCACTAAGCCCAGCCCATATTCAAGAGGAGGGGAATAGGCTCCACCTTTTCAAGAGAGTGTCAACGAATTTGTGGCCATATTTTAGACAACACACACCCCATCACTTCAGAACAGATTTGTAGGCAGCTGAGGGGAATGGAACAATGGATTGTACCTCAGGTTTTCAGGGGAAGGGCTTCAGTGATCCATCATAGATCAGGCTAATGGAGTTTAATTATGTGACTACTCCTTTCTTTCCCTGGTCTCGTGAGCAAATAAAGAAGGTCAAGCCATTCTATTGAGACTAAATAGACTGAGCCCCTGACATGAAGCTGCATACTGAGATGCCAAGGTGAGCATAGAAGGCTTGCTGGTCATTGACCCCTGTGAATTACAGTCTGCATTTGACATGATGCAGAGCAAATGGATTCTCATGAAACAGGGACCCTGGTTGTGTAGGAAAGCGAAGATGCAGCTTCTCTCTGACATAACCACAACCTCCCAACTTCCCAGTTTGCCCAGTGTGATATAGCATGCTGCTTGCTGGTACAAACTCTGGCAGTTTACATAGGAGAATAGGATAAAATATAAAATAGGATAGATAGAAATGCTTCCTTTTGTACAAAACATGGCAGGCAGATGAAGCTGGTCTTGACTTAAGCTCAACAGCAGGTAACAGCACTAACACTAGAAATACTAGTTCCATAGGATTGGGATTTTCCTTCTTTCCTCCCATATCCATGGTGTCTATGAGAGAATGCCCTATGTAATAAGCACTTTGTTGAATTGTTGAATGTTGTGTTTTTTTTATTCATTGGAAGAGATAGCACTCATCATGGAGAAGAAGGTAGTGAGATTCAAGTTCTATGTTAGGTTGCTGGTGTCAGAAACTTCTTCATCCTGGGCATATTGGCGACAGGCTCACACCCTGGGAAAACGGTTGTGTATGTGCCTATATAGGGATCACATTGAGATTTAATCCAATTCTGTTGTGGCTCATCCTTGGCTAAGCTCACTGTGGGCTCACTGCACCAAAAGGCAGGACAAAGGCCAGAGATGAAAGCTCAGTCAAGCTACACATTCTCAGGCTGATGGTGTTTCCATAGCCAGATAACCATACTTTGCTTCAGCAGCCAAGGAAAGCAGCCATTGGAGAGAGCTGGCGGGTGTGTTCAAGCTGGCTATGTCCCACTAGCCTGCCAGGCCCTAGGAGCTACTGGTGGCCATGAGAAGGGGATATCTCTTTAGATCTGCCTCCCCTCGCCCCCGCCCCAGATTGGGCAGCAACATCAGGCTCTGGAGCCATATCAACAGTACAGTAGCACTCATTCTGAGCTGCCAGTAGCCAGGGTGAGAAGTCCTCCAGCCTCAAGGGAGCATAGCTGAGTTTGGTCTCCTCTCTCTAGAAACAGACAGATAAGAAGCCAGGGAAAAATGAACTCCCTTCTCATCTGGGCATATGTAGCCTTCGTTGCTAAAGTTTGAGACAACGGACTGATGAGTAAGACATCCTGGTTTGAGTTACAGTTTTATTTTAGCTTAAAAAGGGCTTTGTTCGTTGAATATCAAGAAAAGAAAAAAAATAGAGTGTGATGTCACAGAAGCCAAGGTCACTGTTGTCTCAAATGCCACTTAAAAGCCAAGAAAATGAGGACCAGAAACTTCCCATTAACTTCACTGATGATCCCAGGAGAACAGTTTTGATAAAATAAATAATGGGTGGGATGGGTTGAGTAGAAAGTTAAGATTAGGAAATGAAACCAAGGAGTATAAATGCTTTCAGGAATTTACGCTATGAAGAAGACCAAAGAGACTGCTGAGTAGGTGAAGATTGTATAAGTTGTTGAGGGAAGGTTTGGGTTTTTATTGTTTTTGTTTTGTTTTGTTCTGCTTATATAATCATTCATGAGCATTGTTTGTTTGTTGAGAGAGAAAGACAAAGTGTAGGTGAAGGAAGGGGCAAGGGGAGAGGGAGAGAGAGAACCTCAAGCAGGCTCCATGCTCAGTGCAAAGCCTGACACAGGGCTCGATCTCAGGACCCTGAGATCATGGCCTGAGCAAAAATCAAGAGTCAGACACTTAAACAATGAATCACGGAACACTACATCAAAAACTAATGATGTAATGTATGGTGATTAACATAACAGTAAAAAAATTTTAAAAACAAACAAAAAAAGAGTCAGACACTTAACCGACTGAGCCACCCAGGCACCCCAGGGAAGGTTTTACTTTGTTTGTTTGTTTATAGTTTATTTTCTTTTTTTCCCTATATAAATGTGTGTGTGAAGCCAATATTTTGAAAATGATTTAAAATTTCTATGTCTCTTACATCAACTAATTTTTTTTCTTTTTACCTTTTGAATTTCTTCACCTATTTCTCATACTCCACACTCTGCCTCTGCCTGTGACAACCACCAATCTGTTGTCTACAACTATGAACTTGATTTTTTTGTTTTGTTTTGTTTTGTTGGTTTTTAAAACTTCTACATTTAAGAGATATCATGAAGTCTTTGTATTTCTCTATCTGTCTTATTTCACCTAGCATAATGTCCTTAATGTGCATCCATGTTGTCACAAATGGCAAGATTTCAGGGTGCCTGGGTGGCTCAGTTGTTAAGTGTCTGCCTTCGGCTCAGGTCATGGTACCAGGGTCCTGGGATCAAGCCCCACATTGGGCTCCCTGCTCACTCTCTTTAATAAATAAATAAATAAATAAATAAATAAATAAATAAATAAATAAAATCTAAAAAAAAAAGGCAAGATTTCATTCTTTTTTATGGCTGAATAATATTCCATTATAGAGATGATAGATAGATAGATAGATAGATAGATATACATATACCACAATTTTTTTACTCATTCATTCATTTCTGGACAATTAGGTTGTTTCCATATCTTGGCTATTGTAAATAATGCTGCAATGAACATGGGGGTACAGATATTTTTTCAAGTTAGTGTTTTTGTTTTCTTTGGACAAATGTCCAAAAGTAAAACTGCTGGATCACATGGGACTTCTATTTTTAATTTTGTTTAGAAATATGCATACAGTTTTCCATAATAGCTACACCAATTTACATTCCCACCAATAACACATAAGGGTTCCCTTTTCTTCACATCCCCTACAACACTTGTTATTTCTCGTCTTTTTGATAATAGACATTTTAACAAGCGTGAGATGATATCTCATTGTGGTTTTGATTTGCATTTCCATAATAGTTAATAATATTGGACATATTTTCATGTACCTGTTGGCCATCTATATGTCTTCTTTGGGAAATGTCTATTCAGATCTTCTGCCCATCTTTTCACTGGATTATTTGTTTTGTTTGCTATAGAGTTGTATGAGTTCTTCATGTATTTTGGATATTAGCCCCTTATTAGATATATAATTTGCAAATATTTTCTCCCACTTAGTAGGTTGCCTTTCCATTTTGTTGATGGTTTTCTTTGTTGTGCAGAAGCCTTTTAGTATGATGCAGTTCCACTTACTTATTTTTGCTTTTGCTTTAGGTGTCAGATTCAAAAAATCATTACAAAGACACATGTCAAGAAACTTACTGCTTATGTTTTCTTCTAGAAATTTTATGGTTTTAGGTCTTATGTTCTAGTCTTTAATCCATTTTGAGTTAATTTTTATATATGGTGTAAGATAGTGGTCCAGTTTCATTCTTTTGCATGTGGCTGTCCAGTTTTCCCAGCACCATTTATTGAAGAGACTGTCTTTTCCCCATTGTATATGCTTGGCTCCTTTGTCATAGATTAACTGACCATATACGTATGGGAATATTTCTGGACTCTTGATTCTGTTCCATTGATCTTCATGTCTGTTTTTATGCCAATACCATACTGTTTTAATTACTATAGCTTTGTAATAGAGTTTGAAATCAGGATGCAATATGCTTCTAGGTTTGTTCTTCTTCCTCAAGATTTTTTTTTTTTTTTTGATGACTCAGAGTTTCTTGTGGTTCCATACAAATTTTGGAATTATTTGTTCTATTTCTTTGAAAAATGCCTTTGGAATTTTGATAGGGACTACATTGAACCTGTGGATTGCTTTTTGTGGTATGGACATTTTAACAACATTGATCATTTCAACCCATGAACAAGTAACATGGTGGAAACAGATAGCATGCTTATTAATAATAACTTTAATGTAAAAGGACTAAATTTTTCAATAAAAAATGTAGAGTGGCTGAATGGGAAAAAAGCATCAAGATCCATCTATACACTGCCCATAAGAGGCTCCCTTCGTATGTAGGGATACACAGAGACTGAAAGGGAAAGGATGGAGAAAGATTTTCAATGCAAATGGAAAGCAAAAGAACGCTAGAATGGCTATATTTATATCAGACTAAACAGACTTTAAACACTGTAATAAGAAACAAAGATGCGTGTTACATAATGATAAAAGGGTCAATCCCACAAGAAGATATAACACTTATAAATATTTATACACCCAATATAGGATCACTTAAACATATAAAACAAATATTATAACAGACTTAAGGAAAGAAATTGACAGTAATACAGCAATAGTAGAGGACTTTAATACCCCACTTACAGCAATAGGTCATCCAGACAAAAAAAACAATAAAGAAACATTGGCCCTAAATGACACATTAGACCAGACGGACTTAACAGATACATACAGAGCATTCCATCCAAAAGCAACAGAAACACATTCTTCTCCAGTGCACGTGGAACATTCTGCAGGATCGATCATATGTTAGGCCACAAAATAAGCCTTAATAAATTTAAGAGGATTTAAATCATATCAAACATCTTTTCTGATGACAGTGATATGAAACTAGAATTTAATTACACAAAGAAAACTTTAAAAATCACAAATATGTAGAGATGAAACAACATGCTGCTCAACAACCAATGGGTCACTGAAGAAATCAAAAAGAAAATCAAGAAATACCTAGCCACAGGGATGCCTGGGTGACTCAGTCGGTGAAGCGTCTGCCTTCAGCTCAGGTCATGATCCCAGCGTCCTGGGATCGAGTCCCACATCTGGCTCCTTGCTCAGTGGGGAGCCTGCTTCTCCCTCTTCCTCTGCCACTGCCCCTGCTTGTGCGCTCTCTCTCTCTCTGACAAATAAATAAATGCAATCTTAAAAAAAAAAAAAGAAATACCTTGACACAAATGAAAATGGAAATAGAACATACCAAAATTTTCAAGATGTAGCAAAAGCAGTTCTAAGGGAAGTTCATAGCGAAAAATGCCTCCGGCAAGAAACGAAGTGTCAAATTAGCAAACTAATTTTACACCTCAAGGAACTAGAAGAAGAACAAATGAAGCTCAAGGTTAGTAAAAGGAAATAAAGAACAAAGATAAAAGCAGGGAAAAGAATGAAATAGAGACTAAAAAGACAATAGAGAAGATTCTGATCTTTTTTAATAGTTCCTCTCTGTTCCTTTCTTCTTTTGCTCTTTTACTTTGTGGTTTTATGACATACTTTAATGGTGTACTTGTATTCCTTTCTCTCTATCTTTTGTGTATTTACTATAGATTTTGGCTTTGTGGTTACCATGAGGCTTACATGTAAGCAAGTATTAACAGACCTAAAGGAAGGAATTGACAGCAATCCAATAATAGCAGGAGATTTTAATACCCCACTGACATCAGTGGATAGGCATCAGGACATGATCGCCTTGCTCAAAGAATTCTGTGAGCTGACAGAGAACTGAATGAAGCCTGCTACTCGGGGAGAAGCAAGAACTGCACCTGGTCCACTTGATAAGAACTGTTGCTTCTTAGGAGGATCTTATCTGCAGGAACAGAATGGGGAGGGACTAGAGGTTAGGCCATTTGAGGCTCCCCTGATTTGAACAGATTTAAGGCAGCACATGATATTAAGCCTCAATTTTAGGCCTTATGCCACACACACATCAAGTAACTTCATCATCAAACACTCCTATGAAATACCATTGCACCATTTTACAGATGGTGGATCTGAAGCTTAAATCTGGAGCTTAGCGAACTGTCCAACATTGGCCAGCTGGTAAGTGACTGAGGTGATATTCAAATCTGCTTGTTAATCCTGGAGCCTGACCCCATAAACCATTGCTTCCAGGGCAGATTTAACAGTTCACCCTAGAAGTGGATTGAGAGAAGGGAAGAGAAAGAAAGAAAGGAGATCAGCAAATACACCACATGCCCCCTCCCCCAATACCATGAAGCTCCATTTGAACACAGCCTCTTTCTCTGCTCACCCACCATTTGACTTTTCCAGTCCCACACAACCTTCCCCAAGGCAGCTGGGTTAATAACACAACCCCACTGACTATTAGCAGCTGGGCTCTACTTCAGATGTCCAACCTGGTACTTTAATCAGTGGCCCCTGAAATGCCTACAAGCCCAAATGCTCCAGACACACTTCTGATTACTCAGTCCCAGGGAAAAGAAATCATCCAAGCAGATCAACCAGCTCCCAAGTATTTCAAACTCCCAAGCCAGGGACTGCCCTGAATTAGTCGCCCTTTTGCACATGCATGTTGGGCATGCCAATGGGGTTAGGGTTTCTAGAATAAATTCCTCTGCACTGAAAGAGACCTTAAATCTCAACCAATTCAACCCCTTCATTTCACCATAAAAGAAACTAAGCTTAAGTGGTATCCTCAAGGTCACAAAGCTAGTTAGGGAAGGACTTGCTTGAGTCCCCTTCTTAGACCTTTTACCAACTCACTCCTCCAGTGAGCCCTCTCACTATAAAGGCAGTTGCTCTCTTTTTCAAAGGCCTTCACAGTTGCTCTCTTTTTCAAAGGCCTTCACAGTTTGGGTGACCATATGACCCAGTTCCAGACATGTCATGAGGGAATCTGCTGGAGGGAATCTGGGAGAGAATTTTCCTCCCTGATAGAAGAAAAGAGGCAAGCAAAGAGAGCTCTGTGTTCCCTGGCCACCTGTCTGGGGCTGAACTGTCCCCACCCCCAAATTCTTATGCTGAAATCCTAACGCCTAGTACTTGGAACGCGACAGTATTTGGAGGCACAGTCTTTAAAGAGGTAATTAAGTTAAAATGAGGTCATTAGAGAGGCCCTAGTCTAATAGGACTGCTATCTTAATAAGAGGAGATTAGGTCACAGATATGCAGAGAGAAAATGACATGAGGACACATGGAAAAGGGAGCATCTATGAGCCAAGGAGAGAAGCCTCAGCAGAAACCAACCCTGCCTGCTGACCCCTCGATCTCAAACCACCAGCCTCCAGAGGTGTGGGTCAATAAGTTTCTGCTGCTGAAGTTCCCAGTCTGTGGTACTTTGTCATGGCAGCCCTAGGACAACATACCCCAGCCCCTATTCCCTGGCTTCTATAACAGCCTTTGAGGACATGATGCTTCAAGCCAAAGAAGGTGTCTTTCAACCATGAGGAGAACCTCGGAGATGCTACGCAGCAACTTGGCCTGAGATTGCATCTCTGGAAGCTCCCAGGAATAACCATGCAGCTTGTTGCACAGACTGCACTTTGGGGATTGAGGCTGTAAGGCCCTCTTGGTCTGTTCTCTGCTTGTTCAGCCTCCCAGCTGGTGGATCTGCTCTGATGTCATTCCCAGACATCACTGTACTCATGAGATGTCATTTCTGGAGTCGGACTGTCCTGACATCCCAGCAGCATCACTCCTGCACCAAGCCCATGCTTTATACTCTGCTTCTCCAGGTCCAGGAATTATCATTATCAATCACAATGTCGCCTTCAATCTTTCATGCTTTAGTCAAGTCCCAGGGAGCTTGATTTACAAAAAGAGAGGTATTTGGAGCCAATGTGGGCTCTATGGAGTTTAGTTCAAAATAAGGTACTGGGTTCATGCACTCCAGGATTTCTAGAGCCACTGGGGGCCTCTCAGCAGGACCTTGGTCTTAGAAAGATCTATGTTATGTTATGTCAGCCCCTGAGATGGACTCAATCCAGCACTCTGCCCTAGCCCTGCCACCTGTTCAAAGCCTACCCTGACCCAGCTCATTAGGCTGTTTGCACATTTGTCTCCTGCCTGGGCCAGCCACCCCAATCCCATCCCTCCCATCCATGAAGAAGCCTGGTGCCTGCTGAGAGCTCCACTCCCTTTCAAATACCAGCCTCACCCTTCAGGCACCTCTTGTGACTCTCCTCCCGTCCTCCCTTCCCTGCCCCTCTCCCACCCTGCTCCGCAGTCCTGAGCTTTTGCTCTCCTCACACTCAAGTTCACCTTCTGCCTCCCAGGTTGTGCAGTGAATTCCTCTCCCTGCCTCTCTTAGTGCCTTCAACAAGCCTCTTGTTTAGAATATGCCCAACGCCAAAGTCATTCCTCCTTTAGAACACGTTTCTTTCCTCTCAATACCTGAGCTCCTTGAGGTCAGGAACGCCTGTTCATCTTTGAATCCTTGCTTCCACCCAACCTTTTCTGGGGCCCCACCCAGTCCAACAGCCTCCCCAGGCACCCACAGGACCTCAGAGACTAGTGGGCACAGGAACTCACCTGGGTGGTATACTTGTTCTTACTCGTTTCTTTACTTCCGCCAACCTTCTGATCCCGGCAGCCAGAAGCTGTGATGTAATCAAGTAAAAAGTGAAATCCCAGATTTATTGATCACTTCCAAAGTGCTGAGCATGCTGCTAAGGATTTACATACACCCATTTTATTAATTCTGGTGGCAGCTATTATTACTATTTGTATGCACGATTTCCCACCTTACAGATGCAGGAAGGGAGGCTTAGGGTGGGTGATGGGAATATGGGAATATTGCCCCAAATCGCACAGCCATGAAACTGTGAAGTCAGAAGCCCAGAAAGAGAGCTCCAGGAAATACCAGCCCAAACCTGATTCTTCACTGCCTTCTCATTTTCACTGGCAGACAGGTTGTGTGAAAGTGGGGGTTCCTGATTAAAAGAGAGTGGATTACTGAAATTTCTGAGCTCAGTCTCCTCCTCCCTTCCTTCTACCAAACTGTGGGTTTGCACTGCAGGATCCATGAGTCAATGCCAGGCTTCCATGGGCACACGATCTCAAATAACCCTGGCAGTGAACACTTTCCAATACTTCGAGATATCTACATATGTAAATCTCATGCAGTATATTCTCCTAAGCCTGCATTTTAGGTATGTAATTGAGAATGTATTTTAGGTGATGTGTTTAGCATAGAACATGCTTGAGCTCAGGACTCGGCTAGAATAACAAGTGCCAAAGTGAAGCCCAACCCATGTGCCCATACTATTTGGAGGGCTGCAGGTAGATGCCAGGCAGTCAGGAGGCTAGGCTCATCCCCCAGCTCAGCCTCAAAGGCAAGTCCATACCAGGGGTTTGCCTGGAGTGGTCTCCCACATAACATAGATGGTTCTGGAGACCAAGTCCCTCCAGGAGGCCCCAGGTGGCTCCAGGAGTTCTGGAACCTGTGACTCTGTACCCCACTTTGAACTAAATCTCCACAGTACCCCAAATGCCTGCCTTAATAGAAGTCTAGCTTCCTGTGACTTAGGTAAACCAGGGATCACTGATAGCAGGCCAAGTTTAGCAAGGCCTTTGGTGTATACGGGGCAGCATTTCTTAGAATTTTCTACTGAGTACCTTCTGCTGTAAAGGAGGGTGAATAGACACCCAGGGTCTGGAAGGATAGCTTGGAGTTGTCCCATAATGAGCATGGGATGTCTTTGAAGTCTTGTATTTACCCTCATAATTCATGATAATTTTATGTCCTACTCCATATACTGATGTCTATTTTATATTAAATATAGAATTAGTGATTGCCCAAAACCTCAAAAAAATTGATGCCCCAGGAAGCTGTACCCGTGGTTTCATGTTGCTTCAAGGAGGGCTGTGTGCCCTGGGAGTAAAAATGCCCCAATTCGAAAGCAAGTTAATATAAGACATTAACCTCACTGACTATTCCAGAACCTTCTCTGGCTCACTCTTAGGAAAACCACAGGCAGCCAGAGGCTTGGACTTAAACAACATGCACAGAAGGTAAAACCAACTAGAGGGCAAAATTTCCTGGGGATATTTGCACATAAGCAATCATTTCATTTTCAGGCATACACATATGTTGCAAGTATGGGTTCACCTTTCCTGCCCACAGGGCCCCAGGAAGCCCCACTATCTGAGTATTTATAGAATGTTTGATCCATAAAGCAGGGATTGCAAACAAAGGCAGTGCTATCTATCCTACACAGCAACCACCTGGAAGCTACTGGCCTGAAAGACAGTGGAATGGTCTCCTGAAGTTGAGGCACAGACTTACAGAGGATATGCTGCAGGGATAGAGTGCCATCATGCAGGATGTGGTACACACTAACTAATGACCATCATATGGTACTCTGTCCAAAACAGGCCCAAAATCTGAGTCTGGGGTCCAGAGGCTGGGAGTAGAATGGCCGTGCTCTTACCATCACTACTGATGACCAACATAAAGAATTTGTGCTTTGATGGCCCTACAGTTTGAGGATTTGTGGGTCTAGAGGTCCTAATTCCCAGAGCGTTGAAATGCTTCTCCCAGGGGATATGAAGAGCGTCACTGAAACTTAAGCTCTGGCTGCCATCCAGTAACTTCCTTATGCCAAGGGGCCAGCAGGTGAAGAAAGGGTGTGCCATACTGCCAGTGGTAAGTCCTGGTCTTCAGGAGACGATAGTGCTGTTACTACACAGTGGGCACAGGAAAAAAATATGTTCGGCGCTTGGGTAACAAACTAGGGCATCTCCTGAAGCTCTTATGCTCAGTTTCAATGTTAAAAGTATAGCAGCCATGACCTAAATGGGTATGGTACCCAGGGACTTAGATTCGTCAGAGATGAGAGTCTGGATCATCCTATCAGGTGATCTGTCTACACCAGCAGACGTATAGCTGAGAAGGAGGGAATCTAGACTGGGCAGTGGATAAGGGGGATAAGAAGTATCAATTCACTTGTAGCTGTTGAGTATCAGCCTTTCCTGCTGCTCACTCTTGTCTTCCTCACTTCCTTAGATGTAGATCTCCCCAGAACACTCCCAGTAAACTTCTCCATCCAGCTCTCCGAGTTTGTTTTCAAAAGACCTATGCTAAGATGGTACCCTTACCTAAGATGTATCTGTCTGAGAGTGAACCTTCATTCAGGATAGCCCTTTCCCACTATAAAAATTGGTGTCCCTCACCCACTTCAAATATTACTGTGGTTCATTGCCCTTGGCTGAAATACAACTATGACATCATACAAAAAGACTATTTCAATGACTAAACGAAGACCATTGAGCCATAGGACTTCCTGTCTTTCCCAGTCTGATAGATAGATATTTCTGTTAATGGTGAAGCATGGTATTAGAAATGGTGTATTGACCTGTATTGTGATATTCTGAATATAGAACAGCCAAAGCAGTCAGGTCATTCTCACGTGTTCTTGTATGTAAGTAGAACGCTTTGTGGAATGAGCAAATTCTTCAAGATACATTATGTAAAATGTGCAGAGAAAAATGTATGAGATTCCCTTTATAGTTGGTGGGTTTTCTTGAATAAAATAGTTAACACTTATTTTATCAAGTCACATAACATATACTCCTATCATAATCGATCATCATCTTATAGAATATTGTGTATTTGTTTTATTTATTGCCAATAAATAGACCTTTTCAAACTTATGATGAAAACATTTAGGTTCTGACTTACAAATACACGCAGGGGTAGATAGATATTTTAATCTTTCTTTTAAGGTGTATGTGAACAATATGAAGTGTAACTACAAATAGGAAAAATAATGCCACTCATACCTGCCCACGTTTTCAAGCAATTAGTAAATAAGAAAAAAGAGGAAGACAAACAAGAGGCAAAAATACATAATAGATATTCCTCCACATGGGGTAGGGAAGGAGCACCACCTCACCCACAACATGATAGCCGCATATTCTAGATTTTCTGGGTAGATCCCAAGTTCCACTCTTTTGATCTATTATCCTTAGAAGAGCATGCAGGGCAATCGGATAACTTGTCCTCCGTGGGAAAGGGGTATGGAACACATACTCCTTGTAGTAACCACGCTCCTTCTTTTCCAGCCTACAGAACCTTGAAACGCAGAGGCTTCCTGTCCTTGGCTTCCTGACCAGGTGCTCCTGGCTGGCCCTTTCCCCAGCAGTTCCCAGCAGACCTGGTTCCTGGCAGTTATGCCTGTGTTTTGCTTCCAGGTATATCTTTGCCCAGAGTTGCAGATTCCCTACCATAAATCCCTGTTCTTTTTCCCCAAGGACCCTCATCGGTTTTTGTAAAGGAGGGTTTGGGGGCTACTCCTGGTGCTTTAAGTCACAGCCAGCATCTTTGCTAGTGGGCTACCAGCCTACTAACCAACAACTCTAACTAACCAACAACTCTGTTTTTGCCTCTGAGGAAAAGTGCTTCATATGATCATCAGAACTTCAGCCCGAGGACACATGTGGGCAGAATCTAGACCAAGGGCCAAAGGCAACAAGGCCAAGCCAAGAACAGAGACATGAAGTCATCAACAGTCACTGCTGCTCCAAATACAACTCTGGTAGAGCCTGAGGTGTCCCTGGAGTGACCAAGAATTCCCATTCCCTTGAGTCAAGAGTCTTAGCCTAGGAGAGGTCAGGAGGCTTAAATGGACATATCTGATGCTGAGTCTTCACCGTTACATCTTGACCCTTGATGTTGTACAAGTAGTTAAGCATGAGAAGTCTCACACCGAGATCTATTATGTTCTCTACCAAAAGGTTTGAAGCCTGGTAGGGTTCCAGAAAAGTGCAAACCATTGTCTGTTGTGGCCACATCTTCAGTTAACTGCTATCCATGGAACAATGTGCTAGCTCAGTGAGGGCAAAGACATCCCTCTCATCACTATTTTATCCCTAATGCCTAGATCATTCCTGGCACCAGTAAGTGCTAAACAAATATTGACGGAATGAGTAATCACTATGATTTGAAAGGGCATTTATCAAGCTTTTTATTCCAACAAACACAGGAGACCATTAATTATTACCCCTTTTGCTCTAACTTTTCAGAGTTTGCAAAGATTTCTTGGCAAGGCTTGATCACTACCCCAACAAGATATGGTGATCACCCTCACCCAACTCACCTGTATTACCTTTGATCCTGAGCACTCAGGTTCTCCAAAGCATCTTACAGAAGACCCCCTTCGAATCAAAACCAGGTAGACCAGAAGGATCAGATTCTTTAGGTGAACTTGTTTCTAGTAGGATCATGAAGGTATGAAGTTGTATTCACCCTGCTTCTCACGCTGACTTGCTCCCCACTTTCTGATAGCCTCAGAACATTTCTCAGAGCAGATGTCAGATCTTTTGCCCTGGGAGAAAATTTCAGCTCCTTATTACCAGGGTTGTGTCTCCAAATTTGCTACTCAATGACCACCTCACTCACTCTTACTCACTGGTATGACATGGGTTGAATCTCAGGAGTCCCTGAGCTGGCAGGCAGGGGACAGTCCCTCCACAACCATCTTCTCAAATTCCTTTTAATTTTCCCACCTCAAACTCCCCACTTCCCCCAAATGAGCATGAAATAGAAACAGAATCTAGGATTAAAAGGTCTCTGTGAAGCACTAGGCCATCTACTATAATACCTTGTCATCAACATATTTATAATCATATTTATAATTACAGAGTATTGGCCTTGCATTTTCTTGAGACATGCTGACCTCATAAATACCCCCAAAACGTAGTAGACTAGAGTTAAGACAGTTTTTCAAGCATGACGGGGATTGTGTGGAGATTAAAGAATCAGCCCTTCTAATCAGACAGTCTTGGTAACTTAGACTGTGAAACAATCCTTCTGTTCAGTCTTTCCCACTTCATAATAATCAAATAGTCCCTTCCTCAACCTCAATGAATTCAAATGCAACAGCTTTACACAGTGAAAGAGGCCACAGTTGACTTGGGTGAGAAATGCCTTTTCCCACCTGTGAAAATGGCCCTGCAGCGCGTGTAAGTTCTGTGAGCGCTACGTCTGCCACAAGTGAGCCCAGAACAGTCATTTCTGCTGACACTGCCATCACTCTCTCTCCCCAGGACACTTCCTCTATTATCAAGTAGAGCAAAGCCAGGAGAAAGTAAGTGAATCAAGTGTTTACTTGGCTGTTGAGAGTCGATAAAATGTTGGCCTTTGTGTGGTTCTGGATGAGACATGCACTCTACAACCCAGCCAGCCCCAGGGTACAAAGAGAACCACGGAGCAGGTGACAGTCCTTAAACAATGCCCAGTTCCGGGTTTCCAGCCCCATGTTTGTTCATTTACCCCAGAAGCTAGACTCACGAGGGGCCGTGTTTATGCTGAGTCCATCTCAGGGTCATTGGCTGAGTGTGTCCACCGGTGCAGGTCCCCTAGCAAGAGACCGAGTCCTAATGCCAAGACAGATTAGGAGCCTGCTGGCAGGAAGGAACAGGGAGGGACAAAAAAACAGCAGTCCCAAGTCACAGGAGTTGCCAGCTTGCTAAGCTGTTGTGAGCTTGTATCTACTTGTGGAAAATTAAAATCAGTCTTTAGCCCAGTTGAAATAATCTTCAGACTGTCTGAAAACATAGACCGGGGAACGGGTTTAAAGACATCTTTTCAGATTGGGAGTGCAAGAGGGTAGAGAATAAGTGAGACAAAATAAATAAGAGCCAACTTAAAGCTTCACTCAGCTGAGACTAGAGACTGTCTTTCCAGAAAGGCAAAAAAAAAAAAAAAAATCGTGATTACTAGTATTACTCTAATTACTGTTATTATTATAATGATCTAATGATCATACATGAATAAACCTCCACTGAACTATTTGCTCACTTCTGCTGGTGTCTACACTTTCTGGCTCCCTTGAGGTTCACTGGTGCAATGTGTCAAAAAACTGGAGTCTTCTGAACACCAAAAGAAAGAAAATTTTCACAAGTTTAAAGCCTGAGTGATCTAATTGGACAATAAAAGGAAACTAGATATTTGCACAAAAAGTAAACTATCACACAAAAGGATATTCTCCCTGTGACTGACCTCGCTCTCCCTAAAAAGTGGAAGAGTGAAAAGTTCTGAGTGTTGAGAGATCCACTGTTTTCCTCCTGGTTCTGCCGTGAGTCGGTGCCATGGTCTTGAGCATGGTACTGACCTCTGTATGTCCTCTCAGGTTGGGGAAGGGATTGATACCTGCCGTGCCTGCCTTGATATGAGAAGTCAAGTACATGCGGAAGCCCTCTGAGAAGGGCAAAGGGCCAAACAGAAGCAAGGTCCATAGGGCATGTGTCCTCTCACAGCTGGGCCTTTTGCAAGGATGTGCATTATGTAATTATTCAGCTTTGTAGAAATTATCCTCATAAGAATATGGATTATGGATTGGAATATAAAGCCTCTAACGAAAAAGGAGAGGTAAGTTTCCTTTTGCTTTTGTTCTTTCTTTGGTTTTAATTCCTTAAGCCCAGCAACAACTCTAGTGTCAGGTATCATAGATCAAAAATCCCACACACTCAGACACATAGCCACCCCAGGATGATCGGCACATATCACTAGAGACTCATTCAGGAAAATTCCTTCCAGACTGATGAGTGACTGAACAGCAGGGAAAGAGTTAGAGAACGGGCGAAACCATAAATCAGACAGAAAAAGCAGGTAGACATGATGATGCCCTGCCCAGATTCCCCTTCAATGGAGGCTACCAGCTACCAGCTACCAGTTACCAGCCCTCCTTTCATGGCCTCAGTCACAGAGAGATGACCCACAACCAATGATGGATGGAGAAGGGAGTATAAAGGCCCAGCTTTTAGCCGTTTCAGCTCCCGAGCTCCCCATAGGGTCAGCTGGGGCTGCCTGTCCTGCACCGCAACTCACCTTCTCCCCCAGCCCAACCATGCTTTTCTTCCCTTCCCTTCTTCTGGTGTCCATCCCAAGGTCATGCTTTCATAAACATCCTTTACCCTAAACTCCATCTCAGAGTGTGCGGCCAGGCAACCCAACTTGTGACAACTAGGAAATAAAATGGATGGACTTCTCCAGGACAAAGAGGAGAATGAGAAGTACAAGGGGCAGACCTCCTTCCTCTGTGCTGCAGCCAGATGCTGGAGCACAGCTAGTTTCCTAAGGCGTCTGTCTCACCCTAGCTCTGTCACTCACTAGCTGTATGATCCCGGACAGATCAACCTCTTGGGCCCTCTGTTTACCCACTGGCAAGTGGGGAGACTCATGACCCCATCTGCCAGTTGAGTCTTTGTGAGGGTCTGGTAGGGTAATGATGGGAATGAGTACAGGGAACCATGGCACTCCACTTGCTCGTGACCATTTCTCTCCCCTCCAACCAAAGCTTGAAAAGCCAATAGGAGCTTGAAACCAATAGCCTAAAAGGAAGAGTTTCTACTCTGCCCATCAATTCCCAGGCTGGCAAGGTGATTGCAGGGAACTCTTGGAGGCTGGAAGTGATGGGAGGTGGGGGGCATTGTTGTCTCATTAAACTCCCATGCAATAGGGTAATCTTGAATCCCTGCTAACTGCCAGGCACCAGGCCAGTCCCTCGTACTCCTCACATGGGGGTCATGGACATTATTAAGAACCTTACACACAAATAAAAGCCTCCCACATGGAAATGAGCCAAGTAAGAGGAGTCACAGAAGGCCTCCCTGAAGAAGTGGCACTTGAACTAAGAAATAAATGATGGGCAGGAGTTATGTTGACAAAGAAGGGAGGGAAGGTGATTCCCAATCTGAGAAAATGCAAGTGCAAAGAAATGCCCATGGTGAAGAGAGCAGTGAGCACAAGGTCTGAAAGCATGAGGGTGAAGCCTGGAGAAGAAGTAGGGGAGTGAGTTGTGGGGCAGGACTAGAGAGGTAGGTGAGAACCACATGGAGCAATCCCTGGTAGGTGAGTTAAAGACTTTTATCTGTATCTTAAGTGCAAGGAGGAGCCATACAATGGCTTTATGTAAAGCATTCGAATGAGTATTCTGGGTGCACAGGGAGGGACAGATGAGAGGAGGCCAGAGTGGGTAATAGTAATGACAACTAGTATTGATTGATTTAGTATGCATCTGGCATACTCATATGTGTTTAAATGAGGTGTCTGATGAAGCAGGTACTACTATGATCCTCATTTAACTACGAAGAAACTAAAACAAAGAGAGAATAAATAACCAGTATTCCAACTAGGCTATCTGGCTGCAAAGTCACACACTTAACAACTACACAACACTATGCTACGGTTACACCAGATGGATGGCTATTTCAGTAATCTAAGTTGAGTGGAGCAATGGAGCTGGGGAGAAGTGGATATATTTTGAAGATATGTAGGACATTAAAAGAAAAAAAGATAGAGGGGATTAAGAGTACACTTGTGATGAGCACTGAGCAACATATAAAATTGTCAAATCATTATATTGTACACCTGAAATGAATATAACACTGTATGTTAATTACACTTTAATAAAAACTTAAAAAAAGGAAAAGAAAGGAAGAGATCAGAATTCAGTTAGAGATTGGTCAGAGATGTGTGAAGGAGACAGTCTCAGGGATGGGGCTTGAGTGGAACTGGGCAGTGCCACTCACTGAGATGTGGCGCATGGGTGAGTGGCAGGAACCCTGGACCCAGAGCAATCCCCTCCAAAGACCTCCTGTCCTTCTTCTTTTAATCCAGAGGTCTGACATGCAAAATTAGTGGCCATGAGCTATGAGGACAGTTCTGAGGTATCTTCCCAGACAGGACTGCTCATCATCCCAAAGATGGTTCGTCCCTGTTTGGGCACAAACACGTGCCGCTTCTGCTGCCTTGCATGAACACGAAGGCTCACCTACGCCATTTGCTCAGTGAGAGTTTAGGGGAGAGGAGGAAGGAGTTTACTTGAAGAGCATCCCAGAAACTGATGTGAATTCTGGGTAGGGCAATCCCCTCTGCAGGAACTCCTTCTTTCCTCACAGTAGGTTCCCAGGGGAAGTGGGCTGCACCGTCCGTGACCCCTGAAGAGTCTTTTCTTGAGAAAGAGGCAGCAGTGCTGTCTTGCTTCCATTTGGAGTTTTCTTTGTTGAGGCTCCCAAACTATAACTGGTCTCAGAAGGTGGTGGGCCCCATGTGTGGTGGCCCCTCATGGGGGGCGATGACAAAACAGGCAACTGAGTCACACATTTTCTTGCTGCCGCTGGAGATCTCTCACTTTGACGGTAGAATAGGAAATGAGACAGCTCAGTCCCTTAGACCTGGTTTCACAGTCTGATGGTCTGGACAGAAGAGGGATTCCTAGATACCCCAGATCCTGGGGAAAAGAAATGTCCCTGCTTAGGAAACCATGGGGAACACAACCATGCCTGATTTGGGGACAGGAATTCATAGGGAAGGGACGACAGGCAGGGCCCTCCCCTTCCCTGCAGTCCACGGCACCAGCAACCCACAAGGAAGCGTGTCGTGTCTGCTGAGATGCCTCAAGATTCTATCACTGTTTGCATTAGAAATAAGTAGCTAAGTTTCCCAGTAATTCTCACCATCTGCACCAAAGAGGGAGCAAGAACTCACGTGAGTACAGTTTTTAATGGTTTTCTTTTTTTTCCCAACAATCGTTTTCTTAAGAGAAAAGAGGGGGAAAGAAAGACTGAATTTATACTTCTGTGTGTACTAAAAGAAAAAGGAAAAAAAAAAAAAAACATGCACCTGACCCCTTGTTACCCTTCCTCAGGATGGGAGGTTCATGTCTGGAACCTCACAAGCTGGGGCTTCATAATGCACCCTTGCATCCCTGTTTCCTGGAATCTGCTAGAAGAAAGTGGCAAACTGGCCAAGATATTTGACTGAGGTTTGCTAAGAAAACATATTCTTAGTTTGGGTTGTTTTCTGAGGGGAGGGTCGGAGATGTGGTTTAAGTAAGAAAATTGCTCGTGGACAGTTACGGAAATAATGACTCTCTTCACTGTCCCGCAGGTCTCTGGCTAGAGTTACAGGAAGCAAAGTGGAACAGTGTTTTCAAATTACCTGGGGAACGCGGGCAGGGGAACAACCAAGTGAGACAGCTAGAGCCAAGGAAACATCATTCTATGTCAGTGATCAGGATAATTCCACAGCCAGAGCATGCGGTTATTATTCTTAAGTGGGAGGTGGGAAGGTTCTGGTTTCTGGAGCCTGGCTAGACTTTGAAATGAAAGAAGAGAGTCTACTTCATCTGATTTGTTGCCCACACTCCCTAGAGAAGAACGTAGCTCAGGTCTCTGATGTCTACCCACCATGAACCTCAACGGACTTATTTTCCTGCTCTTTAAATAAGGTCAGCCTATCACATGTCAACCAAACTGTTTGACTCGAAGATGGTTCTAGGTAGTTATAGTATGTACCATAAAGGTATGAATGGTTTCTGTCGCTCTGGATCAATGCATGGAGTAATCATAATGATGGGAAAATGCAGATAATGTTAGTTGTTTGACCATCAGAATTAGTCTTTTCTCTCTGGTGGATCTTGGTGGTTACCTGTGTGATGTCCTGTGTCTCTTACCCTCTATGTATTTGGGGAAAGAAAAACTGATGGCATGGCACATTTGTTTTTATATTTTGGGTTAAAGACTCAAAAGTTTTACTTATCTTCACTAATCAGGGGAAGATCTTAAATCCCTGGAATCTTGAAGCTCCAATGGTCAGGATGGGTCGTTCATTACACGGTACTTGCTCAGTGATGTGTCCGTCCCACCAGCCTATCCACACGCATTTGGTACCCGCAGGACGCCTGGTGCTGGGCCAGGTTTGGGTCTGGCAAAGTAAGCCCGACCCTACCCCTGAATTCAGAGAGCTTTCCAGCCACAGGCAGCCTCCACAGCACCATGGGAAGTCAGAGGAGGTGCAACAGCCCTTTCTGCAAGCATCCTGAACCACCGTAGGGAAGACAGCTTCACTAGTTTGGAAAGAGAAACCTGCAGAGCTGGACGTGACCTTGGAGATGGCGGCTCTCAGAGGCAAGCATAGGTCGGAATCACCAGGGCAGTATGACAAGAGATGGGCAGCCGGGACCTGCCCCTGGACATTCAGGTGCAGTCTGGGGCTGCCTTTGTTCCTGCACAACACTTGGTGGAACCCTCATTGCCCGTCCCGAGTGTTGTCTATCCCCCTCAGATCCGAGGAGTTTGAAGTCGGGCAGGGCTGAGTTGGTGTCCAGCCTGAGAGGGGCACCTGGCGCCTCCCCACACGCCCCCATCTAATGAGGGTCTCCCAACATGATGGACATCGGTTTTCTTCTCCCCCTTTTCACTTGCCTCAATGCATCTCCCAGAACCTGATGAGAGCCGATTGAGCTCAAAAGATCCCCAAGAGCCAAGATGCAGAACTGCAGCTTTTAGAGTAGCTGGTCTGAGAGGCGCAGGGCCAGCTGTCCTGGTGCCACCAGCTGTCCCAGAGGGCCAGGCCTCATTAGATCCAGTTGTCCCAGAGGGCCAGGCCTCATTAGATCCAGTTGTCCCAGAGGGCCAGGCCTCATTAGATCCAGTCAGCAGCCCCTGCTGGGCCCTCACAAGATGGGTAGGCCACGTGCGTCACTTGATCCTTGATGCCTCCTCCTGCCTTTCTGTTCAAAACATCCCACAGCAGCTGCGGCTGGGAGCTTGCAGGAGATGCGGAATTTCGGGCTCAGCCCAGACTTTAACAAGGACCGAAGGGATTTTTTTGTGAGCACATTAAAATTTGAGACGCTCTGGCCTCTGCCTCCTGGGCTGGGTGGCACTCTCCCACCCCATGCCCAGGGTAAAGAAGGAAGGGAAGGGAGAGGAGGGAAGGGGGGAGGGAAGAGGAGGAAAGAGGAAGGAAGTGAGGGAGGAAGTTGGTAGGTGGGGAGCAGGGGGGATAGAAGTGGGGGAGAGAGAGGGATGCAGGATGTCCAGACCTACTCTCTTATGTGCAAATCACATGACACAATGTTTCTTCTTCTTTCTCTTTTTTCCCCACATAAGCTTTGATGATGCAAACTAGGACCAGAGGGTGGGGAATTTAAAGAAATTTGAAACAAAAGACCTCTTTTGTTTGCCTTCCGCTTCCTAAAAAGGAAAGCCTTATTCACCATTCCTGTAAGAGACACAGAAGCTATGGGGATTAGGGGTGACTCCTCACCCAGAACCTTGGAGCAGGAAGTACATCAGACCCAACAGTGAGTCTGCACGCAACTAATTGAAACCCTCAATTAATCGGGTTGGCTTCCACCTTTCAGGGAAAAGCAAATACTGAGAAAACAAATTAGCACCTGGGATTGATCCTCTTTTTGTAACATTCAGAGAGCCGCTGGGGGCAGGGGCCCAGACATCTATGCCCCAGAGCTCCAAGGCAGGGTGTGGTGGCAGGGTCTTGGCATCAGTGTCAGGGCTTCCATCCTGAGCTGCCATACACAGGCCCGCCCTGTCAGCTTGGCAGTCTTATTTCTTGGCCCCTGCACTGGGGATTAAAAACATCATAAACCTATTCAGTAGAACCATTGTTGGGAAGATGAAGGCTTTGTGGGGCTGCTCACCTGGTAGCCACCCCACAGGACTGAGTACCTTTCTCAACTCCTGCATACAGTTGTTGAGGTAGCAAAGATGTGAGGGTTCAGAGCCCATGACCAAGAAAGAATTCTTGAGATGTCTTTGGTTCATATGGGTGGTTTTATTAAAGCACAGGGACAGGACCCGTGGGCAGAAAGAGCGGCAATGGGGTCCTGAGGAGTGACAGAGTATGTACTTTGAAGTTGAGAGTGTCTAAGGACTTTTGGAAGCAAGGTTTCCAGGATCCTGAGGGGGCTAGCTATTGTTGGGAAAAGGTCATTAATGACTGTCTAATAAAACCTTAGCCATGAGACCCTTCAGATGTATATTGGTGGATCATATGCTTGGAGGATGATTGCCAACACCTATCTTGGGAGGGGGGCAGAGATTAAGGAAGTTTGCAAAGGAATTTTTATATGTTAAAGTAGACTTACAGGATCCTGGGGGTAGGGCTAAGATTGCCTTTTGCCCTTAGCAAAGTATTAACATCAAGCAGCTGAGTTCCTAGACGAAGGTGACTCTGCCTATTTCAAGGATTTGTCACTGAACTGTAGGGAGTAAGGAAATTTAAGTTTTCTTTTGCCTTCATTTCCCACATCACTGTCTTTGCATGAGGTGCAGGGGACCCTGGGCTGGCCCCAAGACCTGAGACCTTGGCTCTGCTAAGATAGCTTTGATGATGTGCCCGCCCCCCCCCCCCCCCCAGCTAACGCCTGCAGGAGGGTGTTTCCCCCCTGGGAGGCTGGGGGGAAATCCCAGGAAAGGTTTTCCCTCTCTAAAGCAACAACACAAACAGGAGCCTAAGCACTTCAGGGGAGCCTGGGAGTGAGGCTGAGCAGCCCTCAGGCACCTCCTTTTAGGAAACACAGCACCATCTATTGGAGAAGAGCCGCACTGACTTGGTTTGGCTGCTCCCTGGGATCCTCTCACTTGTGCTTTCAACTGAGAACCCCAGGGCTTCTCTTCCCAGAGAAATGTTCTTAACTACTTCCTTCTAAGGGTCTCAAAAACCTTTGTTGCCTTTCCTTCTACCCAAACCATTCCTTCTCTCTAGGTTCACTGGGTCTTCAATCAGTATTTCCAAGTTTCCGTCCTAATTTCTAAATTTATAACTCAGTCCAAACCTTCAAAGACTAATTCTCTAAGAGGATTATGTTCAGCCCTGTAACACAAAGGGCTCTCCTTCTTGCCTCTTAGCAGGGGTAGTGTAGCAGAGCAGTTAAGATCCTGGACTCTGCTGCCCGGCTGCCTACGCCATGGTCCCTCTCCCGCTGTGTGACCTTGAGCAAGTTACTTAACCTCTCTGGGCCTCAGTTTCCTGACCTGGAAAACAAGCTGCTGGCGGAAAGCACCTGGAATGCTTGTTGTAGCATTAGGTGGGTTAATCCATAAAGCACCTAGAAGAGGCCCGTGGCGGATGGAGAGCTACGTGTATGCCGTCAACGGTTTTCAGTGACTATTCTCTCGTGCAGCACTTAGCACGCGGGTGTAAGATTTCACTCAGTTTGTTGGGTCACCCACCAGGCCTGTGTTTCTGCGGAGTGTGCCGTAAAAGCAGACGAGGGCCACACTCAGGAATGCACATTGTTAACACACAGACTCAGTGATTGGGATACGGGAGGTCTGCAGCCTCATCTTTAGAAAGGCTGCTCCCCCTGGGACTCCCCGGGGCAGGGACTGCCTTATCCTTCCAGCCCCCCAACACTTGCATAGAGGGAGCACCCGGCCCCCTGGAAGGAAGTGCTCGGCTCACGTTGGTTTCCTCCTCCATCTCTTTTAAGAAACGGTTTTTGAATGAACGAATGCCAGACAGACTGGTCATTATGTTAAAATAACAGGACATTTCAGGGCAACTGGGCAATCTAAGCATTCTCCTTTTTACTCCATTAAGAACACAGGTGCATACATTTTCCCTATTAGAGCTGAGCCGTTTTCATGAACTCTGTCTGAAAAGGAGATGAAGTAATAAATGGGTCTTTCACAGCACAAATCTATGGAGCAGGTTATTGGCGAGGGTGATGGGGACTCTGGCTCTGAATTTCATGATGTTTTACAACCAAGGAATGTCTCCCTGTTACATCAACTGCCACATGTGGACTTGTTCTTTAAACTGAAGGACATCTGAGTGGGGGGGAGGCGGGAAACTACCCTTCACAGAGCGTGCTGGTGCTGGATTCCTAACGCACCCCCTGTGTGACCGGCTGGGGCAGTTACAACAGGGGACCACGCCTGCCTGCTCTCACCCAGGATCCACCAAGGAAGACCCTTCTCTGTTTCTTCTTGGGGAACGTGACCATGACCGCACCCCTCAGCCGATAACCCAGGGCTTTTCTTGGCACCTAACACCTCCATCCTGTGATGAAGGAGAACACACAGCCCACCCGCAGGAAGGGATTCGAATGCACTCACAAGGGACCAGCCTGTGTCCTGAAGTCAAAGCCAGGGCAGGGTCTGCAGGTGGCTCCCGGTTTCCATGCCTGACACTCCCAGACCCCAGGGGCCATGAGGAGTCTGCTGACCCAAAGCTCCCAGAGCTGACTCTTCTCGGGGGGACCTGCTCCAAATTCTCCCCATCAATCTGAACTGAAAGGACAGTTCCAGGTGACGCTCTGGGACAGCAGCTCCCCCCCCACACACACGCACACACATGCACACACACATGGACACACACAGAGACTCGCAACCTACACACAGAGACTCCACACCACACACACAGGCACACACAGACTCACAACACACACACAGAGACTCACAACACACACATGCCCAGAGACTCACAACAGACAAACACAGAGACTCACAACACACACATAAGTACACAAAGACTCATAATAGACACACACAAAGACTCAACACACACACACGGGTACACACAAAGACTCACAACACACACCTGGGCACATAGAGACACAACACACATACACAGGGACATCAAAAAGAGAACAGGCTCAGTCCCAAGTCTTTCTCCAGGCACTGCCCAGGCTCATAGTGGGGGGTTGCATGCAGCCCACTGGCCCCTCCCAGATCTTGCATATTCCAAAGTGCCGGAGAAACATCACACTGATGAGCCCTGATGGCCAAGCTCCCTGATCAAGGTTCTGCCCTCCTCTTCTGCCCACTCACATAAGGATGGATGAACACAGAGAGCGTGGGGGGAGGGGAGAAGGAGAGAGACCTTCTCTGTAAAGGAAGGAAGAGCTTGGACAGGAATTCTTTTGTACGTCTCCTACGTCCTTGTGAAGCCCAGGGTTTGTCACAGGACCGTTGGGGACAAGAAAGAATTCAAGGGCTCTCGGGTGCCTCCCTCTTCACAGGGAAGCCGTGGGCGGAGAGGTACAGACGCGCTGACCGTGACCGTGGCCGTGCCAGGTGATCGGAGCTGCCCGGTACTGGAAGCCAGGGGAAGGACATTTGAAGGCAGTCAAGGAGGGCTTAGGTGCATGGAGCTGGGTCCTGTCAGGTAGGCTTCTGAGAGGGGTGCCTGAGGGCGTTCCTGAGGGGTCCCGATGCAGGCCTGCACTGACTCGGCCTGCCGTGCTGGGCCCGGCGCTGCGGGAGCTGCACCTGTCCTGGGCGCTGGGCCAGGCGGACAGCCAGAGCAAGGCCGGCAGGAGGGAGCACGCACTGGCTAGGCAAGGAGGCCGGTTCTGCGGGGAGCCGGGTCTCAGGTTCCTGGAAGAGGGAGGCCTGGGGTGAAGGGAATGGCCGCAGTAAAGCAGAGGCCACGAAAGCCCTTTGCCCAGTCTCACTCCGGTGCCCCCGCTTTAAGCCGGGTTTGTGTGACTGGCGCCCACATAAAGCTCTACTTCCGGCCTACCCCCCACCCGACAGGTGCACAGCCCCCGACCTTACACCCTCCACCTCCAGTGGCACATAATATCCAACCTTTGGAAATCAGGGCAAGTATTACAATTTTTCTAAGAACCGTAGAATGTGCTTTCATCAAGGCGATCAAAATCCGATTGACATTTATAATCTGACACAGTGAGCTGAGGCTCCCTCTGTCCCCAGATACGGTGCCGCTGGGTCTCAGTCGAAACGTCCATAAAACGGAGTTTTGGTGCTTAGGAAGTGCCAGGAGATGACCGAACAAGTGGCCTCTATATTCTGGAGAGATGAGAAATGCCTTAAAAATAGAGCGTCCTGGTTAGGAAGGCAAACCAGGCAAGACTCGGGCCTTGGTTCCCCGACAGTAGCGGTGCGCGCAGCTCTAGCGCCCCCTGGTGGCAGGATGGGGTTCGTCTGGCGCTCTGGAGCCCAGGGGCCTCCCCGCGCTTAAATACTTCCAGTAGGCGTCTAACCCCGGGGCCTTCTCCAGGAGAGAGGGAGAGCGACTCCAAATTCTCCCCATCGATGTGAACTGAAAACATGTTTCAAAGGAATTAGAACTCTGACACTGTAGCACACAAAACATGCATGGACACACAGACACACACACGCACATACACAGGGACACACACAGGTGCATGCAGACACACACACAGACATTCAAAAAGAGAAAAGTGTGTGCCCACAGGCTGAATCCCAAATCTCTCTCCAGGCCCTGCGCAGGCTCACCGGGGTGGGGAGGGGGCTGCAGGAAGCACAGTCCCCGCACCCCCCCGCCCCACCCTCCCCGATCTTGCTCTATTCTAGAGTGGGGGAGAAACATTACACCCATGAGCCCTACTGGCCAAGCTGCCTGATCAAGATCCTACCCTGATTTTAAACTGAGTCTCCTTTTCTGCCAACCTCAGCTACAGAGGAGGGTGGGCAGTCCCAGGACGGGGAGCAATGGAACAGCCTAGCTTCTCCCGCCCTGAGCCAGGGTGGTTGAGGGTTTGCATTCACATTCTCTGCCTGCTGGTCCCTTATCAGGACCATGGCGGAAGGTCCTGGGGACAGGTCAGCCCCCACGTTCCTATCAGGAGGCTGCTGGCCCACCAAGCTGTAGAGTGCTTCCTGCTGAAGCCGTGAGATGGGCAGGAGGGGCTGGTAAGTCCCCTTGCGGGCGAGTGAGGACAGCCTGCCCTTCCTAGAGACTGGCTGACCCTGCGGGGAGCTGATGTAAAGTAAGTTACAAGAGGCCAGGGAAGGACAGGATTTAGAAACGATAAAGGAAAACAGACATCCTGACAGCTGCAGGGGAGGAAATTGGTCCCATCTGACAGCAGACCTCAGCTCTCAGGCCCGGGTGTGAATCTCTCAGACTTCTGAGCTGTGAGACCTTGGATGGGCCTCTTAACCTCTCTGAGTCTCAGCTGCTTTATCCACAAAATGAAGATTCTTGTAGGGTGCACCTCCTAACGGTGAGCCAGCAGTATGTGTTTACCTGAGGAAGGGCAGGCTTTCCTTGCCACCACATGGAACAGATGCGGGGTGGAGTCCACGGGCTCGAAAAGTAATGTGGGCCTTTCCTTGTCACTTGAAGGGGGTGGGGGGAGGCAGAGCCACATAATACACAACTCAACTAAATGTACGACATAGAAATTGTAAAAACCCTTTACCCACTTTTCTTGCCGAAGTCCACACAGCAGGCGGCTGTCCCAAACCTCTCCTTCCTCTCCAGTGTCTGCCCCCCACCCCCACCATACTTTCCTTTCCGTGCATTCTCGATCCTCCTCACACTCATGGCTCTCAGCCTTGGCTGTCCATTCAATGCACCCAAAAAACTCTCAAAAGGACCAACGCCTGGGTCCTACCTCAGACGGGTGAAATCAGAATTTCTAGAAGCTGGATCTGGGCATCACTAGTTTTTAGGTGCTCCGAGGTGATTTCATATGCATCTAGGGTTGAAATCATTACTCTAAATATTTTTATAAGTGCTCCTTCGAAACATGAATCCATTTACCACTTCTGGCCTCTGCTCATTCTCCTCCATGTGTCCAAGATTACTCATCGCAGTGTTATTTGTATAATGGAGAGACTGGCAACAACCAAAAATTCCTTTAGTAGGGGAGAAGTCAAATAAAACATCACACACGCAAGCACTGGAATATCATGCAGCTATGAAAACAAACCAGGCAGCTTTCATGGAACTATTGTGGAATGTTTCTGGGGCATATTTTTTAAGTGGAAAAGCAAAACACACAGCAGTATACGGGGGACATATTCTGCTAACTTTCACAGAAAAGGTGAAAGAAGATAAAAGTTTATGTTCATGGTTTTTTGTATATTCATTTTAAAAACTATATAAAAAGATACACAAGAATTGAACAATAGTTACTAAATGTTGAGGGTGGCATGGGAGAATGGAGGACAGGGTGAGAAAAAAGCTTTTCACTATATGCTATTTTATATTTCCGATTTTTTTTTAATATTTCCAAGTTTTTGAATCGTGAGAACATGTTAATTATTTAAAAATTAAGGTAACCCTGCTGACTGTGTCCTTGACCATGTAACCCGCTTTGGCTCGACGGACATGAGCAGAGTCAGCAAGAGTCTTAAGGGCCATTGCCTGGTTGGTTCTTTTTTTCTTTTTCTGCAAGAATGAAGTCCCAAACTGGGAGAGAGAGGCCCTCCTACAACCCAGGATCTAGAAGTAGCAAACACAGGGGCAAGGCCAGGCACTGAACACAGCTGCTGACATGAAGTATGAATGAGAACTAGATGGCTGTCAAAAGCCTCTGTGGTTCGGAGATGTTTGTTAGTCAGCAAAGCTGTCAGCTACAGGGCCTGTTGAGGTCTTACACTACAGAGGTCTTGGTGGAGGTGATGTGACCTGAACTGATTTTATACACTTTCTGAAGATAGAACCCATTGGACTTGAATAGGGAGCTTGGTTTGGCTTGGGGGCACGCCCAATGTGAGGTGGTCATTGCACATCCAAGTGGAGACTGGTGCCCATGGAAGGGGTCAACTAGAGGCACACCTGGGAGCCATCTATTTGCACTTACACCCTAAGCAGTCACAGATACCGATAGCACCTCAAGTCGTGGGGCTGTCTGAGCTCATCCGGAGTGGGGCAGAAAGAGAAGCCTCCTGAAACGTCCAGGTGGTCCTGGAGTGCGGAAGGAGCCCTGAGCAGGCTGCTATGTGGGCAGGGCATTAGGCGACAGGGAGCATGCGCACAAAGATGAGCAGGAAGAGAGCGTGGGGCCTTGAGGAGGCGGGTGGCGGCAGGGTCAGTCACCAGTGCTCTGGCCCTTTCTTATCTGGAAGCCTGACCCTCCCATCACTCACTTCTTTGTCACCCTGCCCTGCTTGGAGGCATCTTGCTGGGTTCACCCTTGGTGGACTAGTTCTCATGTACCCCAAGATTTAAGTCTCTCCCCCCAGTGACCTTTCCCTGTCCTGGCTCAACCGCTTAGGCTTAGTCACTTTCCCCTCTTATGACCTAAAGGTGGGTTCATCTCGTCCACCCGTAATTTGATCAATGCCGCCCAGCCTCACCCCCACTTCTCCAAGCAGGAGACTGCTTTTTGTCATCGGAGGTTTTATCTTATTGTGAAAGGCATGAGATTTGCCCAAGACTCCTCTACCTCTGTGTCAACCTTCCTTGCCTTCAAGTTCATCATTATCTGCCAAGGTGCTGGCCAGAGCGTCCATCCTCAAGTCCTGGCCCAGGGGCTGTTCTCTCCACTTTTGTCCAGCACTCCAAGGATGTTAATCAGCCTGCAGACCCTGTGCTGCTCCAGTCTCTCTGCAACCAGTTTCTCCCCCGACCCAGATCCTTCTCCGCCAAATCAGAGCAATCCTTCTAAGACACAAAAGTGGCCACTTGTATCCTCCCCTTCTGCATTTCCATCCAGTAACTCCCTCAGAGCTGCTTTCAACCTCCCACCAGTCTCTTGGTGCCCCATCACTGTCATGGTGTCTGGAACACTCCAGAAATATTAGGAAAAGCATGTCTGGTTGTTCTTGCAGTTACTGGGTAGGAGAGGAATTCTGTATATCCACATTTCTCCTGTTTCCCTGGAAATTTTTCTGGGATGGAAGATGAGCCAGGAAGTGGATGGAGTGGGGGATTGAACAAAGAGGAGAGAAAAAGGACAAGGGGCTATGTTGGGAGGGTGCTACAGGGCTGTTTCGCTATATAAAAAAATTAAAATAAATACATAAATGAACTAAGGAATCAAACAAACAAATAATTCTGTTGATTTAGTGCCTGCTACCGCTATGAGCACTCACTACCTGGATTTCTGTAGCCTTTCAGAACAGAAGCAGGCTGGCAGGTGCTCATTACCTCCCTCACCAGTGTGCTCTGCTGAAATCACATCTTCTGGAGCTCCTGGGGAGGAGAGAGTCGTAAACATTAAGTTCAGGATCACCTACTTTACATTTCTTGGCTTCATTAGAGAAGTTTGAAAACCTTGAATAACATATTCACAGAGAACGTTTGGGTTTATCTAAACTAGTCATTCTATTATCTACTGACTATTATCATAGTCAGGGTCCCATGAATGAACTATGGGCCCAAACCAACAGATTTCAGGGGTATTTTTTAGAGCACTATTCGGTAAAGCACGATGACTTTTCCTAGGTCTGTACGTGATTTACTATTAAAAGGTTTGAAACTTATCTTGATGAGTGCCGTGAAACGCACAGAGTTGTAGAATCAGTATATTGTACACCTGAAAGTCATATAACACTGTATGTTAACTATCCTGCAGTTTCAAAATTAAAAAAAAAAAAAAATAACCTTTATGTTTGTAAATTTCATATCAATAAAGCTGTTCAAAAATACATAGGTGATTTTTGTTAATTTTCTCATCTGGTAAATTGGGAAAAATAGAATAAATACTTTGGGGACTTTTGAAAAAAATAATCTTTTTAAGTGAAAGGTTTGAAACTAGGAGGTCGGTTTCTAGAACAATGGCCTTTAATATTTCAGGGTGATGGTAAATTTGGGGATTTGATGGAAGAAACGGACCATCTTACCAGGAAAAATAAATGCAAGGGATTTTGCCATGCAATGTAGAGAATACCCAGCCCCAGCTAAGGATCTGCACTCTGTGGATTAAAGTACTGAAGTCATCTGCACTTTGCTAGAGCATGACGGCCGCCATCGCTGGACATGAAGCGGGCCCAGCGTGGACCACTGTATGTGTGGGAACAGGGACGTGCACTTTGGAAGAGACTTCCTCCAGACCCCGCGATAACTCTTCCCTTGTGGTTGCAGTTTCCTCACTCCCCTCTGGGTGACATCTCCTCCCTACCCATCAGAGTGTGACCGAACCAATCCTAATTCTAGGGCACATGACGCAGGCTGGCCAATCTGTGATGCCCTATCTTTGGCTGCAGTGACAGGTTCAGGGGAGGTCATGTGACCAAAGTCAGGGAGTGGGCCTCGATTCCAGTTATTCCTCTTATAAATATTGGAAAAAAAAGAAGTGCTTTCTCTTTTGGACTGATTGTAAGGCCATGATGTAAGCCAGGGAGTCTCAACCAGGTGACTCTGTTTCTCCTGGGCTCTTTGGGAATATGTCTGGAGACCTTGTTGGCTGTCAAGCCAAGGAGGGTGTTACTGGTGTCTAGTGGCTGGAAGCCAAGGATGCTGCTGACTATCCTAAAATGCACAGGACAGCCCCCACAACAAAGAATTTTTTGGCCTAATATATCAATGGTACTGGAGCTGAGAGAGCTTCTGGAAGCCTGGAGTTTTGTTTTGGCAACTATCTTACGCTGACATAAAATGAACCAGCCCACGGCAGAGAGGGACTACCACGGAGAGATGGAGCAGGACCAAGTCAGGAAGACCCTGGACACAACTCTGCCCTGAAGTCTCTGCCTGAACGTTCCAAACCTGTATCATCTACAAGTAAAAAAATCCTTAGTCCACTTGTCCAGTGCCAGGACTCTCCTTCATGGAGGTTACAACAGTGATGATGAGGATGATGGAAAACCAGTACGTAAGAGAGACCACCAGTGATAAGGGCCCAGGGAACCATCCCTGGGGCTGGGGGACTGTGTGGGGAGGCCTTCCTGAGAGCAATAGGACAAGGAGCCTTCTTTGTGAAGACCTGGAGGACAAGTGCCCAGGGGAAGTTCGGGGGCCTAGTCCTGGAAGAGGCCGTGGGTACGAGGCCCAGGAAGAAGGGCAGGGAGGGACAGGTGAGCCACAAAACTAGGGAAGCAGGCAGGACGAATCACGCAAAGCCTTGCAGACCTGGTGGGAAGTGTTGAGTTGAACTCTTGGCCTGATAAGAAGCTTCCAGAACTAAAAGTCCCATGCAGGTCCCTTGTGAGAAGGAACTGGAAAGCGAACATCCTCCATCCATATCCCATACAGCCCATTATATATGAAAATATGCGGGCGCCTGGGTGGCTCAGTTGGTTAAGCGACTGCCTTCAGCTCAGGTCATGATCCTGGAGTCCCGGGATCGAGTCCCGCATCGGGCTACCTGCTCAGCAGGGAGTCTGCTTCTCCCTCTCCCGCTCCCCCCTCTTGTGCTCTTTCTCTCTCTCACTCTCTCTCTCAAATAAATAAATAAAATCTTAAAAAAAAAAGAAAATATGAAATAGACAGTGCCCGGTATCTGGCTTTCCTTAAAAAGCGTGTCTGCAATCGTGTCATCAAATCCTTTGCGTATCTTCATGAAGTTCAAGTCCAGAACCCCTGCAGGATTGCCATTCGGGCTGCTGAACAGGAGAGAGGGTTTCTGACCTGCAAACGGGCAAGATGCAGGATTCTTCCCCGGGTGTTCTATCCCTGGGCTGGAACACAGGACATACACTCGTGACAGAGGATTTCCAGCACTTACTCCCACGTCCGTCCCAGTTTCTGAAAGGACTGCGGTGTGTTTATGTTCAGCAACAGTCACTTCGGCCCGCAGGGAGGGCAGCTGGCTCTGTGGCAGATGACGTGGCCGCACAGGGTCGGGCCATCTGGGCAGCGCAGAAAGGCGCACCCCCGGGGGTGAGTGGAGGCTCAGTGCCTGTGTCCCCGTCACCCAGCCTTGCACCCTGGCTCAGGGATGGCCCGGCGGGAGGGCCACGTTGTTGTGAATCGTTGGCCCGGGGAGCTCATCTGCCCAGGGCAAGTGCCTTTTCTTTAGTTTGCACAAAGGAGCCCTTTGTGTTGGTAGAGGCCCTGCTGGCAAAAGCCGATCTCTTCTCTTGCTCTTTCTCAGTATTAATAGAGTGATGACTGCATTCCTCAGAGCCCCTGCTGCAAGGTGCCTCAGTGTGAAGTAAGCACATTCATCATGTGCTGGGTGTCCCTCTGCCTCTTTATCCCTTCCTCATTAGCACAGTCTGGATGGCAGATGCTACTTAACCGAGGTCGCGCGGCCTGATCACACGCACTGGGCCTGTTGGAAAGTAAGAATTGGAGAAAACTCATGGAATCAGAAGCAGAAGCAGGTGCATGGGTCACCTGTTGGACTTGTTCTGTGGCAGGGCCTGGAGGGTGAGTAGGGCCTGGCATCAGGCTGCAGGAGGGGAACCCTGACCCCCAAGGGGTTTTAAGCTTGCCTCTCCCAGCAAGACTAGGAGTTAGGATCCAACAATGGTGGAGGTGGCAGGACTTCATCTCTGGTCCTGTCCCAGCAGCTCAGATTCATGCTTGGGGAACTCTGGTCCCTCCTCTGGCGGAACAGGGCTCCCAGTGCAGGCCTTGTAGATGCAGTTTCTGTGATATGGCAGAGGGGACCTGATTTGCCCCCTTGAGCACTCAGCTGTTTGTCATGGAGCTTTGTAGGAGACCAACTGGTGGGAAATCAATCTTAACTAGACTTGAAGCCTGCAACGCTCACTCTTGGCAGATATTCAAACACCAATCCAGGTGTCACTCTGAAGGTATTTTGTAGGTGTGGTTAACATCTATAATCAGGGGGGTGCCTAGGTGGCTCAGTCATTAAGCATCTGCCTTCAACTCAGGTCATGATCCCGGGGTCCTGGGATTGAGTCCCCACATGGGGCTCCCTGCTCGGTGGGGAGCCTGCTTTTCCCTCTCCCACTCCCCCTGCTTGTGTCCCCTCTCTCGCTGTCTCTCTCTCTGTCAAATAAATAAAATCTTTAAAAAAAAATCTATAATCAGGTCACTTTAAGGAAATTGAGATTATCCTTACTATCTGGGTGGGCCTCATCCAATCAGTTGAAGGACCTTAGGAGGAAAACTGAAGAAATTCTTCCCAGCTGGCCAGCCCACCAGATTTCAGACCTGCCCGCTTGGATTCCACAATTACAGAAACCAATTCCTTGAAATACAACACACACACACACACACACACACACACACACACACACTTACTTATATCCCTATTGGTTCTTCTTCTCTGATAGAACCCTGATATATAGGCCAAGTCCAACTTTTGCTTTTCAGTGAATATTTTAGAGTTAGAGCATCTGTCCTTGACTAGAATGGTTAAACATGATGGAACAACAAGACAAAAAGATCCTGGGTTTCTTGGTAACATGGATGCCATACCAGCCCTAAACCATCTACATTTGGATTTTGACATGGAAGAGACACAAAATTCTACCTTGATTAAGCCATTGTTTTTCTTCTTTCATAGCAAAACTGAATCCTACATGACATATATTTATTGAGTGATTTTTATTTGACCAACAGATGAAGAAAGGGAACTTTTGAGGGGATAATGCTATACCCAAGGTCAAACAACCAGCAAAGGGTAGGACTCAGTGCTTGCCTGTAGGGTTTGAAAGCCCACACTATTTCAACTACAATCTGCAAAACTCAGAATTTCAAGGTCCTAGAGTCTTATAATGTCCCTTTATCATTGGGGTGGAGGGGAGAATATATTTTTTAAGCAATATTATTTAGTTTCAGAAAACCTGAGAGCCAACACATACTTTGTCAATGGAATGAGCTAAGAATCAGCCAAAGATATTTCAGAAGCAGAGGGAGCACCTTGTAGATCTGAGGTCAACCCAGGCTATATCACCTCGGCCATTCTTCAAGTCCAAAGCAATATACTACTAAGCTGGGTCCAAAGAAATCCTGAGAACACAGGTGTATTAGTTATCTATTGCTGTGTAATATATTTTCCTAACAGTGGGTTAAGACAAAGAACATTTATCACCTCACAGCTTCTGTGGGTCACGAATTCAGAAGCAGTTTAGCTGGGTGGTTCTGGTTCATGTTTTCCTGGGAGATTTCAGGCAAAATGTTGGCCAAGAACAAGCTCATCTGAAGGCTTTATTGGGGCTGGAGGATTGGCAATTGGCAGGAACTCCTCACCCCTTGGACCCCTTCATAGTGGTGTTTTGGTGTCCCCATGGCATGGCAGCCAGCTTTCCCCAGAATGAGTTATCCAAGAGACAAGTCAAGGAGAAGGTCACAATGCCTTTTATCACCTAATCTCAGAAGTCACACACTGTCACATCTACCACATTCTGTTTAGTAGGATCAGGCTAGTGAGCCCATCCTACACTCTAAGGGTCGGAAATTAAGCTCTGTCTCTTGAAGGGACGACTCATAGGAGACTCACAGTAGGGACAGACAGAATGCTGCACAGACATTCAACAGTAACTAACCAACAGAGAGCATTTGACAGAGGAAGTAAATCTTCTGGGGAATACCAAAACCCACTGTGCAAAAGTAAACTCTCAGCCACCACACAGAGGAAATGGAGCATCCCCTGCAAGAGCAATCAGAATGCAGCACGTTCCCCAAGGCTGCTAAACATTGCTCCAACGGGAGCCCGCTCTTGATGGGTGTGAAATTGTACTTAGTCTATGTTTATCCTCTTTTTGTCATAGCGTTTGAAAGACATTTATACTGGAAAATAATCATATGTACAGATGAGTGGCTTATTTTTTTTTTCAGATGAGTGTTTAAAATGACTACACATAGCAAATAAAGAAATCACCACCACAATGGGAAAAAAATGGGGAAAAAAACCACTGTCAGGTCTTTAAAATACCCAAGTGTCCCTCTTTGACTCTATCTCCTTTCTTCCTGCTGAGAGGTAATCACTATCTTGACTTTGAAATGATCAGTCTCTTGCTTTTATTCATATTTTTAAAATTCCATTACACGATCTCCTAACAATATGTTGTTTGTCTTTGCTTGCTTTTGAAATCTGAATAAATAGAACAATAAATACAATATAAACAGAACAATATATACAATATATATATTGTATACATCTTCCTGCTATTTACTTCTTTGGCTCAATATTAAGTTTGTGAGTTTTATTCATTACATATATTCCCATTACATAAATATACGAAAATTGTCTTATCTAATCTAATGTTGATGGACTCTTGGGTTGTATCCGGGTTTGATTATTACAAGCATGTTGGTGGAGACATTGTGGTTCATGTATCTTAGTGAACTTGCGGGAGATTCCTGGTTTTCTTTGGAATTTTCCTAACAGAATTTTGGGTATACACTTCATCTGTTCTACAGTGAATGCCAAAAAATGCCAAACTGTTTTCCAAGAAGATTGTATCAGTCTCCGCTCCTACCAGCAGCGCATGAACACTCCCTTTGTTTTCCATCCTCACCATTACTGCTTTTGATTGGACTTTTTAATGTTTGCCAATATGGTGGGTGTAAATGGACACCATTTTGGTTTTAATTTACATATCCTGGATTACCATGAGCTTGAGCACCATCCATACATTTATTGTCCATCATGCTTCCACTCTTGAAAAGTGAGCTATTCTATTCTTTTACATATATACTTTTTTTCTTTTTGATTTATAATGGCTGTACATTTCGGATACTAGTACTTCACAGGTTATATGGGTCACAAATATCTTCTCCCAGTGTGTAGTTTATCTTCACTGTCTTTAATGATACCTTTTAATGAAAAAAAGTTCATAATTTTAATACAGAGAATTTTATTTTCTATATTTCTTTTATACTTTGTAGTTTCTGTGTCATTAAATTCTTTTGCACCTCAAGGTCATGAGCATGTTTTCCTGTAATATTTTTGAATATCTTTATACTTTTGCATTTTAAATTTCAGTTCTTAACCACATGTTACTGATTTTTATGTGTGGTATTACATGGTGCTCCAATGTATTTTTTTTTTTCTGATACATGATTTCCAATTGTTCTAGCTCCATTTATTTAAAAGCTCATTCTTTGCGCACTGATCTTCACCATCATTTCTGATTATATCAGGTATTCATATATGTTGAATTTGTTTATGGATTTCTCTTCTATTCCATTGGCCTATTTGTCTCTCCTTTTTAAAATTTTATTTTATTATGTTATGTTAATCACCATACATTACATCATTAGTTTTTGATGTAGTGTTCCATGATTCATTGTTTGAATATAACACCCAGTGCTCCATGCAGTATGTGCCCTCTTTAATACCCATCACCAGGCTAACCCATCCCCCCACCCCCTCCCCTCTGGAACCCTCAATTTGTTTCTCAGAATCCATAGTCTCTCGTGGTTTGTCTCCCCCTCCGATTCCCCCTGCTTCATTTTTCCCTTCCTACTATCTTCTTCTTTTTTTTTTTTTTTAACATATAATGTATTATTTGTTTCAGAGGTACAGGTCTGTGATTCATCAGTCTTACACAATTCACAGCACTCACCATAGCACATACCCTCCCCAATGTCTATCACCCAGCCACCCCATCAGTGCCTCCCAGCCCCCACCCCTCCAGCAACCCTCAGTTTGTTTCCTGAGATTAAGAATTCCTCGTAACAGTGAGATCATCTGATACATGTCTTCTCTGATTGACTTATTTTGCTTAGCATAATACCCTCTAGTTCTATCCACGTCGTTGCAAATGGCAAGATTTCATTTTTTTTGATGGCTGCATAATATCCCATTGTATATATATATACCACATCTTCTTCATCCATCCATCTGTTGATGGATATCTTGGCTCTTTCCATAGTTTGGCTATTGGGCCTATTTGTCTCTTTTTGAGCCGTCTCACACTGTGATTCTTAATTACCATAACTTTATAAGATTTAGTATTTTAGAGGACAAAAAAAACAAAATGTAGGCTGTGTCTTCTTCAAAGGTATCTTGGTTAATCTGGCTCTCTTTAAATTTTGGAATCAACTTGTAAAATTAAAAAAACACTTTGGGGAATTTTTGCCAGGAATTGCAGTGAATTTCTAGGTGATTTTTGCAAATAATAAACATCTTTATAATACTGAATCATCAAATCTATGAACATGATTCATCCCTTTATTTAAATCTTCTTTGATGTCTCTCAATAAAGTTTTATTATTTTTCCATAGAGATCTTACATACATTTATTGTATTTATTCTTAGATATTACATATTTTATGCTGTTTTAAATAATACATTTTAAGCTTAATTTTCTAGATGTATGTGTTAGCATGTGGAAATGCAATTGAATTTTTATTTCAACAACTTTTCTAAAACTCTGACAAATTCAAAAAAATTAACCTAAGGATTAATTTGGATTTTCTATATGCACAGCCATATTTTCTGTGAATAATGAAATATTCATTTCTTTCTTTCTAATACTTAAATTTTTCTTTTTCTTGCCTTAGTATTCCAGTGAGAACCTCCAAAATTAGGTTGACTAGAAATGGTAATAGTAGACATCTTTGTCTTTTCTTGAAATCAAAGTAAATGCTTTCAATTTTAAACCTTTAAGTTTGACATTTGCTGTATGTTTTCTATAGATACCCTTTATTAAGTTAAAGAAGTCATATTCTATTCTCAGTTTAATAGTTAATAATATATGGAAGTTTTATTATATTTTTAGAAGGTTTTTTTAAAAGATTTTATTTATTTATTTGACAGAGAAAGAGAGAGATCACAAGTAGGCAGACAGGCCTGCAAAGGGAGAGGGAGAAGCAGGCTCCCTGCTGAGCACAGAGCCCAATGTGGGGCTCGATCACAGGATGCTGGGATCATGACCTGAGCCTAAGGCAAACACTTAACCAACTGAGCCACCCTGGCTCCCCAGAAGTTTTATTATATTAAATTATTTTCTGTAGCCATCAGATGATAATATTTTGCTCCTAAGATATGCTCATGTAGGGATTACATTAACTGATTTTCCAATGATAACCCAACTTTGCATTATTTGGTAAGCCCAACTTGGTTATAATGTATTGATTTGTTATATGTGGCTGAATTCTGTTGGTTAATATTTTGTTTAATATTTTTGTTTCTTATATTCACAAGTGTGATTGGCTTTTTTGTACTGTCTGTTGATTTTGGTATCCAGGCTGCATTAGCATCAAAAATTATATTGAGGATTGTTTCTTCTTTCTATATTCCTTATAATATTTTGGGCAATTTTTGAACTATTTGCAATTATTGAATTTTGGGTTGATTTCACTGATGAAGCCATTGGCTTGTAGGGGTTTTTTTGTGGGAAGACTTTGACTACCAATTCAATTTCTTTAATGGCTGTAAGACTATTCAGGCTTTCTATTTCTTCTTGTGTCATATGTGGTCTGTTTTATTTTTTATAAGAATTTGTCAACTCAATCTAATTTTCAAATGAAAAGGCATAAATTGATTTGCAATACCCTCTCATCTTTTAAAAGTCCCTAACAACCATAGTTTTATTCCCTTAGTCATGTTTTTTAAGATTTTATTTATTTATTGAGAGAGAGAGAGCACCAGAGAGCAAGAGAGAGAACCAGAGAGCAGGAGAGAGTAGAAGAGAGGAGGAGCAGAGGGAGAGGGAGCAGCAGACTCCCCACAGAGTAGGGAGCCCAATGTGGGGCTCGATTCCAGGACCCTGGGATCATGACCTGAGCTGAAGGCAGATGCCACCCAGGTGCCCCTCCCTTAGTCATTTTTAATTATTTAATTTGAATTTTCTCTCTTCTTTAAGCAATTTTACCACACATTTTTCAATTTTATTAATCCTCTCCAAAAACAACTTTCGTTGTTCTCTATATTTTAACTCTGATCTTCACTCTATGCCCTCATGTTTATAATATCCCACTTTCTACTTTTTTGTTTTTGTTTGTTTGTATTGCTGTTCTTGTACTAACTTTTAAAAATGGATGTTTAGTCGACTATTTTTATCCATTTTTCTATTCCAATATGAACAGTTTAGACTATAAGCTTCTATGTGTTGCTTTAGCTACATTCCACAAATTTATATATATATTTTTTCATTTTATTATGTCATAAATATTTTCTAGCTTCCATTATAGTATCTTTTTTGAAAATGCTGGTATATTTCTTGAGTATAATTTTTCTGCTTGAATTTTTTTAATTGACATGTAGCATAATTACTTTGGGTCAGAGAATGTACTTTATGATTATAATCTTTTAAATGTGCTGAGATTTGCCTAATAAGCCTACATACAGTGATTTTTATAAATGATCCATATGTGTTTGAAAACAAAGTCTATTCTTCAGTTGTTGGGAATAGTTCCCTAACTTCATTAGGGCAAGTTTGCTAATCTTATACCTTCTTGTTTTTTCCACATGTGTTATCAATAACTGAGATAAGTATATTCATGAATATGAATCTAGTGTAAGAAATTGCATTATTTTATTTTATTATTTTTTAAATTTTATTATGTTATGTTAGTCACCATACAATAAATTATTAGTTTTTGATGTGGTGATCCATGATCCATTGTTTTCGTATAACACCCAGTGCTCCATGCAGTACATGCCCTCCTTAATACCCATGACCAGGCTAACCAATCCCCCCTCCCCCCTCCCGTCTAAAACCCTGTTTGTTTCTCAGAATCCATAGTCTCTCATGGTAAATTGCATTATCTTAAAATCAAAATGAAATTGACTCCACCAAAAGTTGGTGAGAACTTTGAATCTTTGAATGTCATCATCATAATGGGTTCCTCCATTTGTAGGTCCTGGAATTGAAAGTTTTCTGGTGTTCAGTGCACACTCATTGCCCCAAATCATAGAGATTCTTGCTTCAGTGTCAAGCAAGGTCCTTGAGGGAGCTGGAATCCCCAGGACTGGGCTCCAGATCTCTAGGGGCACCATTCAGCCTCATCTCTGAATTCCTGTTGCTTTCCAGAGCCTACACATTCATGATGGTGTAGGTCTCCATTGCTTGTGACTACTATAGACCATAATCTTCTCCCATTCTTGGGGTAACTCCTCCCAACCTCCCTCCTGTCTTAGGACTCTTCTTATCTCTTACATTTTGTTCTCAATAACTCCTCCCCCAAGAACCTTTAGAAGCTCAACTCAAGCTACTCCATCCTGGACTTAGCGTTGGAAGAATGAGATGCTGAGAGTTAAGATCAGGTACATGTACCCCCCCAAAAAAATAGGTATCCATCATTCCACACAACGGTCAGTACCTGTGTAAATATACTAACAGCTGCCTGGCTTCATAATGTTTCTGTATCGAGTTCCTGCGGTACCACTGAGGAGGCAGCAGTGAGTGGTTGAAAGTGCACCTGGCAAGCATCAAAATCCTGGGCTCAATCAGGCTCTACTTCTTACTTGCCCCATGTTTTTTTTTTAAGGTTTTTATTTATTTATTTATTCATTTGAGAGAGAGCAAGCATGAGCTGGGGAAGGGTCAGAGGGACAGAGAGAAGCAGACTCCCCACTGAGGGGGCGAGCCCCACAAAGCTGAATCCAGGAACCTGAGATCATGAACCTGAGATCATGACCTGAGCTGAAGTCAGATGCTTAAATGACCAAGCCACCCAGGCACCCCACTCCATGCATTAAGAAGTGTATTAACTTCTTAGTGTCTCTTTCACCATCAACTGGGGACATGAATTCCACAAGACTGAAGTCCATGAAGGCAGGGCTTGTGTTTCATTTACTTTTGAGTCCGCTGGAACTAACTTCATATCTGCTCTTGTAGGCCAGACCTTTGTTTTGAATGAATGAGTTAATGAATTTCTATCTCCAAGATAGAGAGGGTCCTTCCAGGAAACTGCATTGTTATTACCTTCCTCTTATATATCACAGCAATGTGAGATATCTTCAAATATCCCTTCACTTACCCCAACCTCAAGTCTTCAGATCAGCTCTCAATATTTTGGTATTTTTCAGAAATTGTTTAATATAAGGTCTGCCCAAGGAGGAGATAGAGGTCACTTAAAAAAAAGTCCTAGAGATGTTTTCCCAAACTGCCTATCATTTGAATACTTATATCTTAAGATGTGTGCAGAGTCCATTTTTTACTCTCTAGTGTCCCAACCCTCCTTCATACCACAGACCACAGCAGGTCAGACCCACAAGCACCATGCCTCTTCAGATGTGGTCCACAGAGATTCAGGAGATGCCCCGTCTCACACCTCAAATGTGGTCATTATGTACAAGAATGAACATCCTATCTGACTTAACATTATTTTATAAATCAAAAGGTCCTTGGTTTCTCTTTCATTTTCTCTATGACTGGCGTGTTTGTTTCATGAAGATTAATTTTCTTCTAATCCCATGCCTTTGCTCAAGAAAGGAAATCTCATTGCCTAGAACACAGTGTAACCATCAAAAACCTTCCCACCTCCAAAAGGCCTGGACTCATGTGGCTTGATTTTGCATCACTTACTTATGTGATTTGTGTGACACTCCATAGGAAGAACAGGGTCCTTTCATATGGGTTTGTCATGAAGTCTCCAGTAATAATCACAGTTCAGTCTCTTGCTGGCCAGAGTCACCCCCGGCAGCACACACACAAATGAACGTCACACATTTACAGTTTAGCCTCCCTCCACCTGTCTTCCCCTCCTACTAGTTTTTCCCTCCTTCACCTGCCTTCCTACCATCACATGAATAATCATTTGTTTACCCATCCTAGGATGCTGTCCATCCTGAGTCTTCCTCTTAATTCAGTTTTCTCTGAGAGGTAGAACAGCTCAGCGCATATGCTCTTGAGTCAGACAGACCCTCATTCAAATCCCCTTTCTCCTGCTTCACAGCCATGTGAAACTGAATAAAAGATATTAACAAGCACTCAGCTTTAACTGAGCAAATGCCATAGAAGGCATTAGTGTTTTCTTCTTCATTGGAATAGAGCAATTTAGCTGTAAGCATGGACTGGACAGCGTTGGTTTAAAACCCAGTGACTGCTACATAATCCCACTTCCAGATGCTCTGGACCAGAGGAGCACAAAGGAGAAGCACAGATATGCACCCAATGTCAAGTCACAAAATAAGAGGGGCACCTGGGTGGCTCAGTCGGTTTAGCCTCCGACTCTTAATCTCACCTCAGATCTTGATCTCAGATCTCTGAGTTCAGATCCCTTGTTGGGGGCCTGGAGCCTATAGGAGAGCAGGGATTTCTTCCAAGGAGAACTGTCCTACTGACCAAGCTGAAAATGGTTCCACTGTTAAAAGGGAACAATTATTCTCCACTATACATGTTTCCGGCGGCGGGAGGGGGAGCGGAGCCCTCTCTTACTCTTGCTCTGTCCCGCCCTTCTGCTCTCTCCCACAGGAAGAGGCAGGACCTGCCCTGACCAGAAGTGGATTTTTCTTGCTTGGTGTGTCTTCTCTAAAGAAGGCAGGTCATTTCCTCCCCTCCCTACCTTCCACTGATTTCTTGGAAGATCCTTGCCTTCTAGTCAGGAGAATTTATGGCTTCATAACTTCTACCCTGAATTCTTTCTCACAGTTTAACTTCCACCCCTACCCCTTCCTTAGGCTCTTAAGAGGCAACCAGCCTTGGCTGCCAGCCTCTGATGCCTGCTGGGAGGTGGAAATGGTTCATCTGGAGCTGGGTTGAAGCTCCCAGGGACAGCCTGACATGCTTTTAGCCACGCCATGTCTAATGCTGAGCAGGCTGTGACCAACAAGCCCCACCACGGTGCGTGCCTTATGAAAAAGTGCTGTAGGAGACTGGTCTTCCTTCCCAGTGAGGAAACGTGGAGGGAGAGTTCAGCGGTCCCACCAGGGGCCGCTTCTGGCCATGCACCTAGCCCTGCAGTCCCCGACAGATAAGATGTGTTTTAACCTCCAAGCAGAGTGGGCTCGAGTCAACCTGAAGACACAGAGCCACATCACAAGTGAATTTGGGAGGATTCTAGTATCTATATGACGTCTAACTCCCAAACGTGCTCATACCTTAGAACTGAGACTGTTCAAGAGTGAGGCTGCTAAGCTGTCCTGAATCTCAGACCCTCTTTTCTGATCCATATACATGCATATATGACATTTAATCATTTTGCAGAACCCGAATTGCATAGAAGTGAAAAAGTCCTAAGCAGCCAGGTGGTCCACTTACAAAGTGCTGCTAAACAGCTGGTAAATAGTCACATGGTCCCTAGTAAGCACATCCACATCCAGGAATTCCTGGGCCGAGGTTGGTTATTCCATATGCAGCTTCTCTGTAAAAGAGTTCTTCCTTGAGTTTGGCCAATGGGCATCCCCGCTGAGTCCAAACATTACCTTTCTGGATGTTCATTCATGCACATAGCTGAAGACATTTACTGGCAGCTTAATATTGCCATGCACCATGCTGGGTCCTGGATTGATGGACCATAAAGGTAACCCAACTCCCAAGAGAGCCACTGAACCGTGCCTTCAGTCATTCCTCCATCTCTAGTCTTGCATTCCTTCATTCCTCTCGTTCTCCCCACTGGACTTGCTCTAGCTGGCCTATGTCCCTTAGCAAGTGTATGGGAGGTGGAAACAGTTCAGAAGGAGGTTCTGTATGTCCAGAAATGATATTGGAACCGGTTCAAAATGGAATAAATAACTCCTCTTTTATAATCCATTTTAGAAAATGGACCTAAGTTTAGGCAGTCATGAGGAAAAACAGGTTAAGAATAAAGGTTTGGGAGTCAGTACAGGGAGAGGTATCAGTTCATTCTCTTATCTTGGGTAAGCAAAGCAAATTGTCAAATCTGGGTGTCAGCAATTTTAATTTGTATCACCAGGGCAATTGGAAGGAGTGTTGAAATAATGCATTTGAAGTGCTTCGTATGGTGTCTGCCCCTTAGCTCATTAAATGTTGGCTATTCTGTGTATCAATAAAACCGTATGTTTCTTTTCACATGTGCTTCTGATCCCAGGTGTTTTTGACACAGTGCAGGTCCTAACATCACTGAGTTCCCGCAGGTTTGTTAAACTTGCTCTGTTCCTTCAGCCTGCTATTTGGGATCCTGCATTCATCATATAACCTATTGTCCTCATGTAACCTATTCATCAAATAACCTATCGGGCTTGTCTTCAGTGTACCTTCGATGTCCTCATCCTAGTAAGGTGTGGATAAGTAAGGTCAGGGGCAGAGGCCTGGAATCTGTCTGTGGAAACTTCCTTCCAGATGAGTGTTGATCTTTTAATGAGTATTCTTTGGCCATGCTCATTCAGCCAGTCATGACCTTGTAAAATCTCAAAATCATTTTATGAAGTCCTCCCAGAATGAAATTTGGCTACCATTTTGGTATTATTTTCTTCAGGAAAAATGCTGTGTCTATGGAACATGAAAAACTCCTCTAGTTATTTTTTTCATAAAGTTCTTACATTTCACTTGCTTCCTCCATAAGTCTGTAATTCAACATTTTCTGGCACAAATCAGAATCAAATAATATCATGGCTTGCCTCGAAAGAATAATAATTTGTGAAAAACTTTAATGAGAAAATGAATGAAGCTACTTTGCTTTATAAAATTAGTTCGAAATAAAAATTACAGGTTAGAAAAATATGCATAGTTCCTTCTATATAGAAATAACTTGGGTTGCTTTTTAGATAGTATCAAAAGAATATGCAAATATTGTTGAGCAGTTAGCATTAGCCCTTACGGTTTTAACGTAAAGTTTTTCAGATTGGTCAGATAAAGACCATCAGACAGGCTGAAAGAGGCCACACTGCCAATGAGAAAGGGAGCAACAGAGTACATGGCTTCAAATATGCAAGCCTACTGAGTTGTGGCTGGTCTACTGGGCAATTTTAGGGTGGTTTTTAGGGAGGCAATTTTAGGGAGGTTTGATTGACCAGAGGTGCTTAGAACAAGCTAGAAGATAGGCCATATATCCATGGTGTGTAGGCAGAATTCTTATTTGGCCCCCAAGATTCCCATCCCCTGGTGTGCATGCCCTTCCTAACCCTCTCTACTGGAGTGTGAGCAGGACCTGTGAATATGATGGGTTGTCACTCCTACGATTGTTATATTCTATGACAAAAGGACTGTTTCAGATGTAATTAAAGCCTCTAATGAGGTAAGTTTGGGTTAATTTTAAAAAGGAGGTTATTCTGGGTGGGCCTGGTCTAATCAGGTGAGCCTTTAAAAAAATGTCCTAGAGATTCAACATGAAAGAGAGTCTCCTGCTGGCCTTGAAGAAGAAACTGCCTTGCTGTGGAGAAGGCCAGGTGGAGAGGACTCTAAGTGGCTTCGGAGAGTTGAGAGTGACAGCCAGTAAGGAAATGGACCTCAGTCCTATAATTGCAAGGACCTGAGTTCTGCCAACAACCAGTGAGCTAGGAAAAGGACCCCAGCCTCAGATGAGATCACCGTCCTGACTCCTATCTGACACCATCCTATCTGAAACACTAGGTTTCAGCCTGGTGAGACCCTGAGCAGAGGACCCAGTTACCTTATGCCTGGACCCCTGACCCACAGAAAGTGTGAGATAACAGATGTGCATTGCTTCCAACTGCTGGGTTCATGGTCCTGTGTTCCTGGGCAAGAGATAACCAATACATATGGGGACGAGTTAACAGTAGGGAGGAGAGAGGCTCAGAGGGCCCGTAACTCAGGAGGACATGTGCAGAGTCAACTGGCTTCCCCGATGGTGTATTTTCATGCAGCCACAAGAAAACCTATTCAGGACTAAGATTTCCCACTGAACATCACACACGGAGACACAAATTCTCTTTCCCTCCGTTGCAGTGGTTCTCAGACCTCAGCATGCATCAGAATCACCCAAAGGGCTTGTCAGAACCCGTGGCGGGGCCCCGTGCACAGAGTTTTTGATTCAGGAGGTCTGGGCCGGGGCCTGGGAACCTGCATGTCTAACAAAAGTTCCCAAGTGAGGTTGATGCTGCTGGCCCTGGGACCTCACTTTGAGAACCACTGATAAATAAAGAGGTTCTAGTTACTTTTACTATTTGACTTCTATATCCAACCTTTTTCTCATTGGATATAAAAACATTTTAACACATTTTTAAAGCTAAGTTTAAGATAGAGAAGGGACAGAAATTGCTATAACTTTGAGTAGTCCAAAGTGGTTTTTTTCTTCTCTGAGTAGCCATCCCAGAACTTGTATTCAGGTGGAGTGATGAGAGACCAATTAACCCAGGCTTTAAATAAAGTCATGTTGTGTCCACAGGTAAAGGTCCATTTGGGGGCGTGCGGGACATCCGTGTTTTCCCTGTTTGCTATCAGCTCCTAGCTCCAGAGCATCAGCAGTCTCTGCTGCGCCCACCATCCAAGGCAAGGCCCCTCCAGGCCCTTGTTCCCAGGTGACAGGTGCTGCAGAGACACAGACAGGTGCTTGGGAAGGGCAGCGACTCCTTGAACGTATCAGTCCTGACAGACTTCTTTCTTCACCATGGACCTTCCAAGACTTGTCAAAGGCATCAGACTGGGAGTAAAAATGAAGTCTTGCCTGAGATGTGAAAAGAGCAGGGATGCCACAAAGTGCCCACAAAGCTATTGCAGGGATTCCACTAACGACAAAGCCCCGAAGACCACTGAAGACAAGAGTGGACAGATCTCTCGCCAGGAGAAGCAATACTGTGCAGGGACAGGGAGTGTACGTGAGGGCAAACCGAGAGATGGGGGAAGCAGAGACAGGAAAGGTTCATATTCAATTACGAACATGAACTGAAGAATGCTCTGGAGTTAGATTAAGGCAGGAGCACATAGCTAATGTTATTTTGAGATGTAATTTAAGCATTATTTATTTGTGAGAACAGAGCATTATCATGTTATCCCAAATTATCTCAGTGGCTCACGCTTGTCATAAAGCTTGCTAATAATCTGGGTTGAGGAGGGGCGTGTTGGAGAACCTAACTGAAAACATCTGCTAAAATTGAATATGGTAATCAGGTCTTATTTTTATTATTTTGCTCATGATATAATCTTGGAGGAGTGGAATTGAGTGACTATCCCAGTAAACTCGTATTTATATGCAGAATGTAGGTGTCCTTGACTTTGCATTCCAAAATAAAGATGACTGATCTTTTCCATTAGAAAGGTTTGGGTCACCCCAACTGCCAACTTTTATGCTTTTATTTATTTTTTCTCCCTAAGGAGATACAGGCACTTTATGGACCCTTGCCAAGCTGCTGCAAGATGACTGATGGTTGGACTTCTTTTAATCCAAGTAATGCAGAGTGTCTGAAGCTTTGGTAATCGGATCATACTGACTTTAAAGACCACTGCCAAAATATCCATAGCACAGAGGTTTGGCAACTTGATTTAATCATAGCAAAAGGATTACAAAGTGCAAAACAAGCCCCAAAACAGCTATGAAATGGGCCAATTCAGAAACTGACTCAGGCTAAGAAGTTGTTCAGTGTCGCTGTCTCTCACTTGCTTTGTATCCCACCGCTCAAACTGCCTTCACCTTGGCCAAGGTTGGAGGCATTTGTGATGCACAGAAGAGAAAAGATGTCAAGGGAAATCGACTTGAGATCATAGACACAGTGTCTGGTGACATGTCAGGCTCAGGGCTGGCGAGTCCCCAGCCACGACACCCAGGTCATCCTGGTGTGGGAAGACCTGGCGAGGTCCTCTGAAAGGGAAGGCACATGGAAAATTTAGAAGCTGTCCCTTGTTTCTTTAGAGTGAGAAATTGTGGCTCTCCGTGACGCTTTATTCATCAACAAGAATACAGTTTGCATTAAGGCTTGTTTGCCGTTCAACAAATGTATTATGATCACAGCAGGAATTAGGGGTGATTCTGTGACCAGGCGCTTATATGGAATTTGTCACAACCTTGGCTTTAGAGGCCCCTTTCCGTTCTGGGCACAAATACGGAGGTTCCAGTGTGAAACCTTTGGTCCTTCTGCTCCAGAAGAAGCTAGGAATAAGAGAGTGAGCAAGAAGGGCCTGTAGAGGCCAGCGCCGTTTGGACACCAAATACCCCATTGGCTTGGCTCTCACTTGCATGAGTTCCTGGACAAAACAAAATTCTAGCACAAAACCCAAAAGCTCAGCACACATTTCTGTTGGGCAACTTTAGTCGCTAAAAAAAAAAAGGTGCAAATGCAGACTCCTGCATAAATCTGATTTGCCATGCTAGGCCAAGCTTGTTTTATTACATACATTCTGCATCCTAAGAACTAATAACTTCATATTGTAAACATTAAGCATACAGAGTTAAAATTCAAGGCCACATTCTATCATTGATTGTCTCTTTTGTCGTGTATCTTTGGCTGGCCGAGATCAACTCGTAGTGTATAAATGCATAAGTTATATAATTATTATATAAAAAGAAAAAAAAAACAAACATTGACTTGTATACTTCATTCTGACAAACGCACAGCGTTCGCGACTCGAAGGGAAACCGGAGCCTCTGCTTAACCCAAATGCCTAGGTGGTTTCGATGGCAGCTACCAAGAAGGCTACCTCTCACCTGACCCTGTGGGGACCAGAGCCCCCACCTCACGATGAGGTCCCGAATGTTTCTTTTAAATATCAGACAATTCCAGTTAAAATTTTCTTTTGACAAACAAACAAACAAAAAAAAAGAGAGATGCATATTTTTGTTTCTGAATTCTACTCCCCCCCCTTCCTCCGCTGCGCGGTACTCTTCTTCTTAACACTGCGTTTGGTAGAACACTGACCGATTAACCACACGTCTCCTCCACTCGTTTCTCCAAGTCTCCGCACTGTCCTAAGTCCAGTCTCTACTGCTTGACAAGGGTCTCTCCCAGCCCCGTGGCCTCCTCTTCCTGTGCTCCCTCCTCTTCTACCTCCTCCAGCCCTCTGTCTACACCCACACGCTCACTGTCCGCACACGTTCTCAGCCCCACCGCCCCGCCGGGTTCACAGTTCCACAATACTGTCAAGGAGTAAGTTGGCAGCCTTGGGTCGTCTTCACAGCTAGCGAGAGCCGGTGGCTCTCCACTCAATGGAAAGAATCTGATTTCACCCAAAAACAGCAAGTGCTGCTGAGTTCCATGTGGCCGTTGGTCCATGGGCTGCAGTCTCTCTCTTCTCTTTCTCTTTTTTTTTTATTTTTGATATGTTTCTATTTTTAAATACAGGTAGTTTTCCTTAAAATGACATTTCGATGGTACATTAGGTCAAGACTGCGTTACCCTATCACTTTATTCTCCTCCCCCCTTGGCATTAGCAGGACCCCAAACTCTCCTCAGAAGTTTGGACACTTCTTAAGAACACTTTCTTTGGCACTTTGTCCTTGTGACATCATGCTTCTACTTACAATGTCTTTTACATGGTATGTCCGTATCCATTACATTTGTAGCATCCTCTTTATTCCTGTAGTAATACTTTAGTAATTCCCTCCCACTAAGAGTCTTTGGATCTCTCCCCTGGATTCCTTCCCCTAGAGCCAGTCAGGCGATTTCATTCCTCTTGAGGCACTTTTGATTCACGTTCTCCAATAGAGTTTGTAGCAATTTCTTGGTGATCGTATGCTGTTGGGAAAGGCCTCCCTCCCGGCTCTAGTAGTAAGTGCCCAGATGAGAAGGCATATGGCTGGTGGGAAGCCTAGTGTTGGGGTATATACCTCCAGTTGGCGAATTCCAGTAGGGGTTTGGGGCGGCGAAAAAACTGGACGATGTCACAGGGAGGGCCGGAGGGTGAGGGGCCACAAAGTTCATCTTCTGTGGGTGGGCGTGATAGGAGCCCATGTAAGGGAGGTCCGAGGGGTACTTGTACAGAGATGATTCTGGAGGGTGGGGCTGCAGGGCCTGGGCGATCCCGTGGAAGTCAAACTTGTAGGCATAGCGCTTCCCGTGGACTTTGGTCATGATATTTTTGTCGTAGTAGTAACGGAGGGCACGGCTGAGTTTATCGTAGTTCATATTGGGTTTGCTTTTCCGTTCTCCCCAGCGCCGGGCAACCTCGTCAGGATCGGTCATCTTGAATTCCCCATTGGTGCCTTCCCAGGTAATGCAGTTGGAGTTTGAGCTATCTGAGAGGAGCTCCAGGAGAAACTGCCAAAGCTGGATCTGTCCACTCCCTAGGGAGGTGGGAAAAGGAAACGGGACACCCATGAGAACAGGCTCTGAGCTAAAGGCTTTGTTTCTTCAGTGACAGAAGTGGGTGCTAGTGGTGTTCCACACAAATCCCCTTAACCCGGCCCGTGCACCCATCCCTCAGCTGCTGGGGGTGGCTGCAGCTCTCGTCCTGCAGCTTCCCTCCCTCTTCTTCAGAAAACTGCCCTTGGATGAAGAGGAGCTGCTTCACCCACCCCAGGCAGCCCACAGCCCGAGGGGCTGACACCGTGGACCAGAGGCTCATCTCCTTGCCCCAAGGAGGGGCCAATTCTGTGATGCTGTTCCTACTCCGGAGCTCCTCGCAGGATCAGACCATGGCAAGGTTCCGGCTAAGGCCACCAGCCCCCATAGCTCGACCCCTGCCCTTTTCTGCTTCGTCACCGCCTCTCTCCCACAAACATATACTTCACTGATCACTTGCACAGGTATATCCTTACCCCAAGCTCTGTGTCTAGGGAACTTGACCCGAGGCGAGGATCCTCGGTGACTATCAGGCGGATCCACAGATCCAAGTCCTTTATGGAATGCAAAGAATTCCTATGGGGCCAAGTTTAGGTTGGTCCCATCCATTTCTGACTTCCTTAGAAGACCAGCCAAGTCCACTTTGTGTTTCAGGGGTGAAAGGGTTTATTTTTCCTCTTTTGTGAGGCAGAAAGTGCCATTATGTTGATGGCAATAATGACTTAATACCATTTATATTGGCAAGGTCAAGTAAAATAATAAAAGTCAGATTTAGGAAATGAACTTCTAAAAGTTTATGGAAAAACTTGGAGAATGGAAGTAAACACCGTTATTTCTAACATAACATTTTGCTGGCACCCAGAAAGCAATTCTGTCAAAACTTTTCCTAGAACAGAATTAACCCACTCAGAATGAGGAAGTTTAGAAAATAGTTGGCTCTTTTTCAAACCAGATCACCTATTTCCAGTACTTAGGCAATTGCATCGTAACGGAAATCCACGTGTTGCCCCTGCTTTGCAATGCCAATTGTGTTCAGAAGAGTTTCCAGAAGAAGAACGGTGTGTGGCTGCAAGGATTTTTGGGGAACCAACGAGACTCCAGCTTTGTCTGAGATCTTATTTAGCTGGGGATAGACAGTCAGAATTTTTTTGATCGCACTGGAGATGCGTGGATGTGGCTTTTAGGTTTTATTAAATTCCAAGAAAAATCCAGGCACATCATTCTAGCCACCATGTTACACTACTTTAAGATGATTTACGGCTCCCTACAGGAGAGAAGCATGCAAATATCGACAGCAGTATTGAGCACCGGGAGAAGCTAAGATGTGCTGAACAGATTTTAGAAGCTTTGCGAGCAAATAAGAGGCATGTCTTTCCTCCCAAACTCCAGCTACAGTATTACCTCGGGCTTATACCATAAAGATTACTTTTATTACACGATCGGTAAATATCAATAGATGTGATAAAATGATTAAAGCAACTTTAACTGGCAACCCTTCAGGGGACTGATGTCATGTAAAAATCAATTATAAATTTGTTTTTTTCCTAAATCCTTCCTCCTCCCTAGCTCCCTATATAAACTGTCCAACTCGTAAGTCCCTGTTTCCACACTGGCTACATGGAAATGGATATGTTTGCGAATTCATCCATACAATAGCATCATGAGAAAGGTCAGCCTTTTCTGAATGTGTTCTGGAAAATTATCATTTTCAGTCTCGCAACACATTTGAAATATATTAACAGCTTGTCGTTCATCTCAATGGAAGCCTATGCTTTTTCCGAACCACATATTCAAACTGTTCCCAATCAAGTTCTATTGCCCCCAACATCTCATTAATATGCATTTAAAAAAAATACGAAGAATGGTATGAGAAAACCATATGGTTTTAGTATATACATTGTAACCAAAGGATTACTACTTGAAAAAAATTCCATATCGGACCTGGGAATAGGGAAAAACATGGATTTTTTACTTAACATTCCAATCTATGCTTCACTATAAACACATAGAGTTGTCCGAAAATAAATATTCACTGTCAACCTCCTCCCACAGAGAGATTAATTCTACAGATTTTGCATAAATACACAGACCTTCCTAAATAGCCAGAAAAATACTTGGCATTTATTCAAACCTTGACATTGCTCTTAAGAATCTGTCCCTTGCCCATTTCCTTTGTAAACATGTATAGAGAGAACCAGTGGACAAAAGTGGTTCCTATCTCTCCTGCTCCTGAAGAACTAGAAAGTCAGGGACCTAAATTCATGGCTGGAAATTCAAAGATGAGCAATTTCTTATCAGACCATTTTACCCAGCAGCCTTTAAGACACAGGGCTCAGGCCTCGGAGCATTCCAAGTGTCTATGGGAATCAGAGATCTATAACAAAATTCATCAGCTTCCAAATCCGAGCACAGAAGCAAAAATGGAAAATCAGGGGCGCCTGGGTGGCTCAATTGTTAAGCGTCTGCCTTCGGCTTGGGTCATGATCCCAGGGTCCTGGGATCGAGCCCTGCATCGAGCCCCGCATCGGGCTCCCTGCTCCACAGGAAGCTTGCTTCTCCCTCTCTCACTCCCCCTGCTTGTGTTCCTTCTCTCGCTGTGTCTCTCTCGGTCAAATAAATAAATAAAACCTTTAAAAAAAAAATGGAAAATCAATTCCTGTTTAAGTAAATGTTACAAAATGCAACATGACGTCAAGCGCATTCATTGTTAAATTTAATATTCATAACAAAATCTGTTGTATTCGCAGTCTAGGGCAGGTTTTCTCACTGTGCAAGAATTGTCAAGGATTGCACCATGGCTGCTGAGAACTCGGCCAATGGTATGTTAACTGAGATCCTTGTGGCCACAAATTTCAAAGCAATTAAAAACAGCAACATTTACTGCACGGTAAAGATGCATTTTAGAACATACAACAGGGAATCCAAAACAAGGATACCTAAGCTTTAGGAAGCCTAAGAGGGGTCTGGGTTGCTCACTGGCCAAGCCAACAAGTGAAAGAGAAGCTCTTACATTTGGGATCTTCCCTCCAGCAGCCCCATGACCTCCCCCTGGTCCATCATCTTCCTTCTGGAAAACCCTTCACATCTGTTTTCTAGACCTATCTTGGTAGCAGCTTTGAAACATCAGTAAGGCTTACCGACTTTTGCCCTGGTTTTGTCTAAGGTAATTAACCAAAAAGCCAGGACTGGGAAAAACAAAGACCTCGGCTGTCCACCCACAGGAGAGCCCAATGGGATGAAGGGGGGAGGGGTGCAGCCTGAAATAGAAGGCAATCCTTTTATTTGTAGAAGAAAAGTGGTCTCTTAATGCAATTAAAAGAAAAGAAGAGAAATAACAGTAGCAAAGAAGGTCGACTGAGCAGAAAAGGGCAAAACACCCAAAAGGCTTGTAAAGCACAGAGAAAAGCAGAGCTGGGAATGACTCAGCAGCTGTGGGTCCAGTTGGGGGGGGGGGGTGTCCCTAGAGCAGGGCACCTCGGCCGCCACCTGACAGAGGGGCAGAGCAGTAAAGAAAGCAGAGAGGGGTCCAGTGAGCACCACGGTGTCAGCCCTTTGGGACCACGTTCTACCGTACCCGTGCACACAGCCTGGCCCCTCCATCATGTTAAGCTCCCGGCAGCAGGAGCGTCCCAGGGGGAAAGCCTTGCCCCGGGGCTCCATGTAGCTCCAGGCAGGACTCGGGAGAGGGCAGGGCAGTACAGTGGCTGGAAGCACCACTTTGGAAACATTGCGGCCTCTGCTGAGTCCTGGCGCTGGCACATACGGGACCTTGGGCAGCTCACCCAGCTCTCCGTGCCTCAGTGCCCCGCTCTGTAAAATGGGGGTGAAGGGAAGAGTACTATCTCGCTGGGTCACTATGAGGATGAACTCGGTGCATGAAGGTTTGGACTGAAAATCATGATTTGTTTGAGCTGAAAACCAGAGTTTAAGGAGAGGCACACACCTTGCCGAGAGCTAAAAGATGACAACAGGAAGCCAAGTGCCCCCCCCCACCCCATCCCGTGTACCCCATGCCCGTTGGCTGTGAAGAACTGCGAACAGTATTTTCAGGGCTGGCTGATGGCCACTGAAAGCCTACTATGCGCCGGGCACCGTTCTGAACACTTTACATGTGTTTTTTTAACACCCCCCCCCAATCATGTGACAGCCCATTGCAGAGGTGAGGAAATCAGAGCCCAGAGAGGTAGAGTGACTTATCCTGCTCAAGGTCAGCAAGGGTTGGACCCGGACTCCAAGCTTGGACGCCAAATCACGGAACAAACCATTGCTTCCAGGCCCGGGTTTCTGCACACACCTCCACCCTCCCGACTCCTCTCCAGGGTGTCCCTTCCCTGGGCCTGGAGCTTGGGAGGTTCCCAGTGGGAGACTGGACACTCCCAGCTCCAACAAATGGCAAAGCATCGCCAACACGGGTCTCTGGGTGCGCGTGAGGCTGGACACGTTTCACTCCCACCATTAAAGAGTCTCCAGTTAGCATTAAAGGAGCCACTGCACGTAACCCGAGAAAGCACTTTCAGTCCGTTAGAGAAGCCGCATTAAATGTGCAGCCATTCTGATGGGACAGAAAGCCGCTGCATGGCTTATAGGTGACCCATGACATAATTGTGCAGGGACTCAGCTCTCAGCAGGGGAGCTACGGCCCATCAAATGCACATCGAATGAATATCTGGCTCGGGGACACTGAGATGCCATCATTGTTCTGTGCATGTATACACTATGATGTCACTTTCCACTTCAAATGATTAAGACGAGTTTGCACTGTACAAAGAGCGAAGGCAGGAATTTTAAGTGATGACGGGTTTATTTATCAGAGAATGGGGAAACCGAATCAAACAGGAAGAGGCATTCTCATTCACAGGAAGATAAAAGACATTCCGGGCTTGGGGGGAGAAGACCACATGAACGCAACTGACATGCAGCCCGCGGAGAGACGGAGAGAAGGCCTAATTGGTTATAAACGGAGTAGAACAAATCTTTACCCTCCAGCCTCGAGTGGGGATGTTGGCACCTTCCCCAGGCCCAGGGCGGACGGTCTTTGCGATATCAAGTGCAGTCTTCACCCCCAGTGCGAAGCTGCTGACCTGCCATGGACCGAGACATTTTCCCAGTGCCTGAACACTCCTTGAACTAAATGGAAATCCTTCCTTTCTGTTCTCTTCGCCTCCATTCTCCAAGCCCTCCCTCCTCCCTCATGCTTACTCAGGGGCGGCTTAGCGCAAGAAAATAAAACCGGACTTTGGCGACAGAGAGTCAGGGCTCAAATCCAGCCTCCCTTCTTATTGGCTGTGTGACCCAGGGAAAGTTACCTAACGTCTCTGGACCTCCGATTCCTCTTCTGTAGGAGGAAGATAATGACGAGCCGGGGCTGTCAAGGGGCGGCACCATGGACATGAGTGCTTGCCCAGGCATTACACAGGGTGGGAGCTATTTGTTACTTCACGTGATTGTATTAACGTCCCCAGAGTGCTTCTGCTTCTGTTCCTTTTCCTTGCTCTAATCTATCCTGAACGCCGCTGCCAGAGCCATCTTCCTGAAGCACGACTGATAATAGTCATCTCCAAACACGGGAATCATTTCTGTTTGAACAGTTTTGGAGCACTCATAAGTGAGCACAGGGATGAAGGGGGACCAGAGACCCAGGAGTCTTGGCCACCAGTTGGATGCTCTCTGAAGAGAACAGAGCCTGTGGCTCCATGAGCAGTGGACAGGGTTGGAACCACCTGCATTCATTTCTCCACCAGAATGTAAGGTCCCTGAGGGTCAAGGACGATGTCTCCTTATTCCCTGCATTCATTTATTAAACAAATAATTATCGAGCGCCTGGTCCAGTCTCCAGGGCAGAGTAGGAAACAGAACAGTCCCTTCTAACTGCTCAGATGCCCCAAAGGTATTTGCTGAACTAGTTAACGTTACCTAAAACTGAATGTGAACGCTGCAGACACCCAATAATGAAGATATTTCATGTTCTCAAAATACAGATTCCCTTGCTGGGATGCATGCTGATTGAATCTGGACTTTTCCCTTTCCAGTCCGACTTTGGCCTCAGTGTTTAGGAAATATACATTCCAGCTTGTCCTTGCAATAGGCCTGTGTCATCCTGGCGTTTGAATGTGCCGTTGAGAATATGCAGCATATGCCGTGAATTTCTGAGGCAGATGCCAACACAGCTGGTTCTGATCAGTATACAAACAAATCAAACAGTTTGGTGGGCAATGCAATGTGATGACAAGTGACGATCCTTGGCAAGGGACAGGTCACGAGTGGGCCAGTTAAGAACGTGCACTTTCTTCTAGCCTCCAAGTTCAAAAACAGACTGTTCATTGACGATGATCCTGGATCTGAAGCCTTACGGTGGAAATTAAGGTTCTCCTTTTCAAGATATTATTTAATCGGCTTGTGTGATGGGTTCACCTGTGTCTCCCCAAAATGCCTATGTTGGAATCCTGACCTCCAGGATCTCAGAATGTGACCTTATTTGGCAATAGGGTCTTTACAGAGGTGATTAAGTGAAAGTAAAGTCAGGGTAGGTTCTAATCCAATATGACTAGTGTCCTTATAAAAGGAAATTTGGACACAGACACACACACACAGAGAAGACAGGTAAAGAGACATAGGGAGAAGACAGCCATCTACAAGCCAAGGAGAGAGGTCTGGAACAGATCCATCCTTCACAGCCCTCGGAAGGAACCAACCTTGCCTGACACTTAACACTTTGTCTTTGGACTTCTGGCCTCCAGACTGAGACAATAAATGTCTGTGGTCGAAGGCCCCAAGGGAACTGATACAGCTTAGATTAGCTGATTCTGCTCTTTGCTGAAGCTAAATCTTAATTCATAATATGACCCATTTTTTTTTTCCATTTAGGCAAATAATCCAATGAGATCTAAACTCAACTTTGTTCAGTTGAAGGGATTTCTCACCGATCCAAGTTAAACTTACAAAACAGCCATGGCCAAAAAGGGTAACTTTGTTAGGAGCAAAATCACCAGCATGATCTCACCTGGGTTTGCAAGGCGGCTACTTGTTGGTCCAAGAATCTGATAAGGATCTACAGCAAAAAGAAAAGAAGTCAAATCCCAAAGACCTCGTCATGATTTGGTATGAGGTCGCTGGAGGCATAATGCTCACCCACTTGTGTTTCCAGATTTCAGGCTTGAACGTACCCCCACACCAAAGTCACCTAGCACCACTTCCTGTACTGAATAAGATGTCACATGGAATCTGAGCGAAGTTTCTTGCTAAAGGCCTCTTAGCTGGTGGCCAAGCGCAGATTTGGCTCGGGGTTCCCGACACCCAGCTCTCTCCATCCCTGGACAGAAACTGGGCAAACGTGGTATGTCCCCTCTTGGCCCCGGTGCCATGTGGGCTGTGTCCCTCAGCACACTGGCAATCTCCACCCTCCACTGCACTCCACATCGGACCTGGCAAGACGCTGGCACACTGAACATGGCTTGAAGGTGAAATGAAAACTCATCTGTCAAAAAGCAGCTGCCTGCGTGCAACAGAGTGCTTTCTCCATATTTACTGCATAGATTTCGGAAATGTTTTAGCAAAATCTCAAGCTATCCCTATTGAAAAGACTGATGATTTGGTCCACATTTTATATATGGAGCCATGATAAAGAAGACAAAATCACATTTATTTCATTTAGGAAGTGACACATGTTCAGAAATACGCTGCTAAATCTACTTCTTTTTTGATGGCCAGCAAGATGTTCCCTCAAACATACCTAGCTGAGGACGCTGGTCTTCGGTTTTGGGCACTGTGGAAGGAGACGGTTGAGCAGCTGAAAATCCAAAAGGAAAAGACAGAGTTAGCTGTAACTTCTATTTGACCATTAGTCTTTGATGCTGTTATACTACCATCCCATCGATTATCTTAGTTATTAACATAGTAGTCTTACTCTTATACTAAGCTGCATTTAATGGCAAGAGAAGAAGTGCCTTTCTAATGAAACCAAATGCAGACATTGTAGCAAAAAAAAAGAGGGCACTTTAAATTATTTTAAAAATTTATAGAGCGCTGTTTCCAAAACTAAAAAAAAAAAGAATTTGAGGTACAGATTAAAATGAATCACAGTCTAAACGAAACAGAAAAAGGGAAATCACCAGGAAAATAAAATAAAGCTACGGATACTTTTAAACATGGCCAGGATTAGGAAATCACCCAGTATTTAATCCGTGCCCAGACATCTCTTGAGACTTGCCATTGTCCTTGTTGAAATACATTACATCATTTGTTTTTGTTTTTTTTTGTTATGGAAGTATGGAAGTAGGTATAACCCCAGGAGAGAAAGAATCATTGCCTTTAAAGATCAGTTGCACTTTGTTGCCAATGGAACAAACACTTCATGCATTGAAAAAGCATAGATTCGCTGTAGAAATTGTTATGTGTTCCAAAATAGTTATCTACTGCCTTGTGACATGCAGATTCAAGCAGCTGGGCCAACACTATACCTTTCGACTGGGGGGTGGGGTGGCCGTGACTAGTCCAGGCTGATCTCCTGGGTGGGTCATAAGGTAAATCTGCAAAGACAAATGAATCAACTGAAAGATCAATAATGTAATTTTATAATAGATATAATCTCTGTTTTTTGTGATTGTTGTAATTTTTGTGTTTATTAGAATAACTATTGTGGGTGGAAATCCAGTAATCCAAAGAAATACCCAACCTGTATTCCATTAGATTTGGGTTTTACTTAGAAATTATCGTTGTGTTTATTCGATTGATCTAACATTTTCACCCATTGAGCTAACAACTCTCACTGACAGATTCTTGCAGAGTTTGGTGAGTCTTCCATAGAAACTTCCTACAATCACAGGTCAAGACCATATTAAGAGTTTCTCATGATCTACTTTGACCTGCTTCTACCTGCGACTGACCTAAATTCATCCCTTTGTTACCTTCATGACTCATTCAGAGCAGTGCTCACAAATTTGGTTAAGTCCACCAATCCTTGCTCGAGGTCTGCCCCTAAATTCACCAAATGACACTTAAGTTCCTTTCTCTTTTTCTTCCTTGGAAACGAGCATGGCCATCTTATCCCCTTACTGGCCAGCTGCCTCTCTTGGTGACCCCTCATTTTCTCTTTATAATCTCACCCAGTTATATTAAATCGGTCTTAAGTGTCCAGTTCTTTTTCTATGTAAGTATCTACTTTGTTTTTCTCCAAATGAATTTAGAATTTCTCTAGAAGAACTGCAGGAAATCAATCTCAAGATTGAAATAATATTGCCCATGCAACATGTTAACAATGAGCCTAGGAGCTGAAGCACAGGGGCGCCTGGGTGGCTCAACTGGTTAAGCATCTGCCTTCGGCTCAGGTCATCATCTTGGGGTCCTGGGATCGAGCCCCGCACTGGGCTCCCTGCTCAGTGGGGAGTCTACTTCTCGGTCTGCCCCTCACCCTGCTCGTGCACTCTCTCTCTCTCAAACAAATAAATAAATTTTTTTTTTAAAAGTGCTGAAGCATATGCCAATGATTTCCTTGTATTTGCAATGCATTATCATTTGTCTTGTAAATCGTCATTGCACTTCGCAATACAAACTTAACTATACTTCTGCATCCTCAACGCAAGTTCTTTTAACGATTATGAAGACTCTAAGTCATTTCAAGGTTCTTCCGAAAATATACTCCAGAACATTACCATGCATATTCTTACTAACTGTGCATACATAAAGTGATTTCTACACGAAATCTCATCACAGATCCACTTCAAAACTATGTCTTCTTGGATTGATGGGGGCTCACTTCAATGCCATGTGTAATTCTGAGCCAACTGAAAGCCACAGGCAGATACTTCAGCACACCTGGAAATCGCTATAAAATCTCACTCAAAGTGCAGGGCAACACAATGAGTCTGAAGCCTCTCTTTAAACAGATGATTTGACCCTGTTTTAGACTGGTAATCTGGTGGATCAATCTTCAAAAAGTTTGACTATATTGCTCAAGATGCATCTCTTCCTATTTTCGGATCCCAAAGAGAATACCACTGAAATGCAACGTGAAATTCAACCCAGAGTTGCCTTAATTTATTTGGTCTGTTTGGCTACAGGCATCTCGATCAGTGTGGTCTCTGAAATCCTACCCTCTATAGCTTTGGTTGAGTAAGATAATTTTTCTTTTTAAACTCTGCTATTGCTCACCCCTCCTTCTCCACTGGCATTTTTGCAGTTTGGACCATTAGCCTTTTCCCACTCAGCTCCTCAGAGTCTCACTTTTCTGGTGCTGGGGTTGCACATGGGAATTAAATCTGCAGCCGCTATCAATTTACAACTGAATTTCAACTTAAGTCTCTGGCAGCCCTTTGCACGTGGATACTCATCTAGTCGCATTTTGTCTTAAAAAAAAAAAATGGTCAGCCAGAGTTTCAGTTTGAAAATTGTCTCAGAAGGAAAACTGGACTACCAAGACTAATATAACAGCATCTAGCCAAACTCAGGAGCCAACAGGCACATCTTGACAAGGGGCTTCGGTTGACTGAATGAACGAGCAAGTCAATACTGAACTATGTTCTAGATCCTAGATCTCAAAGTGTGGTCCGCAGACCAGCAATATTAGCAACATCTGGGAGCTTGTGAGAAAGGCAGAATGTCAGTCCAGAGCTACTGAATCAGAATCTGCATTTTGACCAGATCCCAGGTGACCTGGGAACACACTGAACCGTGTTTGAGCAACCCTGTTCTAGACAATTTCCAGTACTTATTTCTAGGCAGGAATCTGGGTTCCTACAGATAACGATCTCAGAACTACTACCTGAGCATGTCAGTGCAAATGAATAAAAGTGTGCAAAGAGCTCTAATTTGGGTCCTTTTTACCAAAGAGAATGCTAACAGAATGAACAGCAAATGTCAGCAGGTTGGTCCACTCCCACTTTAAACATAAAAGTATTGCTCATGAAATGTGACTGGAAAAAAACACCCAACTACTAAGAGAAAAATATTTTGAAACCCTTTATTCATAAATCCTTCTTAGGATGTATAACCATGTTCCATCCTCCCTTGAAAATAAGTCAGGACCTAAACAACACCAAGTCTGATTTTTAGCCAAGAATTTGAGATGTTTATATGAACGATGATTAACATGTTCATAAACATATTGCCATGGAAGATAAGTAGGCTTTTGTTTTTGTTCATGAAATTCTGGTCCAATGCTTCCTTATCAGCTACCGCTCACGCGTTGTGGGCACTGAGCCTCCCTCCTGTGGGAGGGGACACTGGGCAAGACTGAATGAAGCCACACCAGGACAGGAGGCCACGGCGGGGCCCCCTCCAACCACAGCACCCCGCAGCATGGCTAGCGCTGGGCAGCTCTCCTCCTGGGCTGCTTGAGAAACTTTGACTCCGGGCACATTTCCTATGTGTCCCTTACTAACAGTAGGACGCAGAACTTCTACTAAGAACAGATTTTACATTTCATTTTTGGCAGTCAGTTCAACACACTCTCCATCTCTCTTGAACTGTGATCTTTGAGGTAATTAACTCATACACTTGGCAGAAGGTCCCGTGTCAGAGAAAAACTGCTTTCTGGCAGTGGGTCTGCTATTTCTTCTGTAACAGGCTGTGTGTTTAGAAACCAAAATTCATAAAAGGCATTCAGGGGCAGCTTAGGGTTACCACAGAAGTGTGTTTTATGCCATGATCCAGATCAAGAAGCACGATACTGAAAATAAGGAGTTTGACTAGTGTTGGGTCCCTCCACACTAGCACCTTGATTTATCTCCTGGGAGCTGGGATTGGTTCCTGTTTTTGTATGAGACTCCTCCCCCCTACTCACTCCCTTCCCTGGGCATCAGTGAATCAAGACAACATATATATTCTATTCTCCTTCCTGCAGGGTTAAGTCCACCAAGTTTTGTATTCTGGTTTCATCAAGCTTAAAGACGAACATCCTCTAGCCCTCAGGATGTCTACCTGCCCACTTTATTTTTTAATGGACCAGAACTTAGACCACAGGAGAGCTCGTCCTCATTCTGCAGGATCCGCACCACGTTTGCAAAGCTGAGCTGAAGGGCCCTGGCTGGTCTGGGCGGGGTGGGGTAGGGAGGATGAGATCTGCCTGCTGTCAGTGAACCTGGATGCTGATGCAAAGACAGAAAGACTGAGAGCTATTGCTTAGGACCAACCGATAAACCCCTACTCAATGGAAAGAAGTTCTGGAGTTAACCCTAACGTGATTAAGTCACTCTCCCTTGTTTTCCTCCAGACCTTCCTCCAGGCTTCTAAAATCCTCTATCAAAGACGTAGAAATCTGGGAACATCTTGCATTCCTTTGTCTCCTAGCTGTGCAGATCACTGTGGTGAGTCTAGCCAGGGTGTGGGGGGGTTGGGGGGCGGGGAGTGGGAAGCAAAGAGTGCATTTTTAGCCATGAGCTGGGATATAGCTTTACATAGCACCTGACGGAGGAGAACGTGCATTAGCTGCATTGCCTTGGTGCTCAATTGGTGACAATGTCACCAAGTTGTGAACTCCAACGGGGGAATTGCTTAAGATTCTGAGAAACCCCTGAAGAGCACCAGCTGCAAAGTGAAAGTCAAGGCTGCATTTCTGGCTCAACCCTCCAGTCTCTTTTGAGAACATTCTATATGTGTGTCATGATCCGTGGATGGCATGCTGATGGAGGAGGAGAGACAGGATTTCAGAATGTCCCCATTGGCATACACCAGAGCTTTCCTATAAACTGCCCCTAGGATGCAAGGCGGGGTGGTACATCACGAGGTCAAAAACGAGCATGCAAGTTTCGATGAGTCAGACCTGTCTCTTTCATGTCACCTGAGACCTCAAAGGGCCATGGCTCCAAAAGGCATGTGTTCAGCAAGGAAGAAGGGTACTTACAGAAGAGATGGAGAGAGAGCTTCTAGTAGTTCTAATGTGACACAACCCAAAAAACGCATGAGACATCCTAAAACCATGACCATGAAAAACACAATGTAAAATGATATGCCGATGTGCTAATGCATTATAAGAGTAGGGAAGAGACGGATCTAAATGCTAACTCAACAATGGGATCATGAAAGGAGGGTGTATTTTGAATCAGGAACATTTGAACAAAGCAAATAGGAGCAAGCCTGGGAAGAGAAGGGAGAGGTATGAACAAAGCAGTGAAATGTCCATGTGTGCATTCCTTCAAGGTCAATCCCTGCCTCCACCTAAGTAGAGCAGTAACTCTCTTCTCCAAGGTCAAACCCCTGAATCTGGCTGTCAGCAAATAGTTCTGGCTTGTTTGGTCTGATTCAAAGTCTTTATAGCTCATATCCCAAATTGTGTGTATCCCCCTTGACAATCACAGTAGCAGTTATCAAAATAGGTATTTCTGATACAAACTGAGTCTCAGAAACATACTTTACTGGTATGGAGATATGGAGGTGTGATCTCTTCCAGGTCACACACAGATGATGGCCCCAAGGAAGGTCTTATCAGAGCTGTGCAAGGTGCATCTGACTTGACCACCTGTCTTTCCTAGGGCCGAAGCACAGAGGGGTGTCCCAGACATCACCTCCCAGCTCTCCCTCTCCATACACCTGGGAGACCGTATCTTCCAAATCTACTATATCCTAAAATATGAAAAAGAAGTCGTTCCAGGATTCACTGTCCTATGTAGCAACAAGCAACCAGCTAGCTGGTCTGACCATTGGGTACAGCCCAAATGGATTTGGCCAATGTTGTGATCTTTTGACAAAACTCCAACACTAGCTCATGATCGCTGAATTTTGCAGCTCAGTCAGGGGCACCCATGAGTAGCTTCAAACACACAAACAAGCAAGCAAGCAAACAAGCCCTGGACCCCCATTTTAGATAGCGCTTTTTTTTTTTAACTATGGATGGAAATATTGTTTAAATGCTCACAAAACCTTTGTGATTTTCCTACACTTCTGTTTGTTTTCCCAAGGATTCATTTATTAGAGGTAAATGGTGGGGTTCTTCGTGGTCTAGCTCACTCTAGACCCTGGGTCTTGTCCCCAGTTAAATGGCCTGGAAAGTCTCTAACAGGACAGAGGTAAGTAAGCACTTTGGCTAAGCCTTTCCATCATGTTCCCCAGGAGCAGGGCAGCAAACCCTTCCTCCAACGTTGGAGAAGAGGATAATCACCAGCCTGAAGGTACCAAGGTGGTAACAGGGTAATGTCAGAGTGGGAGCAATTCTGAGAAGCTTCTCCGCTCATGCTATTTAGCTCACTGGTCCCCAGTCTTTCTCACTGCAAAGAAACAGTGGTGCCAAGCTTAGCGCCCTGGACGAGTTCAAAATGAGTCTTGTGTAGCCTGGATGTGAGCCAGAGGTCAAAGGGCGACAACTTGTGTCTAGGAAGACATGAGTCTCAGATCCACGAACGGATATGGAGAAAACAGGTTAAATACTTATGTGCATGAGTCTAGATCCAGCTCTAGGTGGCTCTACCGAAACATCGAGACCTTTGGGCCAAGTGCACATGTGCTCCCATGAGCTGGGTCCTTTGTACCCCCGTGGCTGGCACGCAGGAGGGACTCCCTGGACATCTGTGGAATGAAGAGCCAGCTCTCTGAAGACAGGATGCTTTCTGAAGTCTGGCTCATCCTCATGCTCCCAGGATGTAACATTGTGCTTGTCACTAATAAGCCCTGGATAATATTTATTTTTTCATGAATGATACGTAAACCAATTACCTAGAGAAATCCTCAGGAAAGACATAAGGTAAGAGTCTATTGTTCATTTTATCTACCACATGCTTCTGCCCTGAAGGACTGGCTCTTATGACCTGCTGGGAGTCCGTCCCTAGCGCTAAGGGGATTCCTCGTGGAAGTCCTTCCATGACCTCGAAAGCAGACGGATTCCTTATTGCCAGGCATCCGGGGCCCATTCTTGCCCATCTGTCTTTTAAAGTAGCTCATTGAGGGGCTGGTCTGCTTTGAATTCTGCAGTCAGGGACCTTTAGTGTGATCTTTGAATGAAATGGTCTGACCGAATTTTGGCTCCCAATCCACAGAAGCAGAATGAGACTGCTCAGGACTCCCTTCAAGACCGAGGATCCTCTCCCTCTGACTCACGTGACTTAAGTCACAGATCTCACGGGACATCCTGGGATGTCTCTCAAGGAACAGATCACACAGGGGGGTTTTCGTACCTGGCCTAGTTGTAATTCTTTGCGTAGCTTCAGGATATACTGAAGTATTTGGGAATATAAAAGCTGCACCCCCTGCAGACAAAAGGAAAGACAAAACATGTGAAGGTCTGTTGTTGTGGTGGTTGATCTCAGCAACAGTGCCAAATCTACTTTGCCCTGTGACACCAAAGGGAGGCACCCCCCCTTGAGCCTGCTGCTCCAGACTTTGGGGAGGAAGGGATGGACAGGCACAAGGGACAGAAATTGATTCTGACTACGGAACTGGATGGCAAACTGTCCTGTGCCCCGTTCGTGATAAAGTGTCTTGTGTTTTGATCTTACAGCTTCTTGCTGAAGCCCATCTGTGTGTCCATCTCCCTGCCAGCAATCTCATTTTATTAAAAAAAAAAAAATCCTATGGTGCGATTTTCATTTTTAAATTGCATAAAAATCCATAAAACATTTGAGAGAGCCCTTGGAAAGTCGTACCAAAGGATTACAAATACGTTGCCAAAGACTATATGGATCTTATTAAAAATGATTCCACATCTCTATTCAAATGCATGTTTCCCGGTCTCTCTCTCTCAATCAACGCCCCTGTCGTTAGCAGAAAAAAATTCCCTTTCTGCAGTTAGGTCCATTTGGAATTGGTCGTCCTTTTCTTCAATTGTTCAATATTCCACAGTCACGAAAGTAAGGAAAACAGAGCTTTCTTGAAACTTTCCCCTTGGTGTTATACATTTTTTTAAAACAACTGTGAAATTATCAGAAAATGTGTATAGCTCAAAGGTGTTTCCTAAGAGAAGGAAATTACTTTGTCTAAGTTATTTGTTATTTCTGGCCACAAGGTCATTAATAGGCTGATGTGTGTAACCTACGCTGAAAAAGTGCATGACTGACTCGAAGCATTTTTTTTTCTTACTTTACATTAAAACACAACGTTCTGAATATTGAGGACCAAGATTAAGCAGCAATTTCATTGTAACACTCAGACCTGGACTCACTCACATGACACATTTTAAAGTAAACTGGCAAATGGCTGGAACACGGCTGTGCTTCCATGTGAGGCTTCTTGGCTTATAAGCGGGTTACCCACACCTTGCCAGAACACGAAGGTTTTTCCCCTAGCCTGGGTGGTGGCAGAGGGTCCCCGCAGGCTGATACAGAGGGGTGAGCAGCCTGTGGCCATGCTTCTATGATGGTCTCTATCAGGAGGGAGACAACGGAGGCCAGCCAGGAGCACATTCGTCCGCAGAAAGCCAGCTTCTACTATGGGGGGGCAGGGGGGAGGTTAGCGGGGACGAAGGATCCTGTTAAACTCTACTAGGCTCAGGCAATACATAAAGAGAATGCAGAATCTGTGGTTAGAGACAGAATAGCAGGGATTGGGTTAGCCACTAATTTCATATCCTCCAAAATTATAACACAGCTTCCCTTTCAACAAAAGCTCACATAAAGTAACGAACGAGCATTCCTTTCTACTGCCTTTTGCCAATGTCCAAAGTCTGTGCAAGAAGACTAAAGTCAAGACAAGTCAAATGTCCTAAAACTTTTTCTGAAAGGGAAAAATAAAACTCCTGCTTGTCCTAATACACACACACTCCTTTAAGAATGAAAAGGAAAAAAAAAAAAAGGAATACTAAGGGCCCCTTTTCATCGAACATGCTTTTAATTTCTACAGTCAGCACAGCGCATATTTGGGGACTAATAGCAGCAGATTATAATCCAGCAAACATGAGCTAAGGCTATGGCTAAAGGCTAATTCTGCACATCACCGGGTTAAAGAAGTCCTTTGATTGTCAAAGGGAGTGGGCAGTGCTTGCAAACCAAAGGGCGCCCCCTGCCTGTAGGCTCTGGTACCTCCCGCAAGAGCCTCCCGCATGTGCGGAACCCCCTCAATCATCCTCTCTCCGTTCTGCCTTCCTGATGCGCTGCCCATCCCGCGTGCCACCTTTAAAGCATGCAACCTGTGGGCAAGACCCTGCATTTGTCCAGTGGGCAAGGGGCAGGGCCAGCATTACCTGTGTTTCTAGCATGCATTAACCGTGGAGAGTTTTGTAAGGCTTTATCAACATCATCTGAAGTCAAATGTGGAAGAGGCGCTACAAAACAAAACAGAAGGGACATCAAAATGAAAAAAAAAAAAAAAAAAAGAGAAAGCGAGAGAATTACCTTCCTTTAAAAAAAAAGAAGAAAGAAGGAAGAAAAACACCTCCCCACTCCCACCCTGGTATCCTGGGCTGCTTGGAAATCTCTCCATGGCCCTGCTGCTCGTTAGCATGTTAAACCCTAGGTGGGCCCATGTTTAATTCAGGGAGTGAGTGATCGGGATGCCAGGCAAAGCGTTTACACCAGAGTTCACACCGCCCCTCTACTTCTGTCCCCTGCTAACCATGCTTGACGTCTGACAAATTAAAGCATGCAGCAAACTTGGTGAATTCATGCCCCTGATCGCCAATATGCCATTCCCATTCTGTCAGGTGAAGCCACATCTCATGATCCCAAATGGAAACTTTCCTCCTTTTGTGTGCAGTTGGGATCTGGAGGGGGCTTGGTTTAGCGTTAGGGAGGATAAACCTCATAATTCTCATCTGGTAAGAGCCTTTCCATCCGTTTCTTTCTCAGTTTGGGGCACCATGGAGACTCAGTCATGTGTGACCAGATAAAGCTTTGGTTCCCTTTGCCGTGTGATCTGCTCGGTGGAGGTGACCCTGCCAGAGGCAGCTGAAGGCTAACGTGACTTTTTGGCTTCTGGGAAAAGCACTGGCTGCTTCTCATCATGTTCACCTACATCCTGGCCTGGTAAACCACTGGTTCTCTCAGACCCTAAATGAGAATGGAGGGCAGGAAGAAGCTGTCCACAGACTGTTGTGAACGCTCTCAGCTCAGGCTAGCCAGGACCAGCACGACAGTGATCTCTGCCCCGAGCAGGGACCATCTTACTCTCTCTGAGGTAGTGCAGGTGCGAGAGAAGGATGTCAGCGTTGTAGCTTGGGGTGAGCCTCTGGAAGTCGTCCTTGGTCATCTTGCACAGTTCCTTCCCGTCGATGTTCTGGAACAGCAAGACGTCGACGTCCGGAAGACCGTATTCTTTCACTGCCCACTCCAGCCACTGCCGGACATGGTCTGTACTCCACAGCGTAGGATCTGGAAGGGAATGGAACATAATCGATCAACTCCCGAAGAAACATTTCCAGGGCAGAGCCACCTCCCGGGTGGGATCCCAGCAGTGCAGCTTTCCAGAGCGACCCCTTTTCCTGCTGTCCCAGAAGAACAGCCTCCAGCCTGACTCAGTGACCTGTCAAAAGGCGGTGTCTTGGGGGAAAGACAAAAAAAAAAAAAAAAAAAAAAAAACTCCAACTGACTCACACGCAGAGATCATTGCCTTTAAAGGGAATTGTTCTGGAAGTCTAGGATCATTCACACCATTGCCCTCTGGTTGCTTAGAAAATCTAAAGTTCAATGTGGGGATGATTTTTGGTTTTTTTTTTTAATCATTCATCTTTTTCACTTACTTTCACTTTTATTTATTGACTTAAAATTTTTTTTAAAAATGGCAACTTTCTTTCCTTATTAAACTACGGGCATCTTTATATGAAAATAAAAAAGTTCAAGACACAGATCAGGAAGGTGTTAATTACCATCACACAAAACACGTATTTGTACATAATACTGAAAAATACTGACCACAAAATTGGCAGTAAAAGTATAGGTAAACCAAAACCCCAGCACCTCCAATGAGCTAGTATTTCTAAGAGAGAGCTGTCAGTTCCTTGCTTTTCCCTCAGAGAATTTGGTTTTGCACCTACCCTGCACCTGCAGGGTAGGGGATGGGCTGGTGGACTTTCACACCCTACAGCATGCTGGCAATGTCATCATGCTCTGCTGCCACTAATGGGAGGGGACCTGGGTGGAATCCCAGAGGGCACAGCCCCGGGGAGACGGAGCAGGCAATCCCTGATGGATATACAACTGGGACTGTCCCACATGGACACCCCAGGTGGAGGGATATTTAGGGCCCCCAAATACTGGCAGATGGAAGACACCCAGGCAGAGAGCAGGAGCCCAGAGTTCGAATCCTAGGGTCTCTCAACTTGCTGCAACCCCTGGAGACTGCTTCTCCTTTCTGTATCTGTTTTACATGTAAAAGGAGAACCTTGACCTTGGTTCTCTGGACAGGCCCTTAGAGGTCGGGCATGCCGAGATGTTCTGATCATAATGAGTGAGAATCCGGTGTAAGGATAAGTCATCCTTTCAAACCACTTTGTAGCTAATAGCTCTAGAACCTTGTTTGGTCTTACTGATGTTTCGGGCTACTCAAGCGTGGGACACGTTGGAAGAGATTTCAAGTCTACAAAAGGAAATAGCAGTAACAGTGAGAAACAGCCAGAGAGTCACACCACCAGAGTTCTCACCTCTTCCCTCCCTGCCTTCCTCCCTTCCTTCCTTTTTCCTTCTCTCTTTCCGTCTGCCCTCCCCCCATTTCACACACTAATGTTTCATATCTTTTTTAATTGAAAGAAATTACTTCAAATCCAATGGAAGTCACCCCTTCGCTTCCCCCTCCTGAACACTCCAGAAGCAACCACCATCTGAACTTGATGCACACATCATCCCTATGTATATTTGAATACTGTTGCCATATCAACTATATGTACTGTTTGTGTTTTTAAACTTAACATGAATGATATCTGATTCGCTTTTGGCACCCACCACTGTATTTTCAAGATGTGTCCAAGTTAATCCATGTAGGGGTATTCAATCAGGTAAGCAGCTTTTGGGCCCCCTCGCATGCATGGACCCAATTTACTGACCAGTGAATATCTGAGTGTCCCCCTCCCTGGGGACATGTGAAGGCATCTGCATTGGCCCACAGCCCTGGCTCTACACTGGAATCACCGGGAGAGGGGAGCGTTGAACCTGGTCTCATCCCGGAAGACTCTAACTTAACTCTGCTGGAGGGCAGCCTGCATATCGGAACTATTAAAAGTTCCCCAGTAATTCTTATGTGCAGGCAAGGTTCAAACCATCACCCCCAGGGCCTCACTGCTCAAAGTGTGGTCCTGGGATCTTGCAGCGTCAACATCACGTGGGACCTACTTCAATACACAGAATCTCAGGTGCCGCTCCAGACCTGCATTTTCATCAGATCCTCAGATGATCCATGTGCAAGCACGGGGAGGTGCTGGCCTGAAGGGAGGACCTAGATGGGCAATTATTGGGGTGTGGGGCACATAAATGTTCAATTTTTCCGGTTAGGATGAGATTTCCACCAATTTTGTGACACTCACACTCTCAACCAGCAATCAGTGCATAGAATCTGAAAACCAGGGAGCACTCTGGTTCTGTGCCATCTGCAAAACCTGAAATGGCAGTGTTGACAGGAAGGTGTGCACATTCCTGTGTAATCCAAACACACGGGAATGCTCTGTTAGTCCGTGAAAATGGAGTGTGTATATGGAAGGTTAACTTGTCCACCATTGAGTTCAGATGGCTCTTTGCCATTGGGTCAGGATTTGACCTTGGGGGATAAAATGGTCAAAACTCCAGACTGTTTTTATAAAAGATCTTCTTTCTTCTTTTTCTCATGGCCTGTCATAATTTCTCATTATACTGATACGGATCGTATTTAAGGATCCCCAATTCAAGCCCTGTGCCCTTCGGTTCCGTGTGGAGGATAGTCATGACCTCTCAGACAGAAGATCCTCCCGTCCGCCATCCTCCCCAGGTCATTTTTCTTAAATCCCACCACCAGGTATTAGCCAAACCCTTCGTAATTGTGTTTTGTTTTGTTTTATTTTTGCCTTTAACAACCTAGAAGGACTATTTTGGCGGGGGGGGGGGGGGGCGCGGGAGGGCTGGTAACCACTTCCTAGAAATCAGTTCATTCTGGGAATGCATTTTCTTCTCTTAATGGTTTAACTAGATATTCTAAAAATGATATATACATATCTTCCCGAAAGTCACAGGCTTCATGTTAAAATGGCAAAATGACATCTGAGGAAGACAGCCAAAAAAAAGAAGTCTAATCTCTCTGTGGTCCCTTGGTGTGCTGCTAATTGGTTTCCCTTGCTAAGCCCAGGGCTGTCATGGCTCATTCAATTTTCCTTTCAGGGACTCATGGGCGAGACCCCAGGGACCAATTCCTTGACCTGCATTGTTCTTATTACCAACATTCTCGCTTTGGGTTGGTGAAATGGCCATTCTCCTGTACTGTTGGCATGACTATAAATCACTACCACCTTTCCAATGAACAATTCGGCAATACATTTGAAACGTCTTTAAAAAAAAATATGTGCATCATCTCTGAACTAAAAATTCCACTTCTAGAAATTTATCGTAAGGAAATAATAGAGGATGTGCGCAACGATTTATTTTCAAGGATGTTCTTTGTAGTGGTGTTTATAATAGCATAACATTGGAAACACCCTAAATGTCCAACCAAAGAGAACTAGTTAAGTTGCGGCACATTTAGGGATGTTCCTGTGATACTTGGAAACTAAAATTATACCGCCGAATAGTTTGATAGGAAAAAATGCTCCAAGTGGATTAAATTGAAAAGTTTGAAAACATTATTGAAACGTAATTAAACTTTGCAAAGAACCAGGGAGCACTCTGGTAAATATATCCATGGAAAGAATTTTGGAGGGCTCGGCAGTAAGAGGTCAACTGTTGTCTCTGGGAAGAGGGTGATGGAGATTTTTAGATTTTTTTTTCTTTCTCACTAAACTGTATTTTCTCTTTTTCTCTCCAATAAACATAGTACTTAGGTTAAAAAATTGTTTATAAAAATATATTCTTCTCTTTTTCAAAGTCAAAACAACATCTTACGAAGGATTTAAATACACATATAGATATTGGGACCTATTTTGAAATATATATATTTTATGTATTTTAATATATATATATATAAAGAGGGCACATGATGTGATGAGAGCTGGCTGTTATACACAACTGATGAATTACCGAACACTACATCGGAAACTAATGATGTACTATATGTTGGCTAATTAAATAAATTATATATATATATTTGTTAAAGGGTTTTTATAAAACTTTCAAGGGTATAAAATTTTAATCTCCCTTTCTTATGCAGTTTACTAATGGGGATTGCTTCCTTTGAAAAGAATAAAATTACACAAGGTTGTGTTACTTCTGTTATCTTTTTGGGAATGGATCTCCACATCCCTGCCCTATAAGTTTACAAGCAAAGAATATGAAAAACAAACTATGGCCATATGATAGAGTAAAGAAGGACAGTCCTTTCTGACCTGTCCATGGAGTGCCATTATTCCGGACCTACTCTGGAGGTGTCGTAACAGAGAACACCTCTCAAGAGACAAGCCCAATCTCCCACACATGAAGCACAGGACCCTGAGTCTGCCAGATCCCACTGTCTTCATAGGTGTCATTCTCAACCACTCCCATCCCACCATCCTACAGCCACACACAGCTGCCTGCCATCTCCTGAACCAATGCCCCGTGCCTATGCCCAAACACCACCCACTGTTTGCTGGACTAGCCCCTTCTTGTCCCCTCTCCTTCGCTCACCACCTCCTTTGGGCATCTAACCTCGATGATCTTGAGAGCTAAGCACTTATAATGACCCTTTGGGGCTGCACCAATGACAGACCCACAGTGAGCCCCACCCTCCCCAGGACCTGGGCCCGGCATGGATGCTGTGGCCGTAGGTAGCGTTCTGTGGAGTTCAGGTCAGTGTGTTGGGTCCCAGCTCTCCCTTCAAATCCACAGAGAGCCCAGTAGAGTCTCTCGGATCTCCTCCATGACCCATAGTATGTCAGCAAAGCTTTCTTCTTCTGTCCCACCTTGCCATCACAAAAGGGGGCTCACAAGGTCCCACAAGATTCAACAGACCTAACCTCCTTCCCTGATGCCCAACTATGCATGGGAAGGAGAACGGGGAGGGGGCCACAGAATGGATCCCAGTCAAGGCATCACCTTTGGCTATGTCAAGGCATGCCATTCCACACCTTCGGGCCCCAAATGAGCAGCGCGACTTAGGCCCCGTCACCTGACCTCAGATGGAGCCTGCTTTTCCTCTTCTAAAAACAACACGCAGAACTCAAGGACCTAAGGAATGACTCCCATAGGAGAAGGACTACGATTCATTTAACTCAAGTAAGAATTACTGAGTATTTACTGTAAACACAAGTACGACGGGAGGTTCAGAGGGCGGCCAGGAAAGGGAGAGATGCCAAGGAAAAAGGTAAAGTTTTCACCAGAAGGGCTTGGCTTGAACCTGCATTAACGAAAAGCATTTGACAGAATTCGGGTGACAGAAGCAGGGAGAAGCCCTTTAGTTTAGGGGAACAGTGAAAACCCAGCTTCATACCCGCAGAGGCATGAAACACCTGAGGTGTTGAGGGAGCAGTGAGAAATGGGGTGCGGCTGGAGTAGAAGACTGGAGAGAGAGCACACAGATGTAGGAGGATGGAGATGAAAGTTGGGGTCCCATCAAACAAAGCCTTAAGTATCTTGCTAAGAAGCCTGGACTTTATGATCCAAGGATTTCAGAGTCGCTGAAAATGTCGGAGGAATCAAATTACAATCACATCAAGCACAGCAAACTCGGTGGTAAAATAAAAGGCTTTATTGGGAGCCAAAATACCAATATTTGGGTTTGGATTCAACCACTGACTAGATGTAAACATTAACCTTTCTGGAACTTGTTTTCTTTTTCTGTGGGTAATTAAGTGAATGTTAGGGGAATAGAAAAGTAAATGAGATAATGTATGTGAAACACTCGGCCAACAATAACATGGCAGAGAAATAACGCATCCACACAGTGGATTTCACATCGCAAACTCTGCTGAGATGAGCTAAACAACCTCCTATCGCAGGACCAGCCTCTTCCTTTAAACAAAAAAGTCTGATTTACGCTTCATTTTGAGAAGCTTTTGGAGGTGCTTCTGTCAGATGAATCATGAACCGCTGAAGATAAGTTGTTTTGTTTTCAGCCTCCAGGCCAACTGTTTGGAAAACAGCTGTGTCATCAGTCCACATTTCATGGACATCAAAATGGTAAACCCCCGGAGTCCAAGGGAAGAGGGCAAAAGAAGTCATCTGCCTCCGAAGCCTCTTATTTGTATCTTCGATTCCATGGTTAATAGCCACAAGTTGTACGAAGGCTATTTCAGTACATTGAAATGAAAAGAAAAATAATAAAAGCAAAGCTGAGAGTTCAAGAGTTGCACTGTTTAAATTACTGTTGGGGGATGGCGGGGGTAAGCGGTGCGTGGGTGGCGGGTTGAAATTATTTTTACATTTCCCTGAAACTGTTTTCTGACCTAGTAGCGTTCCACTGCTGCCAGGAAAATATTAAGTAGGTATTTAAATCGGGCAAGAGGATATTGCATTGCCGAAGATGGACTGAATCTTCACGAAACAGAATACCTCATGCAGGCAAACATCCTGTTTCAGAGACCACCGCCCCCCAGAGGAACGAATAAAAGTCACGTTAAGCAAGAGTCAAACTGGTGAGAATAGCAGCCCTAGTGTCATTTTTCTCGAACAATATCCGCGTAAAATATTGGCTTCCAGATAGAAAAATCATCCTTGTTTAAGAAAAAAATACCAACAGAAAATGTACCCCTAAGCCATATCACAGTCCTATGAAGTCTTTGTTTATAAAACCAGGCCCTGGGCAAGTCTGCCAATCTGCTGTCTAAGACGCTCAAAAGCCTGCAAAAATACGATTTAACATTTCGCCTCCTGGTAGGGAAAGACTTTACATTTACAAAACACGTTCAACAGCGAGAACTGGCTTCACTCTGGGCTTCACTCTACCACAGACTGAAATTTGAACTCAAAAAACCTATACTCAAAGCTGTTTCTGAACCTTTAAATTTCTTAATTTATAGATGAAGTTCAGTTATCATTTGGATAGCTATTGATTTCTATTTTTTTTGAATTAGGGAATTAGCCAGTGAATGAGGTATATATAACACTGATTTTTCTTTTATTCTGGTTGTTCTTTTTTTGGTGGCCTACTGTCTGGTCAATTTCTGCGAAATCCCCTTGAGAGTTCAAAAAGAATGCATATTCTCTAATTGTTAAGTGCAGGGTTTCTACAAATAATCATTGGATCAAAATTGGTAACATATACCTAATTTTTAGGTCATTGATCTATCAACTATTGAGAAAGGCAAATTTAAATCTCTCACCTGAAGTGGATTTGTCCTTTTCTCCTTACAATTCTTTACACATTTTGAGGCTATGTTATTATGTACAAGTTCATCATTGTCATATAGTTTTCATGAATGTAACCTCTTCTATTTATTACTCTATTTATTAACCCTCAATTATCTCCACTAGTGCTTTCTGCTTTCTCTTTCCACTTTTGTCAGGTTTGTTTTGATTAGAATATGACTAGTACCTCTTTCTCCCTCTGTTTGCTCTCATTCTTTACAATGCTTTCGTAAACAGTGCTTCACTGACTTTCGAGTATTTTTCTAAAATCTAGTCTATCGCTCTGTCTTTAATGGCAACTTTGGCCTCCTTACACGTATTGTTACTGATCTGATTTCTGCCACTTTACTGTGTTCTATTTACCTTGCTTTGTATGTTCTTTATTCCTCCTTTCGAAGTATCTTATTGAATCGATCTATTTTTCTTCATTCCCTTTTTTTCCCCTTTCTCTACTGGTTTGGCTGTTTAACATTCTAGTTCTATTTCTTTACTTGTTACTCTTTAAACAAAATCCACATTTAATCACCAAATATATCCTTCTCCCAAAGAAAGCAACGAATTTAGAAATCTTGAGCTCTCATCACCTATCCTTCATCTTATATGGTGATATTATCCAATGTTTTTATGCTACCCTGTTGTGCTCCCTACTCAGGATGCTGCTGATACTCTATAACCGTTTCTCTTTAGATCTATTCTTTTATCAACCAATTTCATTTCTCCCATTTCCTTCTTATCTCACTCCCTTCTTCTAGGATCCATTTTCTTTGTTTATTAAATCTCTTGTTATTTCCTGAAGTGAGGGTCTAACTGTTAGCAACAAACTTTGACCCTTTGTTTGAAAGTATCTTTATTTCCCCCACAATTTACAGAATGGATTACAATGCACTCTTAATGAAGTTTTTCATCACATTCCTCTGAGGTTTATTTCACACTGGCTTCACCGAGCTACTAAATGAGTCTGTGGCAGGGCAAAAAAAAAAGTTAAGAGCCCAGAAGAGAGGTAGAATCGTGTCAGTTTCTCCCAGCTAACTGAAGATTTCCTTCCACTGCCCTCGGTGTTCTGTGTCATTGTTGAGAAGTTTGCTGTCCTTATAACTGTCATTGTTTTCAGATAGTCTTTTTTCTTTCCTGGTTTTTAAGTACTTTGTCTTTGGTGTTCTGCGGTCTTGCCAGAATGTGATTAGTGTGGACTTCTTCTTATTTATTTTTCTCTGTCTTATGCTTCCCATATCTGGAACATGGTCTTATTCATCAATTTTGAAAAGTCAGATTTTATCTCTTCAAACATTTCATCTTGTCCATTCTCTTGATTCCCTCTTTTCTGGAACGTCTATTAGATCTACCCAGCACATTATCACGAGCCCCTTCCCTGCCCTTGACCTACGCTCATACTCCATCTCTTGGTCACTGTCCTGCACCCTGAAAACAATTTCAAGTCTACTTTCCTTAATTCACTCTTTGGCTTTTTCAAGTCAACTGTTTAACCCATCTATTGAGTTTCTGATACTTTTGAATCCTTTTTTGTGTTTCTAGGAGTTCTCCTGCTTCTTCTTCAAAATTATCTGTTCTTTTCCATAATGGCTTGCTCCTCTCTTTCTGGTTCCTTCTATTGTGTGTTTAACCACTTTTAGATCTACTTACTTTATATTCTCAGTCCCATGCTTCAATTATCTAACATTCTTGAGGGCTTAATTATGTTGTCTGTTGTTTCTGCTGAATCTTGGTCTAGGTAGATTATTTCTTCCTGTTTTTATAATTTGGAGCTACAGAGTCATCTTCAGTGAATCTTTATCTGCAGGAATCCTGTAATGCTTGGATTGAAGACATGTCTCTCCAAGAAGATCTCCTATGTCCTTCTGCCAGGTGTCTGAGGTTGTCCTTAGCCCATGACCACTTTTTGATGCTTAATTTCTCAGCCTGGGGTTGCTGTGAGAAACACAGTTATGTGCATATGTACATAGAGATCAGGTCTAACTCCCTGCTTTGTGGAAGACCAAGAACTCATCTCCTGCCCCTTTAAGACCCAAATCTCTGTATTATGGACACTGGTATCCCACCCCCATCCATGCCAAGTGCGAGAACCAGGTGACACAGGAGGGTGGAGTACTCTGTTCTCAGCTCCTTCCTTGCTTTGAGTCGCTAAGGAACTCACTGACTTTCTTCCCACAGCTAGGCATATAAAAGTGTGTCAGACTCCATGCTACATTTTCAGGTGCTCTGCAAGAGGAATACCTTAAGTTCTTTTTAAGCTCAACATTTTACTAGGACCAAGAGTCTTCTCGGCATATTTTTTACCTATTTACTTCAAAACTTTTCCATTTCCAATGCACCCATCAACCTAGCTCATGCTATGCTCTGTTTCATGCACTTATTCATTAATTGATTGCCAAAAAATTCATTGTACATATTAATCATGCAATACCCTACAAAAGAGTCAAACACTGTAAGAAAATACACCTAGCCTCAGCCTGTTTGAGATTCAATAATTTCATTAATTATTTTATTCAAAAAACACATGACTGAATTATTTTTGCTGGGCTCTAAACATACCTTTGACATTCTGACATGTCAATCTATTTCACTGGAGGGAGTCATTCTCAACTTTTCTTGAGTGGGTTATCTAGTTTTTGGATTTTGTTTTCCTTCATTTCTTCCCTGGGTTGCATCTCCTTGGTTATTCCACAACAACACAGCTTATGCTCATGGTGTTTTAGATGCAATGACCTGTTCCACTTTCACGTTTCTCCCTGCTTGGGTTCTCTCTTTCCAAGGGTTGCCATAACAGAGTACCACAAGCCAAGTGGCTTAAAACAACAGAAATAGGTTGTCTGAGGCTTGTGGAGGCTAGCAGTCTGAGAGCAAGGTTCAGCAGGGCCTTGACCCCTCTGGGGTTCTGAGTAGAATCCTTCCCTTGCCTCCTCTCTCTTCTGACGGCAGTCGGCCATCCTTGGTACTCCTTGGCCTATAGCTGCACCAGTTCAATCTCTGCCTCCATGATTACAAGGCCTTCTCCCTGCGTGTCTTCACATCACCTTGACTTTGTGTGTGTCTGTGTCCAAAGTTTCCCTTTTTATAAGGACACTGGTCATTTTATTAGATGCACCCTCATGAGCTCATCTTGACTTGATGCAATCTAAAAATACTCTATTTCTAAATAAGGTCATGTCTTCAGGCACTAGGAGTTAGGGCTTTAATGTACCTTTTTGTGGGGCCACGATTCAACCCACTCCATATGCATATGGCAGCAGATCTCCCTCTTGAGTGTAGCGATTTCTCCCAAATGCTTGACCCGGATATGAAAAGAAAAGCTATAAGTTTTGGAGGTCTTACTGTATCTTCAGCATTGTTTATGCACTTCACATGTATTTTCTTATTTAATCCATACAGCATCATACAAAGTAGGCATTACCATCATCCGTATTTTGGTGCAGCTGCAGGCCAAAGAACACCAAAATTAAATGACTTTCCAGATCCCAGAGCTAGAAAATGGCAGATTTTGGAACCCAGGTATGGTGATCCCTGATAAATGACTCCTAACCCTAAGCTCTATGTGGCCCCCAGACTACCTTGTGGTTGGGTGTCCCCTGGGTAACTTAAACGTGAAATAAACTGAACCAGTTCATCTATCTTCAATTTTTTTCTGTATCCATTAACATCCGTCCAGCCACTCATGCTAAATCTAAGCTATTTTCAATCCCACCCCAGAAATGTAGCGGTTATGTGCTGAGCAACACAGTAGACTCTTTTGCACATCTCCTCTAGTCTTTCTTTTTTCCCTTGGTCTCCCTTGAAAAGGCCGTTTCAGAATCTCTGAACAAATTAACAAATGCATCCCACCGTTCCATGTCCTTCTGTTCCTTCCTGGGTACTTCGGATAGGGCAGCACAGGAATGAGAACTCAGACTCCAGAGTCAGACAGAACTGGGTTCAAATCCTGGCTCTCCAAATTACTGCCTGGGACATCCTGAGCCATGATCTTGGCTTTTCTAGTTTTAGTGTCTTTACCTGTAAAGTAAGACTCATAAATAATACCTACACCATAGGGTGCTTATGGGATTTAAATGAGACAATACCTTTTCTACAAAGTGGATGGCCCAGGGCCTGACAACACTCAATAGATGGTAACTGTACCATTTCTGTGTTTATGATTTCGGCCACACATATAACCCCAGGGCAGTTTCCTCAATCACTACCCAGCTTATCATCTAGGAATATAATTCACTTTGACTTTAGGATTTAAGTTTTAGCTGGTTTGGTTGTCTGGTTGCTTGACTTGGTGCACAGAAGCAATTTAAACAGCTTACAGAAACACACTCCATGATGTAGACATAGTGGGAGAGATCCTTGGGAGTGTTTAGTGGTAGGTGAAATGAAGACATGTCGTCTTACCAACAAGTTCTGTAGCTAGATGTGAGCACGGGCTCTGGTCTTACCTACCTGTGTGAGGGTCCCTGGGAGAGGCGCATCCCTTCCCTCTGGGGCTCCACGCTCTCATGTGTAAAGGAAGAGGTTTGCGATTGTTTTCTCTGTCAACCTGACCGGATCATAGGACATCCAGACATTTAGTGAAACATTATTTCTGGGTGTGTCTGTAAGGATGTTTCCAGAAGAAATCAGCATTTGAATTGGAAGACTGAGTAAAGCAGTCTGCCCTCCCCTGTGTGGGTGGGTGACATCAATTAACCCACTAAGGACCTGAATGGAATTGCTCCCTTTGCCTGGCTTTTGAGCTGCGACATCCATCTCCTGTTTAGGTCTCTGGCTTTCATGCTTTAAGACTCAGACTGAGGGGCGCCTGGGTGGCTCAGTCGTTAAGCGTCTGCCTTCGGCTCAGGTCATGATCCCAGAGTCCTGGGATCACGCCCCACATCGGGCTCCCTGCTCGGCGTGAAGCCTGCTTCTCCCTCCCGCACTCCCCTTGCATATGTTCCCTCTCTCACTGTGTCTCTATCAAATAAATAAAATCTTAAAAAATAAAATAAAATAAAATAAATAAGACTCAGACTGAAATCTACACCATTGGCTCTCTTAGGCTCTCAGTTTGCAGACAGCAGATTGTAGGCTGCGGGACTTCTCAGCCTCCATAATCACATGAGCTAATTCCTCATAATAAATAAATAAATGGGGAAGGGGAGAGAGAGAGAGAGAAAGAGATTGGTTCTGTTTCTCTGAAGAACCCTAATACCAAGTTGAACTAAGATCATCTAGAGGCTTGTACCTCCAACTCCTGTGACTCCATGATTCTTGCTAACTGAATCTGGATTCCCATTAACTCAATAAATGCACATTTACTGACCTCTGCACACAGGCCACGAGCTTGCTGCTGCTTTGTCTGGTGGTTAAGAATGTGAAAGACGTATTCCCCAACTTGCAATCTAATAGAATAGACAGGCTCATAAATAACTAACTCTAATACAGGTTCAAACATAATGGGTTTACCGTTTGAGCTTCGTCAGTGGGTATATTCTTCTGTCACTTGTTATTCATCTGCTTTCAAAGCCCAGCTTGGAGATATTTAGGAGGAATTGTGTGAAAGCCATGTGAGCCCTCTGCCACTCCAAGAACTCAAAATCTTGACTGTACAATAAGCCAGACCAGCAAAGACTCACACTGGGCATATGCTCTCCATCTGCATGGAGCTGTTCTCTAATACAATTCACTCTGTTTATAAAGGATGTCGCAAGAAACACGCTAGTGAAATGGAGCACTGCAATCACGTCAGAAGGATGGTCATTTCTACAGTCTCAGTGGACCCCAAAGGTAAAGTCCAGGGATCCTGCATGTAGGATTCAGAATTGAGAAAAACATCACCTTCCCTGTGAAACTTCTTTGTGAAAACAGGGATTATGTCCCCACATGACTTTTTATTTTGGCTGCCAGGAAGCTCAAAGCCATCTGATACCGTGGCCACGCTCATGGTCAAATGTGGTCAAAATGGCTGCATTCTTCTTTCATGTGATTTTGGTTTTCCATTAATATTTTTAATTGCCTCAGGACTGATTCTTAATTTCTTTTTGATCAGTAGTTTGGTTCGTGTATTTATCAGTAGCCTAGTTCACAAGGCATCTCAAATCCTCCATGGTACTAAATGGTATATGTGTATTTAAGTAAGTATGACATGTATTCTAGAACATAATGTGGAACAAAATAAAGCATGATAATAAAAGAATTGGTCAGATGTCTTATGAGAAGCAAGTAAGTTGCCAAAAGATTAAGGTTGGCTTCCTAGGCAGGGGGGGGGTTGCCCTGAAGAAGGATTTGTGAGCAGAGAATGGAGGAAGGGCATTCCATCGGAGGGAACAGCACGGATGGAGAAACACGGTTGTGGTGATGCAGAGGGTGAGGAGAGTGCGTGACTGGGGGGCAGGATGTGGTAGAGAAAAATGGCGGAGCCTGCAAAGGCATTTAAGAATTGTATCATGCACGGTACCAAGGAAGCTTCTCTTGACCATTCATGTTTATTGTGATCTCGTTCCTCCAAAGTTTTGAACCATTTGTCTGAATCAGTCATTTGAGCTCTTAACCCCACACTCTCCTGTCAGGAACCACTGACTTCATGTGGATGGGTCTAATCTATTCTGACTGGCTCTGGTCACTTCCTCTGTGACGGGCATAAGAGTAGCAAGTCCTCACTGAACGCCTCATGAGTTGAGGAGAAGGGACCCAGTATGGAGGGTCTGAGGAAGACAAAATACCAGGAGTTCCAGCCATGGATGTTTGGGGGGCAAGAATAGGGGATCTTAAATCATATAAGAGCTTTTATTCATGGTGACTGAAACACACTAAGCGCTCAGTGAATGAATGAATGAAGCAAACAAGCGAATGTGACAACTCTTTATCTCTGAGACTTCTGATTGCCAGGAGTGCTCGTGCTCAAGGTGGATATTTAGAAAATAAAAGTAGAAATGTTTGACTGAGGAGTCATTCAATTACCTCTGAAACTAATAATACACTATATGTTAATGAACTGAATTTAAATTTGAAAAAAAGTAGAAATGTTTGAAAAGTGCAATGCTTTTGCACCCATTTTAGGGAATAAAAACAGAGAAAAGGAAAAAAATCTTTCAAAATGATGTAAGCTGCTAAAACCCGATGTCCTGTTGCATTTTGGTCAGCATTTTGCAACTTTCAAGAAAAGTGGATGAAGACTGCGCCTTCCTCTTTGTTAGCCTTGTTGGTTAGCACATCGCCAGATGCATTGTCAATATGGAAAAAGCTACAGGGACCGCCAGAGCTACAGCCGGTACCCAGAGGGACAGCATCCCCGATGGCAGATGCTTCATGAGATGTCGTTAAACCTAGGTGCTTTAGAATACCAGCTCCACGGTGCAGTGGAGATCCATTTGTTTCTCAACGGTGATCTATGTTCACAGACTTGGTGAGGCAGACGTGGGAACACATGGAAGTCAGATGCCTACATTGTGCCCGAGTTGTCTTTGCTGTTGATAGGAATGCAGCCCAGTGCCTACAGACCTCATACTGTGGTTGGTCCAGCTTGTCAGAATGGAGCCCAGGGATCCATCTCACACTGTATTCTGTGCCTTTTACCAACCTGGGTTTCCCTGTGGATGCCTTGACACATGGCCTCTGCAGATTTTATTTTATTTTATTTTATTTTATTGATTTTATTTTATTTTTATTTTTTATTTGAGTATATTTGTCACACAATGTTACATTAGCATGCCACCAATGATAGGTCCCAAAAATACATCCTAAGGGAGAAGCATTAGGAAGACAAAATTCCTTCCCACCAAATGGGTGACTCTTCATTTTTTAAATTGTTTAGAACATCAAGTGAAATTGTTGGTTATTTCCTATCTTCCTGGCCACTCCTTCTTCTAAAAGTAACCTAGCCTGCCTTTATTGAAAACGGTTAATGTGTATTTAAGTAAAATTTATTCGGTGTCTTCTATTTAGATTAGAGCTTCTCAAACCGTATTATGCATGAAATCACCCAGAAAGTGCATCAACAATGTGGAATCCTTGAGCCTCCCCACATCCAGATTCAGGAAACTTGGAAATGTGCATTTTCAAATCACAAGTCTCCCAGGGAATCCTGATGCAAGTGGTTCTGATCGTACTTGGAGAAACATTTTCCAGCCGATGTCCAAATCCAGCTGAGCCAACCAACAAAGTGCCATTTCACCAGGCCACACATGTCTAGCTCCTCGTAAGACTGATTTCACTGAATGACCTACAGAGAATAATCTACAACCATGTCAGGAACAGCCCAACCCCATGAGATGTAGACTTAGACATACAGATGTACACCAAATAGACAGACAGACAGACAGGTAGATTAAAAAGTACCAATGTGATTTATTGTCTAACTGGTGTACTTTGAGAGGGAGGCACAATCTACAATTTCTCCAGGACACCAGGTATAAGCCAGGGCTTTCTGGAATGTCTGCTGGTCTCGCTGATTGAGTTTTTCTCATGACTTCCCTGCTCCTCTCCTATGACAAACCAAGGAACACATTTTTCTCTAGACTCAGAATGAACAGCTGGGCCATCCTTCCCATATCACTTTCCTTTTTATCTTATGAACACTTAATCACATACTAATTGAGGCATCCCCTTCCACTGCCTGCGGACACCTTGGAACCGAATGACACCCACCTCTTGCAACTGTGGAAGATTTAAAAGTTTGAGTTTTAAAAGCCAATGTTTAGAAATAAATAATTTTTTCAGCTATCTTTATGATTTGCACTTGTGAGTGTCATTCATGTGTTTAACTAGTAGGAACTCTATGTGCCAGGTGGAACCAGGTGTGGAGAATTCCATCTACGTGTGCAGAGCACTCTATGGCCAAGATGTGCCTGCATGAGGTGCCTGGGTCCTGGGTCCTGGAACTCGGGCTGAAGGTACAGATGCAGCAGCTGACGGAGCTGCCCCCAGGGTCTGCAATCTCATGGCCACATTGGGGAGTTACCTGGATTGTGCAATGCAGCTGTTTGTGTGTGTGTGTGCGCGGTGGGGGGCTTGTGGAGGTGAGTGGTTGGGTGTGGGGGGATGGATGTGTGGTGGGTGGGTGGGTGTGGGTGTGTGGTGTGTGTGTTCATCTGTGTGTCTGTGTATGAGCACACATACATGAAGCTTGGCCAATAACTGAAAGACTCACAACTTGCAAAATCAGCCACAACTAGGTCTCTTACAAACACTATTAACTGAATAACTGCCTGCATTGGTGTGAAGCAACCAAAGGAGGGAACAGCTGAAAGAGGACTTTCTTCAGGGGATGAAACCAATCTTTACACAAAACCTTAAATATGAGCCAATCTGCATGACCATCATTCTACCCATCCAACTGACATGTAATGAGCACCTACTACACAGTATCAGGAATGGTGGATGCTCTGACTCAATTAAATTGGTTTTTTGCCTCTTCCCCATATAAATATCTCTCCTGTTTTCTCAACATTTCCCTTAAGGTAGAAACCCTCAAGTCTGTCCCTGTTGGAAATGATACTGATGACTTCAAAGCACATTGACCCCCTGAGAGAAATATGACCCCAGCGGTAAACAGGGTGAGTGGCACCACGCATTACCTCCTGGGTCTGTGATTCTATGAAGAACCAAGACAAGAATCTCTCCTCGGAATGGTTCTCCCATCTTAGAGAATGAAAAACTTTGTTTGCCTGAACTGAAGAAATGACACTCTTAAGAAACAAGGCTAAGGGAGAGACAGGTGTGGGCGGGCGCTCTATGGGTTCCTCCCTCATTCTGTTCATATCCAGACAGCAGCTGAGGCAACAGCATCCCTGCCCTCCATTTCTCCCCAGGAACACCCTTGCTCTCAGCCTCTTTTAGGCTGCCTGCTTTGGACACTTGCATCTCCGTATTTTTCCCCATCAGCAGGAACCCCCTTCTGTTCTCCAGCTCAGGAGTGAGTCACGGGTTTCCGGTAAGTAGCTCAGCTGCTGTGATCAAACCAAATACAGGGCTTTCGTATAAAAGTCAACTGCCTTTCAATCAACATCAAAACCAGTTTTGTCCCTGTCATCAGGCCCACATGAGACTCCACCTCCGCTGTTTCCAGTAAAAGTCTCACAAGATGCCTCAAGATGAGGGATGGCCCTGAAGGATAATGCCTTTCATATCAGCCACACGAAAGCAGCTTCATGCAGTTTGCTGAAAGCCACCACCACCCCACCACCCCACCCCACCAGTGACAGTCCTGAAGTGAAGCTCAGTCCACGAGCCCAAGCTGGATGTTCAGCCAGGTCCTCTGTGCTTCTCGGTTTATGTGGAAGGCGACAGAAGTCCATGAAAGTGATTGTACACAGACTAAGGGACAGTGGGATGGGAATCACACCACAGAGGGGACTGGAGCCCATTCACCATCACACTTCATAGAGATGAATTTAGGTGACCCCTAGAGCAAGGCTGAATCAAGTTTGTGCAAACCTCACCCACACACAGGTATCCTTTCGTCCATTCTCCCCTCAGTTAATGTTCCTCGAGCATCTACTGCATGTCAGGTGCTGTGCTTGGCCACAGAGGTTGGGCCTTTGGGGGGCTGAGGCTGTATGGAGGGAGGAAGCTAATAAGCAAACGGTCACATGAATGTGCAGTATAATGACAGACGGGAGTGAACACCGTTAAGACAAATAAGGCAGGCGGGGGCTGAGGTCCCTGGGTGGAGTCGGGAATGGCTCTAGGTGGGGGGCCCTCAGGAAAGGCCTCTCTGAGGAGACATTTGCACTGAGCCCTGATGAAGGACAGAACTACCTGGAATCAAGGGTTTCAGGCTGAAGTGACAATAAGTCCAGGCTCCTGAAGCAGAGCCACAGGGCGACCAGATGGCCAGCCTCAAGGAGTGACAGAGGGGAGCCCACAGGGTCTGTCTCAGGAGCCGAGACTGAACCCAGCGCCTCCAGGAAGAGAACGAAGGGGCAGGAAGGCCTATCTGAACTCTACCTCAGCCTCTTATTAATTGTAGGCCCCAGAAAAAGTTAGTTGACCTCTGGGAGCTCCATTTTCCTCATCAGAGAAATCATGATAAGGATTCCTACTTCCCAAGATTTCCTGAGATGGTGTCTCCAAACTGCTCACCAAAAACCCTGACATTGACTAAGGACTCAGGAAATCATCACTGTGGCCCTGGTATTTTGGGTTTTATGCAGCATGTTTCCTCTGAGGAGCTGTGTGTAAGTCCCTTCAGTTTGGCTCAACAAGTAAGTTCCTGGCATTTCCCTCAAATTCACAGCTATTGCTTTGGTTTGAGTTTAGAATTACTTCTGTGGCAGAGAATTACTCTGGTTCTCAGAATCTGTATTGTAGGCCAGGGATAGCTGGAATTTTTGACTTTGAGAACAAGCAATACACAGCTCCCAGCTTTTTATTTTGCCAGATAAGATTTTTTTTTCAAAAGCCTACCATCTAGTATGAGTAACACTTCATTAAAAAAAAAAAATACCTAACACCAAATAATCTCAGAGAAAGGGCAATTTTTCCCTTGAGAGGTCACTTCATGGATTTCCATTCTCTCTCTCTCTCTCTCTCTCTCTCTCACATACACACACACACTGATCGGTGGACATTTCACCAAAGGTGGCCAGACTCATGCTGGCCTCCACGTACAATAGGTCCTCTAGACCAGTGAGGGTGATGGAAGCCAGAGGCAGGAAGAGAAAGCAGAATGGTGCTCTGGAAAAGCACGGTTTGTGGACTGAGCAAAGTATGAGCATCTGACCTGCCGGGACGATGACTCTGCGCTCGTTCGTGGTCATGTTTGGGGGCGGCATGTGCTTCTCCTCCATGTAGCTGCCATAATTCATGCCCACAGTGTCTGGGCTGCCCACCATCTTCCCGCCTTTTGCCATGCTGCATTCATCCGGGGAGTTCCTGAAGGGGAAGAAGATAAATCCTCCCATTATTGCTGCCACTGAGAAGCCTGCCTCCCAGTCTTCTTATGATACACAGAGAGAACCAAAGAAGGGCAAGGTGGGGAGGCTGATGAAGGAGGAGGAGAGAAGAGAAGCGTCAAAGGGCAAATACAGTGTCTGCTCTGGGCTGAATGACCGTGTCCTCCCAAAACTCCTTTCTTCAAGGCCTGACACCCAATGTAATGGTATTTGGAAGTGGGGCCTTTGGGAGGCGATCGGGGTCCCCATGAAGTCATGAGGGTGAGGGCCCCCGTGATGGGATTAGTGTCCTTACAAGAAGCAGAAGAGACCAGGGGCCCCTCCCTCTCTGTCTCCTCTGAGGATATACAGAGAAGGTGGCCATCCACAGCCCATGGAGGGAGCTCTCCCCGGACCCCAACCCTGCCAGCAACTTGGTCTTGGACTTCCAGCCTCCATACCTGTGAGAAATAGATTAATACATTCCTGTCGGGTAAGCCCCCCAGGCTGTGGTCTTTTGTCACTGCAGCCGGAGCTGGGCTAATACGGTGGCCATGCTCGGTTGAAGGACAGGCCAGGCATGGGGGAAGCAGAGCTGCCACCTGGCTTCTATTTCTTAAGCTAACTCCTTCTGAAACTGTCATGTCAAAACTCCCCTGGCAACAGCTGTTTGGAAACACTTGCAGGGAAGAGCATGCTGCCATTGTCCTCTCTCTGCAACTCTCAACGGGCTGTGTACGCAGATGCTTGGAGGCGACACCAGCTCAGAAGGCACTCCGCCAGGCTTATCCTAGAACGACAGTCCTCTTCCAACTCGGAATGAAATCCTGGTGTCCAGTTTCAAATCCCTACCGCCGATCTTTCGATGTGGAGCTTTGAAGGCTCACCATGTCCCCAGCGGAGGTACAGGCAGGTAGGGCAGAGACGCAGGCAGGCCTGGTGCCCTGGGAGGCAGTGGGAGAGAGCACTCAGCAGCCCCGAGGCTGGGATGGGGTGTGAAGCCAGCTCTGAGGATGCAGAAAGGGCCCAGCTGCTGGCACCCGGGTAACCGTTCACAGGGCTACTGTTACTAAGGCAGCCACGGTCATTTGGATCAAGACAAACCTGCCTTTTTTTCTGGAAATATATATAGTCAGTGAGATTTGAAGGTTATAGGATATGGTAAAATATCTAATGGGGAAACCCCAAATGGAAAATCCAGCTTAACCAGGAAACAGAAAAATATGTCGATGCCTTTTTGAAGGTGAACCCACAGATCGTTAACTCAAGATCACTGTAGTTGAGGGATCCTGAGAGTTGGGTCACATCTTCTAAGGTGGATTTCTGGCAATTGCCTCTCAGGTTCTACCCAACACAGGGTTTTAGTGCTCTTTGGAATCTCCAAATCTTCACTGGATGTCGGATTTCCCTCCCACGTCTCAGGCCTTGAGGTTGTGGGCCCCACTCCAATGAGCTTTTCTTCAACTTCTCCAAACACCTCACTAGTTGGAGCTCTGCAGCCAACTTGTGGAATCATGGAACTACAGGCCTGGCATGGACCTGACCTTCAAGTCTCAGAAGGTCAAAACCATCTGAGGCAGAAGGGCACTCTCTGGGTGGGACAGGGCTGGGGTGGGATGAAGAAGTTCATTCAAGAGCCAAAGGCATGGCAGAGGTGTGGACAGAAAGGACAGACTGAAGGGCAGTGCCCTGGGAAGAGTTCATTCAGCATCTTTAGAACTCTGAAAAATCCGAGTTTCTTCCCAGCATCGCTTGCACACATGCCTGGTGCTGATGGAGGGACCTTAGGGCTGATGGTGAGGAAAGAGCAGGTACGTCTATGGGTAAAGATCATGCTCAGGGTCAGAGGACTAGGGCCCTACCACAGGCCTGGAAATACATGGTCCTGCTTCATGGCATCCTCACAGCTGTGCTAACACGAAGGAAATTTAAAAACAAAAACAGTCTGAGTTCCCATGGTGCAGATTCTCTATATTTCCACCACTGCCTACACATGCATTATTTCCTGCTGATGCTACTTTTCCTGGCTTCAAACATTTATCTCTAGAAGCCCCATCCTAATATCACAACATGGAATGTCTTCACTTGAGACGTAGTTTCCTATCCCTTTGGAAAATTCCATCAGTTGAGTGGAGGGTGTGTGTTTTGCTCTATTTGCCTCAAGGAGAGGAGTTACTAGGGACTAGAGGACAGAGTCTAAAAGATTTGGTTGTTTCGGGAAAAGGCTTTAGATGCTGCTCAGCGGATGAGCGTGATTCGATAAAGTCTAGGTGAGCACTGCAGGTTCACTCATTTGCTCATCTGTTTAGACCGCTATATACCAGGGACCTTAAATCCTCTCTTCTCCAGCAAGACAGGTAAGCCTTCTCTTTCTCAAAGAGATCTTAGCACTCCTATGTTCATCCACCCAGCTTCCATTGTGCAGAAACAGCCACGTGAGCCCCTCAGACCTGATCTTCAAAAGCTGCACCTTCGGAACATTGTATTCTGTTTTAGCTTCAGAGGAAGAAAGAATGGAACCGCGTTCTTGATCATTTCAAATAGTTTTTGTAAAAACTCTAGGGGGAACGGCAGCCCCAAAGAGGGGAGAGGGTCACACCACAGGCCTCCAACATGCTGGACTCAAGCAGGTAATCAAGGCCCAGGGGCCCCAGGTGTGCTGTTCTTGCTTCTCAGTCATTTCTCCTTGTTTATCCTCTTGGGAATTTTCACAGCCCCAAAGCAGCATATGTAGGGGTGAGCCCTGTCCTGTGAGCCTCATCATTATCAGTCCTCTTACAGCCTGGGGCAGCAGGTGTGGGCACCATCTCTATTTTTCGGAGGCTTAAACCGAGTGCATAAAAGAGAATGGCCTTTTCAGGCTCCAGAGCCAGGAGGGGTCCGAACTAAGACTTGAAGCTGGACAGCCTCACCCACTGTCCACACGCAGAACGCCTCCACCAAGGAAAGGGAAGATGCTGTCCTTACAAGGTAAAATTAATGCCTTCATTTCAGAAAGGCATTGAGACCTCCCTGCCCATATGTTACTCTGGTCAAGGCATATATGGCCACACATGCACAGTTCCTATTCTAGGACATCGCTGTAGCCCCTGTTCATTACCCGGCACGGCAGGTGTGGGACCCAACCAGGACACGTCTTAAAAAAAGCCTAAGTAAGGGCGCCTGGGCGGCTCAGTTGGTTAAGCGACTGCCGTCGGCTCAGGTCATGATCCTGGAGTCCCTGGATCGAGTCCCCCATCGGGCTCCCTGCTCGGCAGGGAGTCTGCTTCTCCCTCTGACCCTCCCCCCTCTCATGTGCTCTCTCTCTCATTCTCTCTCTCTCAAATAAATAAATAAAATCTTTAAAAAAAAAAGAGTTGGATACTCAACCAACTGAGCCAGCCAGGCACCCCTTGGCATATTTTCTAAGCTCATTGCCTATAAATAATCAATCTCTAAACTAGTTGTTTAAATCTCTTTAAACTAGTAATGAGAACTGAATGATAAGAATGCTTGACATCAGACATGCTAAAAGGACAGGGAAGATAACTTTTTAGTAATGATGCAAACAAATCAGTCTTCAATCTGTAACTAGCAAAACCAATAAATAAGAACCTTTCCCTCCCTTGGCTTGTCAGAGGTTGGGTTTGACCTTCCAAACGGGGATTAATCAGAGGTGCCTAGTACCAAGACTGATCATGGAGGCCCCAGAGAAAACATAGTCTGTTGTAGCCCTGTTTGGGAAGTATGTGTGAAAGTATTTGTGGGCAGGGGCTCCTGGCGTGGTTCAGTAGTTAAGCATCTGCCTTCGGCTCAGGTCATGATCCCAGGGTCCTGGGATAGAGCCCCACATCAGGCTCCCTGCTCAGCAGGGAGTCTGCTTCTCCCTCTGACCCTCCCCCATCTCATGCTCTCTTATTAAATAAATAAAATCTTAATAAAAAAAAAAAAACCTAAGTAAGAGACAGAGACAGTTCTTGGAGTAGAAAATTTTCTTCAGAGGCATCTACTTAGACACCGCTTTATTTAAGGAAAAGAGAATCTTAACATGATTCAGAGCACTGACAAGTGTCTATTTGAAAGTCTCCCAATAAATACATGTTCAGCTCGTGGCCCAGGTGTGATAAGGAAAGCCCCATGCTGCAGAAATCTGTCTCCTGGCTTACTGCACTGTAACTCCACAGATGTTGTGCATACTGACGTTTGCAAGTCAGCCCGGAGAAACTTCCCAGGAACAGGTTGGTATTCCACCGGCATCAAGCCCTGCCTAAGATAGAGGGTCACATGATCTCTACTCCACCATGATAAGGACTTGGACATTCAATGTATTGCTTTTGAAATGCACATAGCAAAGAGCATCACTTTAAATATTGTATTCTTAGTATTTGCATATGTGTTTTCCAGCAGTTTCTGTAAAAGTTCTAAGGCAATTCATTAGATGCTTGCTAAATGGATAATCATTTGGTGAATGTGAAATGTCTCTGTCTTATTGTTTGGGGGATGAATTTCTTTATTGCAAATAGGCATCGCTCAAGATATTTCTCTCAATGATTCTTTCTTTTGGGGGCACACAGAAGTTATTATGGAAATCAAAATCACAATGAGAGATCACCCCACACCCGTCAAGATGGCTAGTACAAAAAACAAAAGATAATAAACGTTGGCTAGGATGTAGAGAAATTGGAGCCCTTGCACGCTGTTGGTGGAATGCAAAATGGTGCAGCTGCAATGCAACAGAGAATGGAGGTTCCTTGAAAGTCTTCAGAAAAGACAACCATATGACCCAGCAATCTCATTTATGCATATTTATCCGAAAGAATGGAAATCCGAATCTCAAAGAGATATTAGCACTCCTATGTTCATTACAGCACTATTCACAATGGTCAAGGTGTGGAAACAACTTAATTGTCCACCCATGGGTGAATGGACAAAGAAAATGTGGTGTATACAATAGTGGAATGCTAGTCTGCTTTAAAGGAAGGAAATCCTGCAGACTCTGACAGGGCATGAGCCTTGAGGACGTTATGCTGAGTGACATAAGCCAGTCACAGAAGGACAAATACTTCGGACAAATACTCCCCTTTACATGCGGTTACATGGTCAAATTCAGGTGGTTTCCAGGAGCTTAGGGAGAGGAGAAATGGGGAGTTCCTAATCAACAAGCATCAAGTTTCAGTCAAGGGAGATGAAAAATCTCTCGAGACCCGCTCTCCAATATTCTACCTTTGGTCAACAATAATGTACACCCCAAAATTTGTTGAAAGAGTGGGTCTCATGTTAAGTGTTCTTACCACAATAAAATAAATTTCTGTGTCTTGAGGCACCTGGGTGCCTCAGTCAGTTAAGTGTCTGCCTTTGACTCAGGTCATGATTTCAGGGTCCTGGGATCAAGCCCTGTGTTGGGTTCCCCGCTCGGCAAGGAGTCTGCTTCTCCCTCTGCCCCTCCCTGCTTGTACTCTTCCTCTCTCCTGCTCTCTCTCTCAAAGAGATAAATAAAATCTTTTTTTTAAAAAAAAAAGGATTACTGGGCGCCTGGGTGGCTCAGTTGGTTAAGCGACTGCCTTCGGCTCAGGTCATGATCCTGGAGTCCCAGGATCGAGTCCCATGTCGGGCTCCCCGCTCGGCAGGGAGTCTGCTTCTCCCTCTGACACTTTCCCCTCTCATGCTCTCTCTCACTCTCTCTCTCCAATAAATAAATAAAATCTTAAAAATAAATAAATAAATAAATAAATAAATAAATAAATAAAAAGGATTACTATGTCTTAACCACATTCTCAAATGCACATTTTCAGGTCTGGGTTCTGTTTGTAACCCGAAAACCACCAGTCTGGACAATCCCATAGAGAACGTGGCATCAGTAGAGGGAACAGGAGCTAGGCGGACAGCTCTGTTACAGCAGGAGAAAACCTACATTGGGCTGAGGTCACGTCGGGAGGGGAAGGCTGGTGCAGAGGGAAGAATTTTGTGAAGGCACTGGACAACAGCTGGGGTGCCATATCACTTCCCAATTCCAATTCCCCCACCTCCCCCTTGGGGCCACATAGCTTTAGAAGTCTAGTCTCAGCAGCAACCTCTCAGATCTCCCTGGTGTGTGTGCATAATTGTGGTCACACCAGGGAATAGTGCTGAAAGCCCCTTCTACCTTCGTGATCAAAAAGATGGGCATTGGTGTTCTTCTTCAGATAACTGGGCACTCATGCCCAATTAAGTTGCTTTGTTGAGCCTCAATGAACGAACCACTCATAAAGAGTGTGTGAATTGAGATAATGAGCACTGACTTCTTATGACACAGTGGTATTTCAAAATAATGGTGAAGGGACATGGCAAAGAATATCAAATAAATTGGAAACTGCACTAAATTTTTTTAAATGTTTTATTTATTTATTCATGAGAGTCAGAGAGAGAGAGAGAGAGAGAGGCAGAGGCAGAGGGAGAAGCAGGCTCCCCACCTAGCAGGGAGCCCGATGCAGGACTCGATCCAGGACCCTGGGATCATGACCTGAGCCGAAGGCAGACGCTTAACCATCTGAGCCACCCAGGCGCCCCAGAAACTGCACTAAATTTAAATTCAGGTGAGAAATTGGACATGTTCCCAAACCCCACTGGGTTCTCATAGACTTTCAGAATCAAGGGGCTGGAAAAAGCTCCATTCCCAAGCCCCCAGGCATGACTCTCTAGAAGATACTTAGACCAACAAATGTTTAGTTTATGTGAACATATTTCCAAAGAGGAGATTCCATCATTTTCCTCTGCAACTTTAGAGTTATATTTATGTGGGTGTGTGGTGGTTTTGAGTGTATTTTATTTCCCTACCCTTCCTCAAACTACATGTAGTTTACAAGATTACATACAAGACAACATGATATAAGGCAGATATAAAAATGCATACAAATGCATACAAAATGATAACATGAATAATCAAAGGAATGGAAGTGAATGGAATGTAAGGCAGAAAAGGAATTAATCATGAAATAATATCAGCACTTTGAGTTGGCTTACTCTTTATAGCTGCTAGAGGTAGGACACCTATTTATCTCTGAGCTTCCTACTAGCCAAAGCAAAGAAGGAAGTGTATCCTGTTACAGTTCAAAGGGTCTGACACATAAAGATGAACCAGTCACTCAGCAGAAGCAGAAGTTTCTCTCATGGCTTCTCCTGAAGAGAATGGGTGATACAGCACGCAGTTCCCAGTGTCTGATCACAGATCCAAAGCATTCCACACAGCACCAGGGGACTGGCAACAAAACGGTGCTCCAAGCACACAGGTCTCAGCTGCTTCGGCTACAGAAATCAAGAGACTACACGCGCTCAGCTAGTCCTCCATACTTGCCACTTCTTGACACTCTGGAAAGAATCAGGCAACCTAAGTGATCAGGGAAGGGGGTATCAAAAATAATAGAAATAATGGAAAGGCAAAAAGATCTTGAGAGATGGAATGCTATATGTTCCAGTTTCCACAATCTTCTATTTCTGTGCTTTAAACACAAATTCGGGGCGCCTGGGTGGCTCAGTCGGTTAAGCGACTGCCTTCAGCTCAGGTCATGGTCCTGGAGTCCCGGGATCGAGTCCCACATCGGGTTCCCTGCTCAGCGGGGGGTCTGCTTCTCCCTCTGCCCTCTTCCCTCTCGTGCTCTCTGTCTCTCATTCTCTCTCTCTCAAATAAATAAATAAAATCTTTAAAAAAAAAAAATAGGGGCGCCTGGGTGGCTCAGTCGGTTAAGCGGCTGCCTTCGGCTCAGGTCCTGATCCCAGGGTCCTGGGATCGAGCCCCGCATCGGGCTCCCTGCTCCGCGGGAAGCCTGCTTCTCCCTCTCCCTCTGCCTGCCTCTCTGCCTACTTGTACTCTCTCTCTCTAATAAAAATAAATTAAAAAAATCTTAAAAAATAAATAAATAAATAAATAAATAAACACAAATTCGCCTCTGAGAGTGCCTAATGCACTGTGGGCAAACAAATATTTACAGACCTTACTTGATTTGAACCTAGGCTGTAGGGGTCCTGAGTCCAAGCACTTGGCCCCCACACTCTAGGACCTCACCTCGCTAAGTCCACATGAGCAGTCACTCTCATGGACGTGAAACATAACTGAACAGACCCTCAGAAAACTCTGTTTCATTACTGTTGGGTATTTTCAGAAGGATATCCTGGGAGCGGCCCCGAAGGCGGTCATGGAGAGATTTGCAGATGTGAGCTGAGCAGGGGTAGCCACGTGCAGACAAGTCCTCCAGGGAGAAACCAAAGATGGCGTGTTGATGGGGACATATGTATGAATTTTGATTAGTCTAGGTTTTTTTTAAAAAAAAAAAAAAGGTTCTGTTTCTCCCTCTGCCTTTCTCTCTCGCTCTGTCTCTCATGAATAAAAAAAAAAATCTTTAAAAAAATAAAAAATAAAATAAATAAATAAAACATAAAAATAAAAAAAAAGGTTGATCGTCTCAATTTCCAGTTGAATTATCAAATGCTCCCCCCACAATACTTCCTTGAGGTGCTCAGCACTGAGCACGCTCTGCAGAGATGATGGGCTTACATTGGCGAGCACGGGAGGAAATCCAAGGAGAGGTCCCCACACTAGGAGGCACGGCAGGAAGGAATCTGATCCAGAATGTGGGCCCAAGAACTGAGGACCAGGACAGAAGCTGGACCATTGGGAAAACAGTCTAAGGTTTTAAGATCACGTGGAACACAGCCAGGGACAAAAGCTTCATTTAGCTGTTGCTACACATAATACCTTATTTTTAAAAGGGGTAATGCACCTGTGAAAATGTACTGAGAAATTAAAGTCGGGGCTTTGTTTTTGAAAAAGAAAATAAACTTGGCATCTGACATTGGTTTTCTCACATCAGAGACTATTTACAGCAGGAGAGATTCCACCATGGAAAGAGCCCACAGTGAATGGCACACACGTGGCCGTTAGCTTGACAAGAATGGAGCCTCAGCCCTGCGCTGTGGTCTGTGCCGTGTGAATGGACCTCATTTATCCAAGAAGGTCGCCGAACACAGCCCCAGGCGACAACCCTGAGCTCACTAGCCACATTAAATCTGTGATTCACCCTCACTTCACAACAGTTAGCAGAGGCCCTAGGGCCTTAGAAAAAGTCCAAGGCAAGTCAAAATCAAATCTGGAACATCCATATACTTCTAGAAGTGGGTAGAGACAAACCCACGAGCCTCTTGAAAATCTACCTATTTTTCCAAGACCCATTCTTCTTCTTACCCCTGAATTCCTCTTGCCCTTAAGAGAGAACTTCCACTGCCTTGCTGTCTACCACATGCTTTACTTCCAGATTGATCTTCCCCAAACACAAACCCATGCTGGGTATGTGCAGCCTAAGCCCTTCATTGGGCCATAGCACCTTTGGATAAACCCACACTCCCTAGATCCTCCCCTGGCCTTGGGTCTTCTCAATCCATTCAGCCCCTTTAACCAGAGTATTTATGGAGCAAATCTCTCTGCCAGGCCCTGTCCCAGGTGCTAGGGATTCGCCGGTGTCCCTATTCTCTTGGTGTGTGCATTTGAGTGAAGAAAGCCCTCTCCCTGACTCCACCTACCTTTGCCCTCGAAGACCATGTTCTCTATCACCCTGACTCTTATGTGGATAAGCAAGCTAACGTTACCCTCATGCAGTCTTCAGCTCGTCACTGTTTACTAGAATGTGACTATCTTCCCGAATGTTCTTTTTAGTTTATTGGGTGATGAAGCTATGTGAGAGAAATGCAAAGGTTTTCTTTGGCGGCTCTGCCCTAAAAGCCCAAAGAGGTCAGTTCCGAGAGAGGGCCCTCCGTGGGAGGTTGGCCCGGGCATGCATTCCGGGCCTGTCTCAGACCCGAATACCAAAAAACCCTTCTCAGGTGGTTTTCTTCCTAAGAACCCTAAAAGCACATACTTACTCCTAATCGACTGAGCAAACTCCTAATCGAGTTTCATAGCATGAATTGAGGTAAGTCACCACAAAAGGTATTTTCAGGACCCCAGACAAGGAAGGGATTGTCTGGAGGGCGCCGGGGTAATTTGTGGGTCTGTTTTATTTCTGAATCAGAGGCAGTGGAAAAGCTGCTTCAGACCCCATGGCCTGAGCAGCGGGTGGAGCTCGGCAGTGATTCATGGAGAGCTCTCCGCTCAAACTGAAACTGTAGATGTTTGTCTTCGCAGCTGTGTGTTATTTTTACCCTTACTAAATATGCTCTCTTACACCTGGAATCCCAGTCTCTTCCCTCCAGTCCGGTCCCCTTCCCCCTCTCCAGAGCAGCTGAAGACTCAGTTAATTAAAAATCACCACCAACTCACCAACAGTTAGTTCTTTGTCCCTGAAAGGGGTTTGTTTATGGTTCCCTGAGTTTCATTATTGAAGTTTTTATTTCTCTTTACAGCTAAGAATGGATATCAGCAAGATCTTGAAATCTGGGGAGAATTGCATCCTTTCGGGATTTGTCATTTGGAAATAAAATATTCTATAGAATAAGATCTCTATAAATAGTTACATGCTCAGGATGAGATGTGGCATATTTTCTACCTCGGGAGTTGTCTTTTTTGTTTGTTTGTTTGGAATACTTTCATTTGTCAGAGAGGAAAGAATTAAGCCCAATAGCCACCAACGTGCTTCAGGTTTTTATTTTCACAACAGGCTATGTAAATTCCGGTTAACCAAAATTATTTCACTTTGAAGATAGAAAATGCCAAAGCGGTCCCCCTGTCCCTTTGCCAATACCCACAGTGATCCAATGGGATTCCCATGCGCCATAATGGGGAGCAAGACTCCTAGGCCTTCTTCCCCTACAAAATGGCGCCCATCCCCTTGACATCCCAAGAGATGGCAAAGACAGTTGTGAGTGGCTGCTGAGGAGAGGGGATGAGGAGAGGTCTGCTCCAGACTGAGAAGCAGTAGCAGAGCCTTTGTCTCCTTCCTGACTTTTCCCTGAGTGAGGCTCTTTCAGTCCGTGTCTCATTTTTGCAGCCCAATGAACTGACTCAAGGCCCCTTACGAGTAGGACAAGCTAGGACTAACTGACCTCACCATCACCGTTCGGAAAATTCATAGCTTGCAAGTCTCCAACACTGTGCTACCCACACCTTGGAAGACGGCCGAGCTTAATTAGGAGGCATCTTGCAGGCCAACCCCATTCAGAACCCTGAACCAGAAAGGAGCGTATGCGATTGTTGTTGCGGATTTCACTGTCCTAACAAAACACACGAAGTCTTATAGAAATTGCAGGAAAATACACATTAGTCAAATCTCAACGAGTATAAGTAGAAAGGCGTGGAGAGAGAGCAGTCCCAGCAAATGACTTGCAAGTATGGAATATTGAGTGTTGCACATAAAATGAGGGAAAGTGGCATTAAAAGACCTTCAGCCGAGATTCCATTCTGTAGGTGGCTGCTGGGCACAGCTCAACACAAACAACATCAGGGTCCATGAACCGTCACCAGCCTAATACTGAGAAATTTTTTTATTTTTAATGTCACCCCAGCAAATATTTACTGAGAGCCACCAATATACTTGAATGGCAAGTCTCTTCATGACGCTGACAACTTTTTTTAAAGATTTTATTCATTTATTCCAGACAGACAGACAGAGAGAGAGCATGAGAGGGGGAGAGGGGCAGAGAGAGAAGCAGGCTCCCGGCTGAGCAAGGAGCCCAACGTGGGGCTCGATCCCAGAACCCTGGGATCATGACCCGAGCCGAAGGCAGACGCCCAACCAACTGAGCCACCCAGGTGCCCCCGTGCTTACAATTTTTAACATGTGGTTTTGTTTGGAGACATCTGACAAAGGTAATGTGAAGGCGAGTGCAGGTAAATTGACCTGCTGTAATAAATTCAAATGAGATGCAAGTAAATGGTTTTTAAATGTGTACTACCTGCAAGAAATCCAAATGGTCAGGGTTTGGATGTAATGCCTCTGAGACAAGAAACAGAACAGTTAGCTTGTCTGTCCCATGGAGGAAGCTCTGTTGTCTGGCTAAAGGAAGCAGCCTGAGGGAGTAGAGAGGAGTCCGGGCCTGGAGTCCAGGGGCCCATGACAGGTGGATGTAAGCAAGTTATGAAAACGTTTGGTTTTCAATGGTTTTCATCTGGGAAAAAAAGGGGTAGAATCATAATGCCATTTCATAAATTTAGTGAAGAAATTGGAAGGGATATTGTGTATTGAAATCTATGAATAAATAACGGTGTACTATGAAGATCCTGATGAACGTTGCTCATTCTGGACGCTTTCTTTCCTGCCCCGAGGACTGGCTCACACCCTCATACCTGCTACAGCTGGGCCCTGAACATCCCTCTGTTCTGTACTCGTCCCGGGATCCCACAGAAGTTTCTTCACCTTTGATGGGCCATGGGCTTCTCTTCACCCATCTTCACGGCAGCTAACACAGTGCATGATGGAAACACCAACTAAATGTTAATTTAGGGCAGGTTTTCTCAGTTTTACACTATTGACACTGGCGGCCAGACATTCTTTTCGAGGTGGAAGGAGGGGGGTCCTCTCTTGTATACTATAGGATGTTGAACATCTCTGGCCTCCAGCCACTAGATGCCAGGAACACCCTCAGGTTGTGACAATCAATAATGTCTGCAGACATTGCCAAATGTCCCCTGAGGCACAATCACTGTGGTTAACAACTGCTGGTTTCATGAACTAAGATCCACTGAACTTGGGCAAGGAGGCAAGAGCCCCTCCCATTCTGCCTGGTGTTTATGAGCACTAAGTACGTGGCCCCAACATCTGGGCTGGTACTTGGAGGGGTCCAGGCCCTAATCTCAGGAGGATTCCCAGTGTGGTTTGTCTACACCTCGTTTGGGATATACCCCCAAACCCTGGGTTCATCCCCACTTCCTTCTTTCTTACTCTGTAGATCCGACCCATCAGTAAAGCACATCAGTTCTACCTTCAAAATACGTCCAGAATGCCATCACCTCTCCTCCACCCTCCACCCCTCCCATTCTCACCCAGGCCCCAGCATCCCTTACTCTAACTCCTGCAGAGGCCTCCTAGCAGGTCTTGGCTTCAACACAGGAGCCAGAGAGATCCTGCTACGTCTGAGTAACATCACACCCCTCACCTTTGCCTGCGGCACCCCAATGGTCTCCTAGCTCACTCAGAGTAAAGCCCACAATCACTTGACCTCACTGCCTGTTTGTGGCTTGGGTCACTAAATGTCAGTCACAATTGTCCTCTAACACTTCAGGCTGACCTCGGGGTCTTTGCACTTAGCATTCCCTTTTCCTGCAATATTCTGCTGTTTAACCAGAGGGCATTCTCCCTCGCTACCTTTGGGACTTTATTCAAATGTCACTTTCTTAGAGGTAATGCTCTCAGGCCACCCTACCTAGAATGGCCACCCCCTTTCCTGCTTTATTTTATTCTTAACATTTACCATGATCTAACTGGCTATATATTTTAATTAGTTATCTGATTCAGTGGCCATCTTCCGCATGAGAAAATGAATATAGCAGAGCAGAATTTTTGTGTTTTATGACTGTATGTTAAGTACCTAGAACAATGACTGTACACAGTAGGCACTCAATAAGTACTTGTTGGATGAATGAATGGCCGCATGCATAATCAGTATGCCTGATGCCAAGATGGGCCAATCAGGCAACTCCGTTTTCTGTCATCTTCATTACACTGCGGGTTGTATGCTCATTACAGGTTATGTCAAAAGCCCTTGCTATCCGACGCCAGGCTGGAGTTATCCACCCAACAAATCTTCTTCCCAGACCACAGAGAGAGACAAGACCCAGGATCCCCCGCACAGGCTCAGCCAGGCAAAACCCCACTATGGTGTGAGGTGAGGGAGGCGCTCCTTGGCCCTGGCAGACAGACCACCCGGGAGCAGACCAACCTCCACACGTTGTATTCTCCAGAGCCTTCACTCTGCAGGTCACTCAGTTCTCATCTCCCTGGATCCTGCAACAGAGCAGTGCTTCTCAGACCAGTGAGCATGGGAATCCCCAGGGGGCTCATTAAACCACAGAGTGCTGGGCTCCATCCCAGAGTCTTGTCTGATTCAGGAGGTGCGGGGTGGGCCCAAGAATCTGCCTGTCTAACCAGCTCCCGGCTGGTGCTGATGCTGCTGATCTTGGGGCTTGACCTTGAGAACCACCACACCAGGGAACCCGCACCTAACTGACTCACACGAGAAGTTAATGACCCCAGGTGGTTTGGGGATGAGGCTGGGGCAGGATTCACAGCGTGGCACGCAAATTCAGTACGTTCCCGCTGCGATGAGCTTCCAGGTGGGCCTACATGGGATTTTCCTCGCCTGTGGAAGGATGCAGGAGATGTCCAATGCAACACGCCTGAGATCCGGCTGGCTCTCTGAGTCAGAGATACTTAGATGCTGCTCTGTGCACAGGACTGCCTGCCTACTCGTGGAAGGCAATTTTGTTGTGGCCGTATGTGTGCGCGCATGCGCGTGTGAGTGTGTGTGCGTGTGCGTGTGTGCGTGTGTGTCTTGGCCTGTCTGTAGTGGCTTCAGCCTTAGCAACCTCACAGCCAATTAAGGCCATCAGCAGGGGGCTCGCTTAGAGGCCAGGCGAGCAGCGCGCCCCCTCTCCCCACCCGCAGGGCCTCTGTGTGTACCACACCCGCAAACAGCTGGTTCAGCTTTGAGAGTGCACAGACGCTTCTCCACTGTGTGACCACGTGGGGGTTTCTCGTGCGTCAGGCTGGAGTGAAGAAAGGGGGAAGGCAGGGTGGTCGTGGACTACTGAGGCCGAGAAATGATGTCCTGCGTCTACACAGCGTGCAGTGAGATTAGTGTCTGCATGCACCGTACCCTCTGATATGGTAGCAGCCAAGCCAAACCCACAATTACTTCCCCGTTGGCTCACAAAACAGTGGTTCCTTTCTCTCCTGTTTTCCTTTTATTATTTTTTATAGAGGGCTATTATAATGGCAACAGATCTCATTTCACCACTTGTATTTCATTTCAGGAGCTTGTGAGCACATAAGGGCTGAGGTTTTGTAGAATTCCATCGTTTGGTGAGGAACGGAGTTCCTCCCTCCTCCCAAAGCACTTAGTCTTTTCCTCCTACGGGTAACGGACAGATAGGGGTAAGATGGTATTCTATGCAGAAGGAGCTGGGTCAGATTCAGGCAAGACCCAAGCTACAGAGTGCTCCTGTCCTTGGGGGTCTCTGCTGAAGAGCAATGAGGGGCCGCAAAGGGAACAGCCCGCATGCTGCAGCCAAAGTCCAGTTTTTGACTTAGGTAAATTCTCCTTGAACTTGACTTCAAGAGGTGCGTGTGCTGCATAAAAGTCCACCACATGAAAGCTCACAGCTATGACAATTAGAAGAGGCTGCTGAGCTGGGGGCCAGGAGGTACATTTCTTTTCTTGCTTCTGTCTCTAAGTCCCTGGCACACCTGGCCTGAGGCTTCTGGCTCGGGGGAGCTGGTGGGCAGGTGGTGGCTGCCTCTGGAGAGCTGCTGGGAGATGGAGTGTTCAGGAGCTACACCCCTGTCCCTGGTGCTCACGCCTTTCTCTACAGTGTCTCTGCCACGAAACCTGCAGGGCAGGACCCCTTTCTCCACGACTCTGCCCCTGCCCCTGACATCTCAGGTAGGGCTGGTACAGCCAGGTGCCCATTCAAGGTCTCCAGAACGAAAGCAGAGTGAATACAAGGTCAGGTCCTCTTGTATTGAGCTGGAACTGACGTGTGTAAGTAACACGCAGTGAGTCAGCAAACCCGGCAGGTCCGATCCTCAGCCATTTCTATCTGCTGGTCGGACCTCTAGATGAAATAAGCCTTAGCTACGCCAGTGGATTTTGAGTATCCCCTTCCTCCACACCCCTTCAGGCAGCCTGCCGTGCTCTGCAGAGCAGACCCTGCCTGGCCACCCACCTCTCAGTACTCTGCTGGCTCCCAGGGAACTACGGATCTGACGGATCCCCTCTACCACTTCCCATCTAGCCAGGCTGAGCCCCTTAGTGACAAGGAACTGACCACCCCAGGGGAGCCTCGGTTTGGAGGTCCGAAAGCAACGGCTCCACCAACCACTGAGCAGCACAGGCCCTGGGAGCACCAGGTACGGCCAAGTTTGCTGTGTCCATCTGGCCAAGGCATCACACCCAGCGACTCAACCCAGCACTAATCAAGGTGTTGCTGTGAGGATTTTGCACAGATGCTGTTAACATCTGTCATCCACTGACATTAAATAAAGGCAATCATCCTTAATACTGTGGGTGGGCCTCATCTAATCCGGTGACGGTCCAAAGAGCAAACACTGAGCCTTCCCTAAGGAAGAGAAAGACTGCAGGACCAACTGCTGCCTGAGTTTTCAGCCTGCCAGCTTGCCCTGCAGACCTCAGACTTGACAGCCCACACAACTGCCAGAGCCAATTCCTTAAAACAAGTGTCTAGCCTATCGGTTGTTTCTCTGGAGAACTCAGTGGACACACCAGGCCGGCCCCACTCAACTCCGGCAGACAGCTGAGCTCTGGCAAGGGTGGGCAGGAGCCCTGTATCTGTCTCTACTACAGAGAGGATCAATGCATGTCACCCTCCTGTCTCTTGGGGGTGGGTAACGATGACACCTGGTTACCAGCGGACATCTGCATCAGGGCTCAACTCCACAAAGCCTCGGAGGCTCCTGAAGCCCCTCCCCCCATTTCACACCAGGCCTGCCATTTTCCGTCAAGGAAGCAAATGGCCCTTGATCAAAGGTACATGGAGTCAGCCGTGCTCTCTTCGCGGACAGCACCTGCCAAACATGCCACCGTGGATCCGAGAGGAAGACAAGGATTAGGAGACTGACTTCCCTCGGTGGCCACCACCAAAACACGTCACAGTTTGCTTCAAAAGCTGGAACTGCCTTTGAAACTCCTGTGACAGGAACATTCGGAACAACCCTAGAATTTTGTGAGGGCCTAAGAAAGGAAGGTAGCAAGGTTACCCTTGTTCCCTCACAAGAAAACTGATCAGTTCCTCCAAAAACGATTGCATTTCCCAGAAAAGTGACCCACTTTTGCACCAAAGAGGAACGGCCAAAGGGCCTGTCCCCGTCAGCCGGGCTGAGGAATGTGGGAAAACCTTCCTGGGAGCTCTGTCCTTCTTGGGGACCCAGCCCCTTGGCCAGGCTCGGCGTTCCTGTCCCGAATCCCTGTGCGGACCTCCTCAGGCTGGAAAGGCTGGCCCACGGCCCCAGCCAGGTGGCAAGTGGATGCTGGCTACTGATGGGAAAAGAAATGGTGTCCACTTCTCCTGCAAGACAGCAGGCTTCTCCTATTTACATGCGGGGAGAGCACCACGGGAACAAAAGAAGGTTTTGTTTCTGCGACACCATCCTCACATCCTCGCTCTGTCTCCTCCTGAGGCTGCTAAATCCAGGCTGACAATTTCTGGAGCTGGTCATAGGCCAGGTTCCAGAAACAAGGGATAGGGCATGGCTCACTCTGCTCATGGCTGGCTGGAAATCACCTCAGTGCCCTTTGTCCAAAGTCTTCTTTCCCACTCTCTCCCACAGGCAAGGTCTCTCTTACACACACACACACACACACACACACACACACACGCTGATGTATTCTGGGCAGCTAGCCTTGGAAGAAGTGCTAAGTACTCTCAGTGCTCACAGCACGACGACCAGTTAACGAGCATGGAAACATTCTATCGGATGGATAGGTTTACCTGTGAAATACGGACACGTAACCATCAACTGGCCGGGACGTGGCTATCCTGGACCCTTTGACAGCATTTTCTACCAAGGTCCTTCCGTCCTCTTGGGACTCTAGGAATTACTGCCTTGCTGGGCCTGCCTTGGCTTGAATTCCATTTAAAGGACCGGCATCATAGCAAGATTCAACACCAGAGTTACCGTTCCCATTTTCCAGAAGCAGCCAGATGCACCGAGGTCATGGACTTCTCGGAGCCGGGGAAAGCTCTAACACCTGTGGTCTCCCTGTTTGGCACGTCAGCCTCACCTCAACATTCCCACTAAGGGACTGTGACTTGGCACCTTCATCAACTACAAGTTGACGCAATGATTTCCAGCGCTTATAAAACATGACAATTATAAAAAGCGCGTTTAGCATTAGATATATATGTAGCAAAAGGGGCCTATTATAGTTGCAACAGAGTGGAAAATGCACTGGGTGTGGAGTCAAACACCCCTGGTTTGAATCCAGTTACTTTAAGCTGTGATCTTGACTTAGCCAGAAAATGCTCGAGCCTCGGTTTCCTCTTCCATCGAATGGGGACGAGCACTCCTCACAGGGCTCCTTGGAGGACTGATAGCTCACTAGATATAAAAGGGCTTTGTACATGATACAGCACTGGCAAGTGTGTATCCTCTTCTTATGATCCCACGTCAGACTGTGCAACATTTAAAAGACATTATCCTGGGGCGCCTGGGTGGCTCAGTTGTTTACGCGTCCGACTCTTGATTTCGGCTCAGGTCATGATCTCAGGGTCTTGGGATCAAGCCCCACCTTGGGATTCTCTCTCTCCCTTTCCCCCTACCCTTCCCCCTGCTCATGCTTTCTCTCTCTCTCTCTATAATGAATAAATACATTAAAAAAAAAAAAAAAGAAAGAAAGAAATTATCCTTTCTTTGTCCTGAGATTTTACATTCTTTCTGGATATATCTGGGATATTATATCATAATTAAAATCAACTTTACTTTTCAAACCCACAGCTGATGAAATGCTTTTGAGTGTCAGAGACTATTCTGCATTTGATAACACATTCTGCTGTGACCGGCATATCGTGACAAACTCAGGAAAGTTAATACTTAGGCATGCCATCAGAGCAGGGTTGTAAGCGTAAGTAAAGACGAGAAGAAACAGCGTGGTGCATCAGAGAAGGGGACAGAGGAGGGAGGAGTGGGGGGGGGGGTGGAGGCCATATGAAGTAGACCCGTTAGCCAAGTCATACGGCTTGGACATAACGCTGCATTGCCTGGCCACTAGTTGACACTCTCCCTCCATAAAAACATAAGACAGCATTATTTTCCAGGCAATAAAAACCTCAGAGATGAATTCTGCCATATGTGGGCATGGCCCCCCTCCCACAGAGCCCGTGTGCCTGGGAAATAGAATCGAACACCACATCTTCAAAGAGAGTTCTTGGTAAATATACCGAGGTTTTACAACCTCTATCCTCAACATAAACCACTGGAGAACACATTTTCTCAGCTTTGCCCCGTGTTACCGTTCCATGGCCTTGCTTTCTGAAACAATCTTTGGAGGAGTGTGACTCATTTCCATTTGGCCTGATCAAGGGATAGAAAAACCAGAAGTCCCGGAGAACAGGAGTCGGGGGTCGCCTTACCTTGAGCCGTTCACCTGGTTAGGGTTACATTCCATCTTGATGGTGACCCTGGCTGGGGGTTGAGACAGCCAGTCTTGCTGAGGGACGCGGGGGCTCATCTTGGATGTCTGTCCATAGTCGCCGGAGGAGGACGCGGTCATGTCTGTCTTGGTCAGGTGTGGCGTCCCGTAGGCACACTCAAACAATGACTGGTCCTCGCTCACAACCGATAACGCTTCCTGAATGCCCAAAGAAACACACATTCAGGACACGCCGAAGGACAGTCATGCTTCAAAGAGCTGCTGACTTTAGAGTCATTTCTAACTGGGGGCCACAGTTTAGGGAGCTTTCATGGTATATCCAGTTCTATGTCTGAGGAGGAAAAAGTAGCTGGTTTTCTTCCCTCCAGACTCTTAACAGTTGGAACCAGCCGGCCCGGAAAAACTTTCCTGCAGGTCTCCGAGCATCTCCAGCTTGACTGCAGCAGTGCGGATAATACCCACTTTAATCTCAACTCAAGGAAGTTGAATTTCAAAGGTCTTAGAAGACATCCAATTGCATGTGTCATTATTTGACAAATGCAATCTATAATTCAAGCAGACAGGGTACAGAATGGTCATGGAGATTAAAAAAAGAAATGGGATGGGTAACACCTAAGAGTCTGGCAAAACAGCCACATTCCCAGGAGATTTAAAAGAAGACGCAGTTAGAAGAAGAAGAGTAAGGGGACGTGGAGCCCCGGAGGACAAAGGTACAAAGATACGAATTTTTCCACTTCGAAGTTATTAGCTGAAATAGAGTTTCAAGCAGTACTTCCATGATGGTGAACATCTGGATGATAAATGAACCAGGAAAAAAAAAAAAAAAGCTGTGAATTATCCAGATGCCTCCAAATACCAGGATGTTTAAAATATCTGGATCACTGACTAGCTCTTTTTCTCCTTTATTTTCTGTTCATATCTTTGGTCCTTTGCATGATTTGGTGAAAAGACAACAAGATTCCTCATTGTTGTATCATCAGTTCTTCTGGGGCTTTAAGTCCCACAGGTGGTTAGCCTATGGCTACGCTTATATATTCTATGGCCAAATCAGCAAAGGCAAATCAGATTTGTAAATTTCTTTTTTTTTTTTAGATTTTATTTATTTTTCAGAGAGCGAGCGAGAGAGAAACAGCATGAGAGGGGAGAGGGTCAGAGGGAGAAGCAGGCTCCCCGCTGAGCCGGGAGCCCAATGCGGGACTCGATCCAGGGACTCCAGGATCATGACCTGAGCCGAAGGCAGACGCTTAACCATCTGAGCCACCCAGGCGCCCAGATTTGTAAATTTCAACCACTTGAATGATATACTACTGTAGCAGAAGAACTATAAGACGATCCAATTTTGGTTTCTAGCACAGAAAAAAAAAAAAAAAACCCGCGTGATAGCTCATTTTTATTTTATCCCTTTGGCATCCTCAGTATGGCTACTAACTGGTGAGAAGCAAATGCTGCTCAGGTCATACTTTAAAAAAAAAATGAAAATTTTGATGCTGGGGGGGGGGGACTGTGGAGAACTTCAGTTCAAACTTCTCATCCCCAAATGAGAAAATATGAGCTCCAGAAAGGTCCAGAACTCACCTTAAAGTGAGCTGTGGAATTAGGGACACGTCGGACTGGTGTTTTATCACTCACTCCCTCAGACTACGAAGATGCCTTTCTTACATTTCTTGGTTTGGGATATTGTTACATTAGCACTCCCTTCTCCCTCTTCAAGTTGATATTTAAATAAATAAGGACGCTCCCCTTTAGTCACAGAGCCTTACGAAGCAGCATTTCTAAGATACAGACCTCCCTTCTTACACAGGAGTAGCAGGATCCTTAGGGAACACACGCAATTTCACAAAGGACCCCTCCAAACCCGGTGTGTACTCTGCCACTTGGTCCCCTGCCTACCCAAGGACTAACTTCACAAGTACGTGAACTTCATTACCAGAGGCCTTGCGCTAAGAATCGGTGAGTAGGAAGAACCACAAGGCACAAACAGGGCTCTGGCCCCCAGAGTGGTGGCCAGGTGCTGTGCACACATAACACCCCGCCACCCCCAACTTCTTAAAAATCCCTTGAATCACAGCGTGTGACACTTGGGACAAGAGTAAGCTGGCGGTTGAAACAGTAACACAAAACATACAAAAGGACAGGTTGTGCCAGCCAGACAGCCAGAATCAGACGCGAGGAAGGGAAAAATAAAATCCTAACTAAGGCATCTTTGAATACAGGGCAAAATCAAACAGCAACCACAGAGAGCAACAATACGAGGCAGGAACACCGAAGCTCAGTGTGTAGCAATGGGCACGGGAGGCGTCAGGACAACATGAAGACATGGCTCTCTCTCCTGGTCACAGGGGGAGGGAAGGAATCTGAGGCATCTAAACTTCCAGACGTGGGTGTAAACGTGAAATCAGCATCACCGCACGGACTTAGTGCAGGAGTGCTCTTTAATAAAGACATAAACCAAAGCTTCTTATATAATGCTTGCAGAACAGAGTCTCCCTTCCCATAGCAGCGCTGCACAGAGAGGTTTCGCACACTCAGAATGGGAGACAAGGCTGACAGCCGCCCCCCACTCCCACCTGGTCCCGCAGACTCCCAGCCCCGCTCCGGGGGGATAATACACTACGTCATGTTAGCGTTGGCTCGCCCGTGAAGAGAAACATGAATAAATGTGCAATTGATCTCAGAACTTGGAAGAAACAGGGGAGGTGTGAGGGACAGGCTCAGTTTTAAATTACAAGTGAAAAAGAAAAAGATTTTCACAGCAGGAAGAGTCACAACGTCAGAATATTAGTAGACCTCCCAAGGTAAAAGCAGGGTATTCGTGCAAACCCTTCCAGGGACCAAGCAAATGGAGAATGAGGTTTAAAAAGTGGACCGAAATCGGAGAACTAAGACAAGGCTCCAGTATGTGTTTGGAGGGTGAGGAACCCATTCCCACATCTGGCAAAGCATTATTTCAGCACATGGTTTTCTAAAGAAAGAAATCAAAGTTAATTGAGATCGATTTAGGGGGGAGAAAAACGTACAAAGCTAAAGATAAGGGAGACACACATCTTTTCTTCATAGCTTAAAATTCTCCTCAAAGGGAACATTGCATAAAAAATGAGAAAGGTGATGTGATTCAGAATATCAAAGGTTGCTCTTGTTCACTAGAGGAGAAAGGGCCCACAAAGTGAGGGAGCTTCAGGATAAACATCTCAAGAAGAGTGAAAGATAATCCACATTCTGGAAAGATAGAGCAATTAAAAAAAAAAAAAAAAAGCATGCCCCAAAGTGATTATAACTAACCCAAGAATGCTGAACACCTAGAATTAAGGTACAGGTCAGGAAAAGGAAACAAAATCAATCTCTTTCTCTCTCTCTCTCTCTCTCTCTCTCACACACACACACACACACACACGCGGGCGCACACCCATGTAGCCCATTTTAACAATGCGGGGAATAAAAAGAAGCCGGAGGGTGATTTTCAGACCTACTTCAATAGGATAATCACTAGAATTAACCGCTGCTCTTCAGAGGCAAGCAAGCAGTAGACGCCAAAGAGCAGCAGAATCTCTTTGTTCATCCATTAGACTTAGCTATAATACGAGACGCGGGCTTCATCATCCCTTTGGTTCGATATGAATGACAAAGCCTACTGCATAGGATTCTCCCGCCCCAGCAGTTCTGGGACTTCAAAGCAGGAGAGAATCTCGCCCAGTAGGATTAAAACCAGAACGGAGCTCTGAACGCAAGCTGGTAACCAGGAACACATGACTCCCTCAACTCCAGCTCAGCAGGGGACTTCTGGCCTTGACTGACGCTGTCCCTACTTCCCTACCTGCCGCCTGGCTTCCCTCCTCATCCGTGGCCACCTCACCTACCTACCTGACTACCTGCCAAGGTGCTGGCTGATGCCTGAGTTAACATATATAGGTTATGCTCTCAGAACCTTCGGCCAGGCGCAGGATGGGGGAAACTGCTGTGGTTGCTTTATAGCAGAGAACTCAAAACAAAAAAAAAAAGTCAAAACCTGGCAGGAACGTGGCATCATAATTTAATATGCCTGCCTCTATGTTACTATAAAAAGACCTGAACTTTAGATTGGTGTGTGTTAGTGTGCAGGGGTGTTTTTTTCTGTAGCTCCTGGAAAGTTGGGATAGTCCGATGTGGCAAGTGGCAGACTACCAATGTCATTTTTTATGAACTTATGAGACATACATAAATTCTAAGCAAATTGCCCCCAAACTAAAGGTGCTGATGTGTTACTGCTAGAGTGTTTATTATTTCATATGAATACTGAATACACCAATAACATACGAAGACCATTCCTTTGGATCTTGGTCATGGGACAACCGTCGACGGATAGTTCCAGAAAATGGGGGAGTTCTCAAATAGATGGTATTTCATAGTGTGAGACAAAAATTTGATTTATTTTCAAGGAACTAGTTGTGGGTACAGCAGAGGATCCAAACGCTGAGATTAAAAAGATAGTAATAAAAAGTCAAATGCACTTTGTAAGCACACTGACATTTTCGGCAAAAGATGTCAGGGATCCTGAAGCAGATGAATTCCTTTCTGTAACAGATGAATATTTTTGAGAGCCTCCTATATTTCAAGGAGAAGAATTAGAAAAATGGGGTCTGGGCTCCTATTTGCTTCTACTTCGTGATCCCCCATGGTTAAAAGTACTATATTGCTAATCCAGAGAACCCAACGCACTTAGATGTCCCTGAAAACCGGGCTTGATGTGGAAGCGAGTCTCAGAATGATCAGCTCTTTCACAGCTGGAGCCAAGTGAAGCCCACAGAGGGACACGGTCCTTCCATGGTTTTCAAAAATTCAGAAGACAGCCAGAACTCAACGTCTACAGAACTGGATTCCCAAACCCATCTCCAGCCTCCTCAAGTGTCATGCGCCTCCAGTAGTTAGGAAAACAAGTGGAAAAACTAAATGGAACAAGCACGCTGAGTAAGATGATGGTCATGCTTTAGAAAACATTCTTAAAGAAGTCCTTGTTGTCACAACACAGTGTCCACTCCAGGAAGCCATGTCATCTGAAATCAGGAGCCTGCCTCTTCCACTTGGCTTCTCAGCACATTAGCACCCAACACAAAACTCTTCCTTAAACTTCTCCCATATAAAGCCAAGGAGAATTTGGTGCACCACATAACTCCACACCCTGCCATGAGTAAGAGATCTTTTAGCCACTTTCTCTGGACTCACAAACAGCTGATCCATCACAGAACACCCAGGTTTCCCTGTTAATGAAGTGCTTTGCATGCATTTCTTTTTAAAGCCTATGTCACTGACTTTAAGATACACCATTTTCCACAGTTTCCCAGCTCTGAAATCTGGATGCATCTTACAGTCAATGGTGTGCCATACTTTATGGGCAGCACGTCTTCTCCTTGGTGGCGGATGAAATAATGGTTCACTTTATAACCAGTGGCATCTTAAATCTATGAAATATGGTCATTCGGTTTTGACAACAGTCCCATAAAGTCAGTCGTCATTCCTGGATGAGAAAGCACGATTGAGAAGAGTGACGTCAATCGTGCGGACTAGATAGAAGCAGGGTCCAGAGCTCTGTGTGGCATCCCTCCATAAGGCTTCACCCTCGCCACTGCCTGGACCTTATGAGAAGGAAGGAGAGGTCAGGCTAATGGAGGTCACGTGCAGAGGGCTTCCTGATCCAGTCTTGTCAGGGCCATGGAATGAGCAGAGCTGTTATCATAGATAAGAGATGGAACCATCTAGAAAGAGACGTTGTAGAAGGAAGAGGTGGGAGAGAGTGAGGCAATAAATGCCCAGAATCCCAGGATTTAGGATGGAATTGAAGTATCAGCAGAAGATGGAAATGAACCCTCTAAGTCCAACAGACTCTCCCATGAACTTACAAGCTACGCAGCAATTAGGCCCCAGATAGGTTTCAGTATTTCTTACATAATCAACAAATCATAATCAACATATTACATATGTAATCAACATATTACATAATCAACAGCTGTTCTTTTCTTTGGTCAATCAGATTATTCAGACTCAAACTGATGGTTGTGTATTGGAATGCGTTCATCGTAGGTGGATGCCTGACCTCTCTCAGCGAATAATACACAGGAAAAATAGGGCAGGTGGGAACACCATTTATAAATATGATAGAGCCAACACCACTTGGTGGCCTTAAATGGATGTCTGCAGACCTAATGATATTGGAAAACTATTTATTAGGTTGTCTCAAGCTTGATTGTTTATAGCTTCTCTTCGAGGCAGACCCCATGCAGTGGATACTTTTGGAAAGTCACCTCCTACTCACATTTGGGAGAGAAAAAAGCAACACAAACAGAACAGACAATGCACCTAGGGGAGACCCCTACCCCCCACCATTCACCCAAAACCACACACCAACCGCTCAGGAGTTTTTATTCTAAACATGTGTGTTTTTGCATTTTTGCATTCAGATACAGCCAACATATCATCTAATAAGAAACTTCATCTGACCAGTGTATCTTTTCATTACAACACACACACACAAAAAGCCAAATATTAAGTTACTCAGGACTTGTCAAGCTGGGCGTGAATCACACTTGCCCTTTCTTAGTATTCTTTTCTTTTAACTCTTCAGCACGGGAAACATTAAAATCATAGATTAAATGCAGCATCTAGCTTTGTGTCACGTTTTTCTCATTTAACACGTTGTTATTTCAGTCCTTCAAAAAATATAAAAAATCTTGGAGTAACCTCAAAGGAAAAAATGCACGTAGGCAAACAAAGTCCATTTAAAGAGCGTATTTCTCCAATATGGTATCGTGACAGTCTCGGACAAGATGACAAAACACAACGTTAGCTCTGCGCTAGGAGAACGAGACATGGGACTGGAGCAGGGATAAGGAGATACATCCAAGTGTGCGGACACACGCTGACACACACTGATACACACCCACCTCTGTCTACAATCCATCTATCCATCCATCTATCATCATATTTACTCAGAGAGCACTTGAGGGGACCTTCACCTATTCCCCACACTCACTGGGACAGATGTTGCCTAGATGATACAGAGAACCTGAATTCTCTCCTTTCCATCTTTCCTCATTTCTTCCTGCTTCATCCTAGAAGGTCCTTTCCCTCTGCTCAGTATATCCCTCTGGAAAACAATGAGATGAAGATGGGCCCCCTGATGACTTCCTGTCCAATTTCTCTGGTCTGAATTCACAGGGTGTCTCCTTGGCTCTGGTCAGGCCGAGGAGGCCCTGGAATTACCTTTGCTTAGATACTTCTCCCGCAACTCCTGCATTTATTTATTTATTTTTTTTTTTTTTTTTAAAGATTTCATTTATTTATTTGAGAGAGAGAGAGTGAGAGACAGAGAGCATGAGAGGGGGGAGGGTCAGAGGGAGAAGCAGACTCCCTACCGAGCAGGGAGCCAGATGCGGGACTCGATCCCGGGACTCCAGGATCATGGCCTGAGCCGAAGGCAGAACTCCTGCATTTATTAAAATATAAGCATTTTCAGGGCAGGATCCTTTCTGCATGTGTTACTAGCATCAGAAAAACACCACGTTTGCTGCTGTTCCTATTAACCATTAAAGTCATGAAATCCTATTATTACAGCCCCAACATGACGCAATAAGTAGGATCCAAAAACATCTATCATATCACAACAAAAGACCCACGCTTAGGAGATCATTGGGTTTTGCAGCCAGTGACCAGGAACCCAGAAGCTGTGTCACTGGTAATATGTCCGTAGTCACCCTCATGGAGCACATGACCGCACAGGGTCTTGCCTTAAATCTGTGCAGGCATAAACTGGGGACTCTATGTAGCTAGGAATATACAAATAAAATAAGGCTTCCTGGAAAATGAGAATTCCAAAGCAAGGAAGAAGCATTCACTGGGGCCTGGAGTTTTGCAGAAAAATTTCCAAGAAAGAGTAGTTCTATCTCACACAATGAAAATGAGCTTTCAATGAACCTGGAGCAATTAGAAAGCCAGCAAACATAATTTTAAAACAACTTCTGTTTACTTGCTCGGTGAAGCGCAGGATGCCCTTTCGAATATTTGAAAGGACAGCAAAAGGAGACTATTTCTCCCAGCAATCAAAGGGTGCACAGTTACAGATGTGCAAGATGAGTGTGTCCCAGAGACCCACCACGCAGCTTGGGGCTGGTGTTAACCACACTGTGCTGTCAACTTAAACATTTGCTATGAGGGTGCATCTTATGTTAAGTGTTCTTATCATACACACAAAAATAAATAAATAAAGAGGGAGGAAGGAAACTTGTTGAGGTGATGGATGTGTTTATGGCCTGGATTGCGGTGGTGGTTTCATGGGTGGATACTCATCTCAGACTCATTAAGTTGTATACATTAAACACATATGGCTTTTTGTGTGTCAATCAAGCCTCAATAAAAAGGTTAAAAAAAAAAAAACTAAAGGAACAATATGTAAGTGATGTTAATAGCTTCTTTGTTCTCCTACAAAGAAATGTATTTCTTTCCCCCCCCCAACAGGTTTCTTTCCTTCTTTAGAGATGAATAAAAAGTGTGAAAACATGTGTGGAAGCATCCTGTTTGTAAGTTTTAGGTGGGAGTTAACGCAAACAATGCAACCACAGTCTCCCCGCCCCACACACACCCTCCTGTGCCCTTGGCTTTGTGTGGGGCTGGAGCTCCATGTTTGGTTTTGTTTTCCAAATCACCGCCATCAGAGAACACTCAGAGATTATTCATCAAAAGCCTTCATCTTCTTATCCAGTTTTTATTTTTAAGTAATTCATTTGAGATGAAAAGATTTTCTTTTCACTTTTTAAACATTTTTTTAAAGATTTATTTATTTATTTGAGCGAGAGATTGAAGAAGGGCAGAGAGAGAGAAGGAGAGAAGCAGACTCTCCGTTGAGGGCAGAACCTGATGTGAGGCTTGATCCCACAACCCACGAGATCATGACCTGAGCTGAAATCAAAAGTCAGATGCTTAACCAACTGAGCCACCCAGGCACCCCTCTTTTCACTTTTTATAACCAAATTTAGGATAAACATGAAGATGACCACAATGTAGGAAATAACCCAGTAGAGATTAGGGGCATTGGTTCTGGGGTCTGAAGACCCGAGTTTGAAGCCAGATTCTGCCCTTGCTCCCTGTGCCACCTTGGGAACTCTGGTGACCACTTTCTGCTCCAAGGATGGGAGCTTGTTGGAGATGCAGATTCTGGTCTCCAGCCCTGCTGAATCAGAGTCCACTCCGTAATAACATGCCACGTGCACTGGGGATATTGCATACTTGCATATTCAAGGGCAAAGAGAGATGCCTCGCTCTTGATGGAGGCTCAATTTCTTCAACTACAAAGACAGCGTTGATAACAGCTGCCCAGCTCCCAACCAGGTCCATGTTAAATGGACCAAATGAGCCAGCATATGTAAAAGGTTTTTAAAATCTTAATGTTGTACTTCAATTATTATCACATTACAGAAAGTTGATGTGCCTGACCTGAATTCTCCACATGGTTCATGGTTTGGACTATCCATTTCTAGTCATGTTGTTCTAGCAAGTCAGATGCCAGAAAAGTATGATTCTCTTATGTGCAATTAGTCACTTATCTTTTTAAGTACTATGTTTAAAAGCCAGGTACCTTTATCTAACATGGGTCAGAGAATAAGCGAGCACCTCTGCTTTTATTGTAAAGAGGACATGAGTCACTTTAGCCCCGTTTAACCTTTTTGGTTCCTGATCAGTGCTTGTAGCGTTTTTGGTTGTAATTCTACATTAGTTTGTTTGATATCAACTAAATATAAGTTTCATATGAGAAAGTATCTGGATCCTCTGGTCAAAACTGTAGCTTCAACTACTGGTACATCCCTTGGCATGCTGTTGGTATTGTCTATATGAGAGGATGGATGGATGGATGGATGGATGGATGGATGGATGGATGGATGGTTGGATGGATGGAGACCCCATGTTCTTATAACATAATCCCTAATTCTTTCCCTAGAATAGCCCATGGCACACAGTTGATGTTCCTCTAACTCCCAAAAATGTCTTCTCTTCCAGCATGTGGGATCCCTGATGCTTTCTATTTTAACTTTCCTTAAAACCTCATGGGTTTTTAATAAACTTGTACAAGGATGTGTTTCTACAGCAGCTTGGCTAAGAAACTCATGGGACCATGCTATCCTCATTTTTGAAGCTTATTTGCCAGGTTGGAATGATTCAGGTTTCAAGAGGCACACAGGACCCTCAGAACAGCACCCACAGTCTTTCGCATTTTTCCTCTGTTGGAACAGTCTATTTCTGAACACTAAGGGCGGGACAGCCTATCATCCCTCTCATCTTCAGAAGGAGCTCCATGAAAAACAGGCGGCGCTATGCTTGGTCTTTTCAAAACACACATGCGTATGCTAAAAATACAGTGCGCTGCACATCTGGAATTGGTCTCATCCATGAATCTCTGACACATGGATTCATTGTTTTCGATAAAATTCCAAGAATTTTATTCATGAGAAAGTTCTGGCACAATGGAAAACCCGGGCGAGCACAAGCTAGGAGCAGCAGATGTCCCGGCCTCCGCCCACAGCGCTGCTGGCTCAGCTCATTCTCGTCGGGTTTCGCTCTCGTGCCTTCAAACTCCCAATCCAAACTTCCTTACAAAAGGGAGCAGTACAGCAGCCTTACTTTAAAAACAAAATGGAGGCACTTGCTCCCAAATGGGTGTGTGAGGGCAGATCTGACATGCACGTGTCAGGAGGGGCACGTCGGGGTGTAAAAACAGCAGCAAGAACGCAGGGTCACTGGGTCCAGACACATCTGCTCCCTCAGCGCAGCTCAGGCCTAGGGCTGTGACTCTTAACCCCCAAAATGAGGGTCTGCTCTTCTGAGGTTTCCTAAGGTCCCTTCTTGCACCAAAATGAGATCTATTTTATTTAATTAGTGACATACTCTTCCTGCCAGGTCCAAACTGCAAGCTCCACTTTCTCTATCTCCGAGCAGATGTGGAGACGTGGCCATGGGGGAGGGGTGGTGGCGGGGGATCTACCCCCCTGTGCTTCGGGTGCCAAAAAGGTTTTATAAGTTCATCTTAGAGGTTAACTATAGGCTCTGTCCGTGTTGTCCCGGATTGTCATCTCCCATGTCCTGTGGATATTCTCTTCCTTGCTCACCATGAGAAGGTAGGCAAGACCCTGAGAGCTCACTTCATGTGTTTAGGTGTGGTTAGGACCTAATCTCCTTCGTGAGAACTCCGGGGCTGCTTGGCACATAAAGCACAGCAGTAATAATAAAGTATGGTTCTACTGACCAAGGTCTGCAGAAGCCAGGACGATCGGGTGAGGGAGGGAGCACAGGTATGAAGCCCCCCCCACCACGACTCATAAGGTCCAAAGACCTCCTTGTTTCCATCCCCATCCCCATCCCCAAATAATTGTTGGCACAGACTGCACACCATATAAAGCAGAGTCGAACATGGACACTTTCTCTCTCTTAGACACCAACTCCCACTGTGGACGGAGCCAAGCCCTCACCCACTGTGAGGGTCCCCTCCCTGCCAAACTTCTGCTTCGGCTCTGTGAATGATGACGCCGCCCTCCCCGGGGCCGGGAGGCGAAGCCTGTGCTTTGCAGAAGATTTTCCAGGACATAAATCTACCCTTGTTGCTGCCCAGGAAGGAGACCAAGTAGCCAGGGTATCATAACCTTTGTCCCTTCTCTGGGCCGAGCTCATTCTTCTCCCATGATGTAGCATCGAGCACCAGGGAGTACCCCGCCACTGGAACACTTTCATGCACCAACAAGCTGGTTGCCAATGAGACTTGAATTTTACAACTCTGGAGGCGTTGATCTCAAAACCTAATACGTTTGAATTCTTCATTGTAAACTCGTCCAACAATTTCAAACGACCCCTACATATATCATAACTCACAGTGCTCTCTTAGAGTCTAGCTTGAGCCCCTCTGTAAATTGGTCTACTTAGGAAGTCAAAATCACTCTTTAAAACTCTGCAGAACAGCAGGTGGCCTAAAAATTTTCATGAGACCTACGCAAGGATCTAAACCTCGGCTCTTGGATTGCCTCCTTATTTGGGACCTCCTTACTTATTGCACGAACACCCATGGAGAAAGCAGAGCCACTGATGTCCATGTGTACCCATCTTCTCCATGAGAGAGAGGAAGTTTCCAGTTGTACAGGCCCACGCTGCACAAAGATACCTCCTGGCTGGGTGAGGGGTGGGCACCTGCCTGCCAAGCCCTGTGGCCCATGCAGAGCTAGCTCCCGTCAGATGGGTGGGGTTTTCTGTGTTACTCACAAACCTACTTTGCAGAACCAGCCTATGTGTATATCGCACATGGCTCAGTCTACTTAAAAAGGGCGACTTACTTAGAACAAAAGATGATTTGCCTTCCCCGTCTTCTAACTGGAAGACTCGCACTGATCACTACTATAAGCATAAGTGCACTTTAAATTAATTTAAAAATTGAAATGATGTATGCAGCGCCATGTAGCTGGAAGTCACGAAGCCACTTCTGCCCCTGTTGAATCTTACGCCGCGAGCTCCCGATCTAAAAGCGAGCAGACTGACACTCCTCTAAAGTCCCGGTCAAGACAGGCTCCCGCGGGCCCTGACATCCGAGGCTGGCTTGCTCCTAACGCAGTTGACGCTGATGCCGAATTCCCACAATCACAATGCACTTCCACAGAACTCATCCTTGCACGTGGGTCTCACTAACGTCCGCTGGATTTGCACTCATGTTAATGTCACTAACCTTCATTTTTGCTTCCAAGCAAAAGAGTATATGTGCGTCCATGTGTGTCTCGGCAGATGGAGGTGACTAAACACAGCCATCCCTACGTAAGTATTTAATGGATTCTCCTCCAACCTTGCAGTCAGGGCAGACTTTGCCCTGCCAGGAAGTGAGCTCTCTGTAGTGCCATCAAATCTATACATCCAGCTTTCCCTTCCTTACCTATTCAAGTGCAGGCAATAGACAAACTTTAGAACTCAAAATAAAAGGGCGCCTGGGTGGCTCAGTCGGTTAAGCATCTGCCTCTGGCTCAGGTAGTGATCCCAGGGTTCCCAGGATCAAGCCCTGCATCCGGCTCTCTGCTCGCCGGGAAGTCTGCTTCTCCCTCTGCCTCTGCCCCTCCCCTCAACTTGTGCTCTCTCTCTCTCGTTCACTCTCTCTCTCTTTCAAATAAATAAAATCTTTAAATCAAAATAAATAAGTACGTATTTGTAGAGTGCATTAGAACCCTGCTGTTCAAAGTCGGATGCTGGGACTGACAGCATCCGCATCCCCTGGGACCCTGTTGTATATACAGAATCCAAGCCCTGCCCCAGAGCTACAGAGTCCAAATCCCGATGGATAAGATTACTAAGGTGAACTGCACGCACAAGAAGTTCTGGGAACTGGGTTAAAATGTGGTAAGGGGTCTGAAAAGAAGGAGAAGGCAGAGCAGAGTGAGGAGGGCCAGGAGGAGAGGAGCAGACTGCTGTTTTTAATACAGAGTGGTCAGCGAGGTTCTCGTGGGGAAGGCAAGGTCTGAGCAAACTTAAGGAAATGAGGGAACAATCCAAAGGACTCCTGGGGAGTGAGCCTCCCAGGTCACTGAGGCAGAGGAGGGCTCCAGGGTTGAGGTGGGACACTCGGATCAGGAGCAGCAGGGAGGAAGTGCTGTCCAGGGGGAGGGAGAGTGTGACTACTGGCTGAGGAGGGTATCCCGGGGAGGCTGAGGTTGGGCAGAGCCGTGGGCAGGACCTGGCGTCCTGAGAGTGAAGGGGAACCAGGAAAATGTCTTCTTTCCTGAGATGTATATTAGTTTCACCTTATAAGGGTTCTGCAAAGAAAATTCTTTCTATCTTTTAAGTGCTATTATTTTCAAAACTAAATGTGATTAGAATGCATGCATTATGCATACCATGTGGACACCAAGAGCCACACCTAATAAGACATGATAGCCGTCCTTTGCCCCCTGTGCGATGGGAACTTCCAGGCATCATCATATACAGAAACTCTGGGAACTCAGGATGCGTGCTTTTCATTCAGCCGGTACGTGGCCAGGACCATTTTTGTGCAACTTTGCCCATATAGAAAATACGTCGTTGAGGCTTCCCCGCATCCTGGCCACCTCCTATAAAGGGCAGCCCTCAGGGAAACCAACCACTGGCAGTCAAAATCAACGACAGCACCGAAGTGTTCCCCGGTCCTCAAGTCGAGGCTTAACCTGGGGGCTGATGCTGTAAGGTGTGCAGGTGTTAACAGCTCTAGATGGCGAGCAAGCTGCAGACGGCAGGTCTTACTTCCACTCGGCTCACCTCATGCCCCAGCAAAAGCTCCAGAGCCAGAGAAGGGATTCAGGTGACCAGCTATTTCCTCTTTAAACAAAAGGATAAACCTGCTTTAGGACAGAAGCTTTCAGAAGAACGGTTTCTACTCTGCTTGCCTATCGAGAACCCCGAATTCTCAGATCTTTATCAGTGGAACGTGCTTCCTCGTTGATAAAGGGCGATGCCCCTCTTGCTAAGGAATCTGAATCCAGTGTCCAAATTCAGTGCATAGTCTGGGTACCAGTTTCCTAAGGCTTCAAAACAAAGTAGCCCAGACGAGGGGGTTATTTTTAAGCAACAGAAATTTCATCCCTCACAGCTCTGAAGGCTAGAAGTCCAAAATCAAAGTGCCAGAGGGGTTGGTTCCTTCCCAGGGCTGTGAGGGAGGGATCTGCTCCCAGTCTCTCCCCTTGGCTTCACAGAGGGGACCCCTGTCCGTGTCTCAGACAAGTTTCCCCTCTTTCTAAGGACACCAGCCATGTCGGATTAGGGCCACCCTGAGGACGTCATCTTTACTGGACAACCACTGCGAAGACCGGCTCTCTGAATAAGGCCACGTTCTGAGGTTCCGGGGCTTAGGACTCTTAACACATGAATATGGGGGCACCATTCAGCCTGTCGCCGGCTAGAAGTTCCCAGAGAGCAGAGAATGTGTCCATTTCGTTCATTGCTGTCCCCACCCGCCCAGCAGAGTGTGAGGTACCACACTCAGCACTACAGATCAGTGGTTCTCAAAGTGTGTTCCAGGAACCACCTGGGGGTCCCAGCACCCTTCCAGGCAATCTGCTGCTCCGCCCTGTTTTCATAACATATGAAGATGTTATCTGCCATTTCCACTCTGAGCCTCTGACAGGAGTGCAGGGAAGCTATCCAGAGGCTACAGGACATGTGACAGCAGAGGAGACTGAACACAGAAGCAGATACGAGAATCCAGCTGTCTTCTATTAAGCCAGACATTAAAGAGATTTGCAAAAATATAGAACAATGTCGCTCTTCTCACTAAATATGTTTTTGGGAAATATAGTTGTTTTTCACAGAAATGTGTTCTTTACATTAACACATAATGAGTCTATTACTGTTATTTTTAAATGAATTCATAAATAAATGTCTCCAAAACATCTCAGTTTTTGTTTCTAATTCAGTAAATGTCAAGAGATATAATTCCTATAAACAATGGCTTCTTAGCAACGTCAATCATTTTTAATGATGTAAAGGAGTCCTGAAGCCACAAATCTGGGGACCACTGCTGCAGGGATTTAAACTGGCTGGGACACAGTCCATCTTCCCTGAAGTAATCCACAGTCTTATAGCGATAATGTACTTTATGAAGAAAATATTTTTAGTAGCTAAATGCTATAAAAAAAATGAAACCTGTTGGCCATTCCCATAAGTTGACAAAAGGGAGTTCTTATTTTTATTAAAAAAAAAAAAAAAGCCAATCTTGAGTCTCTGAAGATAGCACTTAGTGATGTGTTACGTTTGGAACTTACACACTTCAAAAACCAAGAGTCGGGGAGACTGGCATTTTCATGCATCCCAACGGCTGAGTGCTGGCCCCCAGACTCTCTGACACTGGACAGAATCTACTTAAGAAACGGGCTGCCCATCCCCTCCTGGCTACAAACTACCCACCCACATCTGTTTCCAGCTGAGACTTCTGGAAAGCAGTGTCTTTTGGCAAAATGGGAGGAGGTCTGTTGAGGGACCACAGACCAGCAGGAAATGAGCAGAGGCTGTAGACCACCTACCCGCTGCCAAGCTGGCTGTGGTTTTGGGGCAGAGCCAACTTGAAAAAGTGGTCCTGGGGCCATGGGGCTATAGAACCCCAGCACAGACGCCCTGCCCATCTCCTAGCACGTCCATTTTGGTGCACTTGGTGCATCTGTGGATTGGGAAGTGGCACTCTCCAATTAAGGCTAAGGACCTCTCTTTTATTTATTTTTTTTAATGACCAGGATATTTTAAGTTCTAAATTCTTCTCTTAAATACTCAGACATTGGAAGATCCTCCCTGTTTATTTCCTTGCTGAAGATGACATGTCATGTCTCATTTTAAAACAGATTCTCAACAAAATAAAATAAAATAATAAAATAAAATAAAATAAAAATAGATTCTCAAAGGCATTCAATTCAAATAACCAGTAGTTGGGCACCCACAACCACCAAAACAACCCAGTAGGCAGTGGTGGTAAGGACAGAAAGCTGGATTGTCCTCAAAATCGATTATTCTAGACAGACTGTAATTACTTGAATAGAGGGACAAAATACCCGGGGAGAATAGACGAGCAGATTCAGATTCGTCAGGACTGGGGGAATGCAGGCTCCCTGAGAGCAGGGGTTTCTTTCTTTGGTGACTTGGAAAAGTGCCCACACACAGTGCTCCCATGAGGATGATATGTCATGTAAATTCTTAGTATATGGGTGCTAAGTGCAGTGCTCGTTTGTAGATTTCTTTCATGGTGGACGAAGGAGGGAGGCAGGAGAAAGGGAGGAAGGAATTGGTGTTCATGAACCTTGAAGAATGGAGGGACTGGACAAGTTGAGATGGCGAGGACTATTTTTAGGTGGGGAACCAGTGACAAAAAGCGCAGAAGTAGGACCATCCTCTTTGAGCTGGAGAAGACCCAGGAAAACGAGGGTGAGCAGGCTGTGGAAGCTCAGATTGGATCCACAGGCTGGTCCTCATTTCTGAAGGCCCTGGATGCCCCATCCAGAGTCTTTCATTCTGCACAAAACATGGGCCTCTTACTTCCATGTTCCCATAACTATCTCTCTCCATCCTGGTCACCACTGTCACAGCCTTTCCATCAATGATATTAATCACCTCATCTAGTTTGGGATTATTTCCCTCCTATTTAGGCACACATTTGATTATGACTTAGATTAATTTTAGAACGTAATTCGTTTGTTCCGCATTAATTTCCTAAGATGGCCTCTCATGGGCTCACAGTCCTGGAAGACCCACTGCCCGATAAGAAGGGATATATGTTGGAAGCAAAAATAAAAGTCAGCAATTTAAAAAAAGCCAAGTTTGGAAAATTCTAAAGACAGGCAATTCTCCATATGATAAAATGGCACTGACAACCCAAACAGGCTCAGGGTCTATGGAGAATCAACTCATATATCTGAGCCACGACTTGCATTAGCCAACGTCACAGACAGTTAATTTCTTTGGTTTGGGACTATGGTCTCTTCTGAATGTGGGACAACTCACAACAAATCACAAGGTCGTGTGTACACTGAAAAGCAGGGCTCCTTTACAGGAATAATAATCACACTGTGTCACCCTACAGCCCCCAAATAAAGTCCAACTTCCCAATGTCTCCTGGCCCCTAGAAACCCTTAACTCCTGCTGCAAAGAGGGGTCTTGAGCTTGCTATTCTTAATGACTACCCTTGCATTCACTTGCGAACGACCTGAGCAATGAAAGTAATTCCCAATCAACCGGAAGAGGCAGGTTAACTTGGCAAGGGATGGCCAACATCATTTGACTTTCCAGGAAGAGCCTCCCCTTCTACTAATTCAAGAAACATGTGCGTGTGCTGCTGAAAACCAGGATCTGGTTCTTGGGATTACAGTCATGGAGTTGAGGACCCTGCTCCTTATCTTGATGAGGTGCCACCTTGAATTTCAGAGAGAGATCCGGCACACCACAAAGGCCATAAGCAAGAGGCACATCAATGTCAAAGCTTTTGCTGTCAATGTTTCCGAGGGTGTATGTTCGTTCAGAAGAGGGAACGAGCTGGTGTCTTGCCCTGTTGCCCCTAAACCAATCTCTTCCCTCCTCCCTGGCCCCAGGACTTCTATACATTATATGTTCCCAAGAAGGAGTCAGACACCAAAATGTGAAATCAGAAACACATTTTCAAGCAACAAGTGCATGACGCTAGCAAGTTAGGAGCAGTGGAGGCAGGTGTGTTGGTGGGGATGGAGGAGGAGAAGAGGAGGGAGGTCAGGAGGAATTCTGTGGGAAACCTGGCAGACCCACAATAAGGGGTCTTGAAATCGCCAATGTGTTCTCATCAAATTGCCAATTCCAAAGGACTTGGATCTGAGGCCAGAGAGGGCTCTGCTAATTTGCATCTTGACTTTGGGGTTTCCAAGAATTCATACTTATATCTCAGCACCCAAACAACAGAAAAGCAGGACGTGTTCAAGTCACACAATCAGTCGGTTAATTCCAAGGAAAGTCTGCATACCAAAACAAAATGTATTCTTTTCTGGCATAGGAGGAAGAAGTGAGCCAAATTAGCAAAATGCACAAGCACACTAGCAGTGTGTCTGTGCAGGGCTACACGGACCTGTCACCCACGTGTCACCCACGCACCATCCACGCACATGGGCTCCATGCACACCCAACTCGGGGTCATTCAGGCCATGGCTTGTTACCCACTCTAGGAGTCACTCAAGCCTTTGTCTTGCTCCCTCCAGCTTCCTGCCTTCTTAAAGCATTCACTGGCCATCAGCCAATGGGGGGAAAAGGTGAAATTCCACTCAATCCACGTCGTGACTTATCAGTGCTTCCAGGAAAAGGCCTGTGGTGGAGAGCCAGGGAAGTGAGATTTGTGGTTCATGCAGATCTGCACCTTCCTCATTACCCAGGAGGTCGGTCAATCAATAATTCTTATCTCCCGACTGGCATGGCCCTGCCTGGCTTCTTACTCTCTCCCGCGGGGCTGCCGTAGGGCCCTGCTGAGCTTCCATGCAGCTCGATGCAAAGGGAAAAATGTGTACTTCTCTGGATGTGGAGTCGGAAACAGGGGTTAACGTGGAATAGACACTGTGAGCTTAATTATTTTCTAACAACAAAAATTAAACTTGAGACAAACAGAGATTTCTCAAATTCCTTTAGCACCAACCTCAGTTCTTAAAGATCTTTTCCTTGACAAGGACCGTTGGAATGACTTTGGAGCTCTGGGATGCCCTAATGAGTGCAGTTAATGATGCTAAAAAAGAATGTCATGATAGAGACAAGAATGAACATTCTGAATTCCCCTTTGGCAACTGCCATCCAAGGGGATTCTTGGGAGAGGGTCTTCAGCTGACCTAACACCCCATGAAGCCACCCTAAATAAACATGCTCTCTCAGCCAAAGCGGTGTGCTCACTCTGAGAATGTGACTGGAAGGCAAGGCCTCGAGCCCCTTGTCCAACCAAAATGCAAACCCGAGGCCCCCATGGAACTGAAGAGACCCCTGGGGGCCCCCTGCCACCATAGACACGTTTCTAAGAAGAACGGTTTCAGTTCTTCTTAGAAAGCCAAGAAACGTGTGCCAAAGCTCAACCTTGTCTTCAGACTCTGGCCACACTTATTTTTAATATTAAGTCTATTCATCTATGAACTCGTTAATTCACTTATACCAAGCATTTATTGACTCGTGAGTCTGGGCCATGTACTGGGACACAACTTCAGGACCTCTCGCAAGACCCAAGGGTTCGATCTACCTGCTAATCATACGTCATTACTGTAGAAAACATTCCCATCTCTCTGAATGTCATTTCATAGAAATTCAGTCATCAGTGCTCATAAATGTCATCTATGGGAGCTGGGCTCTAAAGCTTCAAGACGATCCAGCTTTCTCAGAAAAGTCACTGAGTGCATACGGATATAATTATCTGCATTCTGTTTTCCCCTAGAATCATTGTATTTATCGCTTTGAGCAATTTTCTTTCTTTCCTTTTAGGAAATATTGTGAAATATTTCCTTTTCTTTTAGGCAATATTAATTTGTAAGAAATGAGTTTTATGATATAATAAGTGACTTTTCATATTTATCTTTGAACAAAGTGAGTAATGTGAAACTAAATTTCCAGGCAGCTTGTAAGCATGACTTGCTTTTACTTGAGAAAGGAAATAAATGTACAGGCTTATTGTCAACGTTAATGAGGTAATGTTGGAGTAGGAATTATAACCCCTCATCTTCCCTCCTGTGGTGCTGCTCCTAGAGTATGTTTACACACCCAGTCTCACTTGGATCTAATATAATCTTTATACACTACAAGTATTAACACCTGCAGTAGGTTACAATGATCTCCCTCGGAATCTGTCCTTGTAAGAATATCATTTGTGGGGCGCCTGGGTGGCTCAGATGGTTAAGCGTCTGCCTTCGGCTCAGGTCATGATCCCAGGGTCCTGGGATCGAGTCCCGCATCGGGCTCTCTGCTCCTTGGGAGCCTGCTTCTCCCTCTGCCTCTCTCTCTCTCTCTCTCTGTCTCTAATGAATAAATAAATAAAATCTTAAAAAAAAAAAAAAAGAATATCATTTGTGTTGCATACAGATGTTTACAATGTATATATAACTTTGTTGCCCCTCATGGTTTCTCTGTCTGTCTCAGGCCATTAAACTGTAAGCTCCTGGAGGGCAGAGACATCTCTGATTCACTTCTGTGTCTTCAGGGCCGACCTGTCAGTCACTAAATGTGTTCATTTAGTGCAGCCTTGCTTGGTGACTTAACAACATGGAGCTACAGAGAGGCTATCTGTGACATGGGGATGCAACTGCATCCATCTGTCTCACCTGTTCTGATCTATAAAACAATCAATACAATGTTGGGCATAGAGTAAGTACTCAAGTGTTCACCGTGAGTACTGCTGCTATTCTTGTTATTTATACTAAATTGAAGTTCGTGAAAGTAAGCGAACTTGTACAGGGCGATGTGGCAGAAAGAAAGGAATATCAGGGATTCCGTGTCCTGGTCTGCAGCTTTAACTAAGCTACTAAACAAAGTCATAGGATTTTTTTTTCAAAATCATTTCCATTAATACAATTTTAAAAATCATTTACTTGAAAGGGTTCCCTGTGTGTCTTTTCTTGCCATGACGGCCTTTACCTTACTAAACACATACTGGACATTTACACACGGCAGAGCTGAGGAGACAGAAATAGGAACCCTGGCCTCCCTGTGCAGCGGCATCTCTTCTCCTCAACATTTTACATTTTATAATTCCATCGGTCACACTGTTTGATCAATGCAGCCTCATACTAGGAACCAAGTGAAAATGAGCCAGCTCTCAGCACAGAAAGAGGAAAATCAGAAGTACAGTCAACTTTGGCACCATTACCTTCTTTATATCTGTTTCTAAGAGTCTTGTTAAAATTACCTTACTATTAGTAGAAGATTCAGTTGAGCACGGTGTTGGGTGAGTTCATGTTAAGGACTCACAAGAGGTCACCACAGAAGACGGGAGGGGCTGGGTTTCCAGGGAGGATCTGTTAGGAGTCTGTTAGTTCTGAGGGGCCTTTGAGACCCTGAAAAATCTGAAAGGGGTCCCCTTTCCCGGGACGATCCTCATTTTCCACAACAGGTTTATTTAACACTAACATTTCTAAGTGCAGTCAGAAGAGGAATTGCTCTCCATCATTAACAAATAGATGGGGCTTTGATGGGGTGCCTAGGTGGTTCAGTCAGTTAAGCATCTGCCTTTGGCTCAGGTCATGATCCCAGGGTCCTGGGATCGAGTCCCGCATTGGGCTCCCTGCTCCACGGGAAGCCTGCTTCTCCCTCTCCCACTCCCCCTGCTTGTGTTCCCTCTCTTGCTCTCTCTCTGTCAAAAAATAAATAAAATCTTAAAAAAAAAAAAAATAGATGGGGCTTTGAATCACGCTGACTTTTTTTGGCCAACAAATTCTCAGACTTTTGATCTTATTATTCAATTCAGGAAAGAGGGGGATTAAATCGAATTAAGCAAGGAGGCTAAACTCATTTTTTTCACTTGCAGAAAGCTAATTATAGTTTGGTCACTGAGTAATTTTATTATCTGCCTGAGATCTTTAATTAGGTTTGATGTTTATTATGAAGCGTGGCAGATTTCCTTGGAGAAGCAGAGCTGGGATAGAACATAAGTGTTCAGTGTCACTGAACATAATCAGAAGAATGAGACATCGGTGTTTTTAATTATTCTAGCAATTCATCATTCCCTCATGAGCTCTACAGACATCGCCATTCTCAGCAGGAGGAACTGGCTGAATTCTGGGCAGATGGTCTTCTTTGTACACTTAAGGCATCCCTGGTTCTGTCTGTGAATGGCCAGAGCCCCCCCCCTCCATGGTCATGGCCACCCAAACGCCCACATGTTCCCGGGCACCCTCCCGCGTGGGAGGCAAGAGGCAGCTGCCTCTATGTGAGAACCTCGGTGTGGTCATTACCCTCCCAGCTTTCTTGTCTTTCCTCACTTTAATATTTAAATCAAGCGCTGGAACTATGTACCTGATTTCATCACTGAACTCCATAATCTCACTGTGGTCTTCCTACAAATTAACATAATTTTTACAAAATCTCTAGTGTATATGTATCACTCACTGGCATCCATGACGGCGAACTGAGCTCTAATGAATCTAGAAACCAGGGAGCTGAGGTGGTGCAGTGCCAGGGCTACAGAGAAACCCAGCATCTACTCCCGCAGGCTTGCCACGGCACCGAGGCACCTTGACCTTCCCTAGCTCGTAGTCCAGTCTTACGAGTGTACGTCAGTCCTGCGCGGTATGGGCGTGTGGCTGAGCTGACGCACTCTGACAGGCTCCCTTAAGTCCTCATATAATAGATCGGGTTCTGGCACTCCATGAAATGGATGTTCGATTAGCCGTTATGCAAAGTCATTTACTGGACTATGAGTTGAGCACTTGACCGTTTCATGAACACCTTTCGATTACTGTGTTACGTGATCCTTTCACCCCTCTGTATAGACATCGAATAGATTTTATGATGCCTGGTTTATAAAGACATGGGTTGTGTTCCCAAAGCTTAACTTGTGAGTCTGTTGCTTGTAACTTCTAACTCTCTGACTCTCCCAGAGAGACACGTTATGTTCCGGGTGAGTTGGGTGAGGCTTCCACATAAGGGGCTCATGTTTGCAGCCCACGTGGAGCTAAGCACCCGGTGCAGGGCTCCTCAGAGAGAGCCCGAGGCCCAAGTTGTGGGAGATGGAGCTCTGAGAGTCAGGAGGGAAAGGAAAGAAAGCAAGCCTTTTGAACAAAGACGTTCCTAAATTGCAATGGCAGGGGGAGGAAAGAAGTCTCAGCTACTAACGCAGCTTCTCTTTCTCATGACCTTGGGAGGAAGTAGCTCAGATGCGCAAGGCTAAGCTTGTCGGCCCTGTCTAGGTGTCCACGGAGCTCACCTCTCCTGTTTTCCCATTTCGAGGAGCCCCAGCAGGGCCCAAAGGATAAGAGCTTTGCAGCCCCGTCTCCACACTTGAACATGGCTGCTCGGGCCGACCCTCAGCTCCAGGCCAGCAGAGCCTGCGAATGGCGGGCTGCCCAGGATCTGCAGACCTGTTTGAGGTCAACTTCCTTCTGAGCTGGGGCTTTGAAGCGTGGGGCACTTTCAGAATACAGCATGGTCTACAAAAACGTACTTCAAAATGAGACGGAGGAAGTGCTCAAAAAAAAAAAAAAAAAAAAAGAGAAACAAAAAGAGTCAGAGACTCCTCAAAAGCCCACAGGAACCAACCTGAGAGAGAGTTCCCGATGCCCCAGCGGTCAGAGTTGGAACAAGCTGCACCACAAAATAAATCACAGGAGTATCGGATTACAAGTATCGGATTACAACCTGAAGTGCAAACTAAAGATCCAAATACCTCTCCTGATGTGAACAAATAAGGCAATCAAGTAACTAAACGGGGGAGAAGAGATAACTCTTCTTTAGAGAAAAATCCCAAGTGATAAACGTAGAAGGAATGAGGGAAAAAGAAAATCAGCATCAAAAGCCCACAGTCCCAGCTGCTGCAGGCAAGGTGTAGGGACAGGCAGCCAGCACTTTAAAGAGAAACAGGGTATCTGAACACCCTCCAAGTATCTCCTGCAAAATGTGTATTGATTACTGTTGTTATACTGATATACGTCCACAAAATCTTTGACACTTCTGGAGCTTAATTCCCCTCCCGCGTGAGTGGGGGCTGCACTTAGTGCCTACTTTCAGTTAACTGAACTGACAAGGAATAAGTTGTAGCAAGAGGGAAAGCAGTAACTTTTTGGTGGAGAAAACCAGCAGACACCACCTTCGCCAATGATTCAGGTCAACATCACCAGCAGGAAGGCAGACTGACATCATGTATCCACCCGATCGGAGGCAATGAGATGGACACATCACCTCCTAGGTGTTTTTTCCCGAAGCACCCTCAAGCTCTGCCTACCTGGGACAAATCCCAAGTGAAGCACATTCTACAACATGCCTGACCAGTGTTCTTCACAGCCATCAGGGTCGTGAAAGACAAGGAAGAACATGACACTCTCCCAAAGCAGAAGCCAATGCAATGCGGCATCCTGTTTCAGAAAAAGGACATCAGTGGAAAACTGGGGGAATTTGGATAAAGTGTGTAGTTTCTTTAAAAGGAGGAGGTAGTGTTGTTTTCTACAAAGAATGAGTGATAAATATTTCAGGCTTTGTTGGCCATGTGGTCTCCTTTGAAACTACAGTGCAAAAGTGGTCAAAGACAACACATAAGTCAATGGGTGTGGCTGAATTCCAATAAAACCTTATATACAAAGAAAAAGCCGGGAGCTGGATTTAGTGCGTGAGCCACGCTTCCGGACTCCTGGATAGTAACATTGTATCAACGCCAATTTCTCAGTTTTGACAAAGGTACCCTGGTTATGAAAGACAATAACACAAGGGGAAACTAGGTAAAGGGATATGGGTACTCTCTGCGCTATCTTTACAACTCTTACGTAAACTTAAAATTATTTCCAAAAAAATGTTTTGAAATGAAGTAGAAATAATTGGGGGAGTTGGGTGTCATTTTTGGATGGCCTTTGTTACCCCAACTCTGAACTTTCTTCCCCCAGTGACTGTATTCAAGAATTGGTCATATGCATGGATCACATCCCACGGTCACGGCCAGTTCCATGTTTCCTGTGTGTTCTCTCCACAGAATGAGCGGTGTCAGGGTCCTTACAGCAGATGAACATGGGAACAGACTGCAAGACATGCTTCCTGAGTATGAGGGAGTCTCAGCCTCAGATTGGGTCCCCATAGGGGGCCAACAGGAGCGCCTTTGGACAGTCGCGGCCTCATGGTGCCTCTGCTCATAAAAATGGCTGAACAGATCCCACTAAAACATAGGTCATGTGCCATCCGAGACTCGGATGGCTCCACCTGCACACTGAGCAGTTAGGGATTTGTTACACATGACGGGGAGCGAGGAAAGGTTTTCCTGCAGAGGAGTAGCACACCAAGCTTGCGGAAGGTGGATCCACAGAAGGGAGGTATCATACTCATGAACCAAGAGCACAAGTTGGCTAGATCTGGTGGTGTCCACACCCCAAGGCTCCAGGAGCAGGCGCGTGGCCAGGAGAATACAGCTGGTTCTCTCGGCTGGGGCAGGAGAGTGGAGCCTGGGTCTTCTTAGTGGAGAAGGACCAAGGTCCTGATCTGGAAGCTTTAATTGCATTTCTGGGGGCATTTCTGAACCTGAAGCCTGACACCCAGGAATCTCCCTTTGGTGCACCCGGGGCTGCTCGGGTTGAGTAGGGACCTGCTAATTACCTCTTGAACGTAAATCTGTGACTCAGGACATAGTGCGGACACTGCACGGACACTCTGTACTGAACCGAGCCACCGTGAGCAGTCTCCTAAATCTGATTTCCAATCCCTCCAACCCCGCTTTGCTGTCAACCACACTCAGTCCAGGCAGGTGAGGGCTCGACGAAATAATTCATCTTTAGCATAAACTCCTTCATCTCACTTGTTCAGCTTTCCATTGTTCTTTGGGATGCTGAGCCCCCCCTTTTTTATATTAACATGATCTTACATTCAATTCTCTATATAAAACCATTCTCTCTCTCTTTTTGAAAAATACTTTAAATAAGAAAACATTTATTTTAGATACCAGTGAGTGGCGAAATAGGAATGATTCAAACTTAATCCTGCCTTGACGTATGAGAAACTGACTCAAATTTGGGAGTGTCAGAAACCAAGAAGTGCTTACAAATACCCTGGAGGAAATGTGCTTCAACTCCGTGGCCACAGAGAAAACAGTCCAGGTGGGAGGTCATGGGGAAGATGGGGTTTGGGGATGCTGCCATTTTGTGAAATGAAGCTGTATTTAAAGGCATGAAATCGATAACATTTTAAAGTTTACTTAAATCCTACCTATGTTAAGTGGGTGGGTTTGGAACTAAACAGGTATAAATTTTAAAAACAGATAGATGAGACAGAGACAGATAGATATGTAACCTCAAAGAAGGAAGTTGGGAAAATGAGCCTAATGGCTTTCTCAGATGGCATCAGCGTAGGGCTAGGCTACAGAAGAATGGCTAGAAGTCTACTCATGAGCAAATCTGTATTTAAGGAGTGTTTCCTTCCCATAAGCAGGGAAATGTAGGAGGGCAATTCTTGTTGATGTGAGTCACCAACTGAGTCATTGTGAGAGGCAAGCCCCATTGTTGGTCCTAGAATCCACTGACAAAAATGGCCATGCCTGAGAATTTCCTGTCACTTCTCTCAACCCAGTGGTCCCCAAAGCACTCATGGCTTGTGTATTCCTTAGAAGGACGCCTCTGGGAAACGGTGAATGTCTCAAGGGGAAAGCCAAGAAATGGGAATCCATTGGGTGCCATCTTCCCAAGTGTTCAGACGTCCCATTATCTGCACGTTGGCCGAGCGTCTTGGGCTATGCCTTCTTCTTCTCGCCCCAGGTTCTCTAGGGTCACAGAGCCCCTTTGGGTCCCCAAGTGGGGGCTGTGCTCTGCCGTCAATGCCACCATCTCTCCAAGGCTCAGGACAGGCTCCGCACCAACAATTCCAACCCTCATCCTGCCTCTCTTCTCCTCCTCAGCTTTTTGCCCTGAAAACCATGGGCATCTTGAGGGTTTAAAAAAATCTCATCAAGCCACGAGATAAAACACCTACTGTTACAAGGCCACAGAAAAACCAAGAGAGTCCCACCTATGTAGAAGGTGGTAACTGTCCCTTCTTTTCCACATAAAGAAACAGAGTGAAAGGGGCAGGAGTGGGGGATGGGCAGAATGGGTGAAGCACGGTGGGAGGTGCAGGCTCCCAGCTATGGGGTGAATAAGTCACAGGGTGAGAGATGCAGCAGAGGAAACAGGGTCAATGGTACTGTAACAGCGTGGGGACACATGGCAGCGGAATTACGCTGAGCAGGACAGGAGTGGAAGGACAGGGAAATGGAAAACTTAGCTTCCTCGTTTTTATTTGGAGAACATATAATAAGTCTCTAACCAAAAAAATTATCTCCAGGCTTAATGATAATTTATCCTCAGGGAGACGGATGAGTCTAGGTAAAGGAAACATTATAGACACGATAGGACTTCGTGACAATAACAGCTGTGAACAACATATCACAGCATTGCAGGATCCCTAAGTGCTTGTGTGAACTCACGCATGGAACCCACAAACAAGCCTCGGAAAGGAGGGCCTACTGTCACACCCATTGTAGGGATGGGGAAACTGAGCCTTTGCAAATTGACTAAGTTGCCTAGCGCACATCAGCAGGAAGCCCCAGCATTCTAACCCAATTGCCTCCGTCCGTGCAAAGGGCGTGTCTAACCACTGAGCACACCACACCAAATGGCCTGGGACTGAAGTAGCTGCAAAGTGGTTCTGAGACACAGGAAACTGGAGAATGCTGGAAACCAGTGCAGCCCGTGAAAAGAGACAACATATAGGACATGGGATGGAAGAAGAAGGGACGGCAACCTAAGTAATTGACGTTTTTCTCCACGCTTTTAACTCTGGGCCCCTGAAAAGGGCACCCCTCCCCCTTTCACTGGTACCCCATGGCCAAGGCATTCACCAGTCTTGTCACACCTAATGGAAGGCTGCACCGGACTCCACCTGACACAGATGAGGTCTTTGTTAGCGAGGAGGTTCATCGCACTGCTGCCTCTGAGGGATTAGGTCACAAGAGGCCACAATGCCTCGTGTGTATTCAGCTCCTCTCCCCACCAACCACACAAGTGTAGTCACTGTTCTCAGCCTCCAAGCCTGTCCCTGCCTCAGGGCCTTTGCCCTTGCTGTTCCGCTCAGCGCACAGCACTCTCCCATGGGATATGCAACCACGGCTCTCACGTTTCCTTTCTGTCTTTGCCTGACAGCCTTCCCCAGTCACCTTATCAACACTGGAGCCCCTGTAACCCCTGCCACCCTGTGTGTCCCCCACACTTTTTACTGCTGATAGATTCTATCATCACTGTCCCACTGTGCCGTATTTGTCTGTCACATCTCCCAAACCCTCTGGATCGAGACCACTGCATGAGTCCACCTGTCCTGCTTCATACACACCCCCCCCCGCCCCACACCGATGGTCACTGTGCGTGTCCAACACATCATTAATAAATAAATAAATGAGTTGATTCCCACATGCCAAATCCCAAAGGGATAACGTGGTATTGCTCGTCTGCCATGCTCCTGGAAGAATTTGAGACACACCATAGACATGAAGCTGCCTGTCATCAAATAAAGAAAAACCTGCCTGCTGTCTTTAGGCAAATACGTGACGAGCTCTCCAAAATTAAACCGAAGTCTGAAATGGGCACAGGAATTAAACCAAAGAGCCTCACTGCAGGTGCCCACTGCCACAGAAATTCAGTGGGGACGCAGCAAACAAAACCCCCCACCGCTTAGGTGGAGGGCCTTAAGAAGGAAGATCTGATCAGAAGACAGTTTTTAAAAAAATCTCCAACAGGGAACAAAGCCTGTAACATGTCATTCTGTTTTACAAGAGCAGGGTCCTGGCCAGAGAGAGGCAATTGCTTTTGCCTTGGGCCTTTTCACGGGAGTGTGGGTTTAAGTGGCCCGATTGTCCTGGCTGTTTATGAGCCCGAGCCTTCGTAACACCCCCGAAATGTGTTCTCCTAAAGATGTTCCCTGAGATATGACAGCGCTCTGCATTGTTTCTCTGCATACCACATTCATATCCCAGAGTAATCCGCCTTTCTTTTAACGGCTGATGACAGCTCCAATGGTTGGGGGAAAATCAGTTGAAGGAAAGGGAAGTCTTGTCGGAAATGAGATTAATCTTGTAACGAGTGTTCAGCTCTGATAACCCATCTGGGCACACAACTGCTTAAACCGGAGAGCAATTAACCTTCACCCGACAAGCTCTGTCCAACCGTTATAAACATTAAAGAGACAGAATCCTCCCCTCCTCCTTGTAGACTAAACAACCAGATTTGAATTCCATGTAAACGGCCTCTTTCTGCAGATGTGCGCCGATGACAAAGGCCGGGGGAGAGGCGGGTCACGGCTCTGCTCGGAACTCAGGTAACCTGGACCTCAGCTCGAGCCCCTGGAGGTCCTTAGCGTGAATAGTCACTCGGGGCATTTTTAGATAAAATCACTAGCTGTAGGGTAGTTGGGTTTAGCTGCTTTCATGCAGGAACACATGTCTGCTAACAGCAACACGACTTGAGTGCTTTTTTTTTTTCCTTTTCTTTTTCTTTTGTCCAACAGTAGAGACATTTGCATGGAGCTGGCCCCTTGCTTGCACTGGGTTCCTCTCCTCCAACCACGCAGGGTACTGCATGAGTAAATGCATCTTGTGGTCACAGAAGGGGGATTTTTTTTTTTTTTAATCTCTGAGAAGTCATTAGCTTTCATGAAGAGCAAACCTGTGATCTTGCCTTTATCAACACATGCTGTAACCGACTGGGCTAACCAAGTAGGCCACGTACAACACCGCTTGGTTAGGGTACCCTCCTGTGAAAATAACTCTCACAACACTGAAGAGAAACCTCTGACGTCACTTAACTTACCAGTCAGGCAATAGCTTTCTGGAGCATTCTTTAAAGATTTATTTTTCTTTATTTGAGAGAGAGAGAGAGAGAAAAAGTGCATGAGCCAGGGGGAGGAGAGGGAGAGAGAGTCTTAAGCAGACTCCCCGCTAAATGCAGAGCCTGAAGCAGAGCTCGATCTCATGACCCTGAGATCAGGACCTGAGCTGAAACCAAGAGTCAGACGCTCAACTGACTGGGCCACCCAGATGCCCCTGGAGCATTCTTTTATAGGGGGCCACTGGGTTGTGTTTATGGACATGGTATTAACAGCAGGCAGATAAACCATAAGGCCACTGTGCCTTAGAAGCGGCTACAGACTGAGGCGGGAACATGATATACCCCACAGAGCACGTGAACAAGAATACGTGAGTACATGTACAAAGTGATATGAAGGACAGATGCTCTGTACAACCAGCCTGTCTGCTAGTGGGCCTTCCCTCAGATTCTAAAAAAAACAAATAATAAAAGGGGGGAAATGAGAACATTCACTTAGCATGTTCTAAAATTTCTCTCTCCCAAGGTTTCAGTCCAGGCTTCACGATGGCCAAAGACAGCTCTCAAAATACTCCAGGCTGACGTTCAGTCTCATCTTACCCCTTGAACCCGGTTTCTTTTTCCAATGGGTAAGTTGTGACATTCGAGGCCTCGTGGATGTGTTTGTACATGACGGGGCTGAGCTTTCAAGGCCAGTCTCACTCACACCGGCTTCTAGTGACACAATGAGAGAGGAGTGTGGGATAAGTGCAAGCACCCTGTGGGCCATATTACTACCCCGGGGACACACTCCCGGGGACACAGTCAGGAGACCGTGCACTGCGTGATCCACAGTGCTCTTCCTGCCACTCCTGGGCAGGAGTCGTGAAGGACACCCTGAGGGACTCACCTCTGCCTCACAGGGCTTTATGTCACCTCTGCATTTGCAGTTACATGAGATGCAAGCAGAGCATTCCTTGGGTCCAGTTTTCCCAGTCGCGCTGGGAGCTTTCCCGTGTCTTGGCCAGAGGCAAGGTGGAGACGGGCTGGTCAACTTTTCATCCCAGGGGGACCATCGAGTGCCTTCCAAGTAGACAAGGGCGCACACAAACAATGTAACAAGAGCTCCTGACTGGTCCTTGATTTAAATTTGCATGTCTTTCCCAGGAAAACCTTGCAGAGCCTTCATGGTCAGGGCTAAGTTGAAGTCCACTTCTTTGTTTAGCGACAGATCCACGTCACAAGACACGACACCGGCAGATATCAAAGCCAGAAGACAAAAATGAAATCATGGTGCCTGACAGTAACACGGGACATGATGCCATTTTATGAGCTTAGTCTTAGGGCCATGGAGGTTCAGCTTGAGGACTTAAGTGAAAAAAGCCACAGGAATCACTTTTTTTTTTTTTTTTTTTTTTTTTAGTAAGCTGTAAACAGCACACTCATCCATGTGTCTACACTGGGCCCATGGGGAGGGTGAATGGCTGCCTGCGTAACCAGGCCCCCACGTGATGCCGATGAGCCCTGTGGAGGCCCCAACCTTGCTGCACTTCTTGACATCCACCAAGTAAAACTGTGAGATAAGGAAAAACCACAGCATCACACCCAGTATCTTGTGAAACTGAAACAGCTGTGGGGCGAACGCTGCCTTACAGTGATTTGTGATTTTGATCATCACACTGGATTTCACGGTGTGATGGCTGACATGCATGCCGAGGAGCCCAACGTGCTTTTCCGGGAAACTGACAGCATTCACAGATTTCCGAATGGTCCTTACGCACAAGCGTCATGCCGGAATCCCAGCATCGGCACTCGGCGGTGAGGATGATCGAGGAGCGGCTGCCCGCTCTTCCAAAGCCCGAGAGAAGCTGCCAACCTGGAGACCTTGTCTCCCCCCTGCCTGAATGGTGCTCCCCACCCACATCCACCTAGAACCTCAGGATGTGAGCTTACTTGGAAACAGGATCTTTGCAGATGTAATGAAGGCAAGGATTGGGGGAAGATCATACTGGAGGAGGGCACACCCTAAATCCAACCCAACAAGAGCACCCCTGGAAGGGACCAGAGAGGACAGAGCAGCCAGATACGCAGAGAGGGTGATGGGTGGACAGCGGTGGAGTTCAGTGGATGTGGTGACAAGCCAAGGAATGCAGGCAGCCATCTGAAGCTGGGAGAGGCCTGGAACCCACTCTCCCTCACAGCTGCCAGAAGCACCTGACCCAGCTGACACCCTGATTTTGGATTCTGGCCTCCTAAACCGCAAGACAATAAATTTCTGTTTGCAAGCCACCCGGTTTGTGGTTATTTGTTATGACAGCCCTAGGAAACTAATACGCTACCTGTGGACAGCTTTTAACAAAATATTTGCCATTTGGGGGCATGGTATGGCCCACTGTTTGCCTTATAGAATTAGCACACTTTCCAAAAGTGCTTGAGTTTATGCCAAGAATTAGGTAAATCCCTGGTTGCAGCAACCAGAGAGTCTGAAGTTTTCAGAATAATGCTAAATTTGCTAAATTTTCCATGTAAACTCCTTTGTCTGACAATGCCCTGGTTCTTCTGTTTAGGAACTTTTCTGCTTATACCACTGGGGGAATGAATGTCTGGTTCACATTCTAATGAAAGTCATCGTCACGTGGGGAGGTGTTTTCACAAAGATCTTTAAATGTCTCAAAATTTTATTTGTTTGAAAATAATGTTAGAAGGTAAAAAAAAAAAAAAGCCAATGGAAATTAAAATTTAATTTCTTTAATTTCTTTAGCATTTTTCCAACCAGCATTTGTGGGCAAATGAGGCAAATTATGATTGTTTTATGTGTATTCTCGCCCCAACAACATCTTAGTTCTCTTAAGAATTCCTTTTAATTATCCTAAGAACAATTAAGAGTGTACGGACCTGAAGTATAATTGGGTTGAGAAACACTGGACCCCTCCATGGCTAATCCAGTTTCCTCTAACTTTTGGACTCCCAAATAAAAGTGCTTTGTTTTGGGGGGATTTTTTTTTTGCCTTTTCTTTGACTCCTTAAAAACTAGATCATAGTTTTTTGTTGTTGTTTTGGTTTTTTGTTTTTGTTTTTGTTTTTATAGATCATAGTTTTTGCTAGGAGCAGGACCAAGTCAGATTTATTCACATATGCTGCTGAAGACGTGTTCCACTTAGGGAAAGATTTTGGTACACGTTTGGTCATGTGTTCATGTGTTCGTTCATTCAACAAACATTTTGGAGCAGCACATCACATGCCTGTGTTAGGCACAGGACAAACAGTGAACCAAATTCATAAATTATGTTGAAAAACAGTTCACAGAAAAAAATATTACCAACATAGCAGAATACATTAGCTTTTAGGAAAGATCACATTTTCTTTGGCTTATATAGAATGCCTGAACCAGTAAGGCTCCCTAAGTTAAATAATATGTTTGCTAAACTTAAAATTTCAGTAGGAAATCCAGTTTTATTATCTGGCTTATTAGATAAGTCGGGCGTTAACTGCTATTAAAGTTCATCTTTATTATAAAGCAGATTGTCCCGCAATCGAATACAAAGAACTTAGCTATTTATGAAAATGTCCTACCACATCATACCCACTGCAGATGCCATTTACATAATAATTAGAGTAGAGTAAGCGCCACCTGATCCACCGGTGATTATGGAAGCCCTCTGTGTGAACCAGTACATTGGAAACAAGTGTATGTTTTAAGAAATTAAGTTGGAGCTTCCCTGAAATTTCAAAGGAGTGGCTGCAGTAACAAAAAAAAAAGAGAAACAAATAGTGCCCATCATAATGCATTAAACACAACTACATTGCTGCGTGCCCAGAAAGACTTTCTGCATAATGGATTGACCCAGTTGAACACAGGCACGACCCGAGGCAAACCTTGGACATATAAACAGTGTAGGTCTTGCCACTTAGCAAAAGTGAAAGCACTGCTTGGTTTTGCCCCATCCGGACAGTGTCATGTAACAGAACGCAGGCTGCCAGAACCGTATTTCTGCTTCTAGTTTTCATGTGGAAAGCATCTCCAGCTGTGGCCCAGAGAGGGGCATACACTTATCGGGCACACGCTCACAAATGTTCCAATCACAGATTCTGGACAGCCCCGTGATCATCTCCCCTTCCCTAACGTGGGCAAGTTCTTTAGGACACACATGCTTAAGTCTAACATTAGGCATTCACAGGTGACATGGGGGCATTCAAGACACCGGTCCCAAGATATAGAAATAATTCTGTCTTCTCAGAAAGCACAACTTCCCTCATCAGCTGTAGGGGCAACTAACACAATGCTGTGCAAATAATAAGAAGTCAATAATTGCTCTTTGTATTAAATGAATGAATTCTCCACAACATGTGGGCAAGTGTCACCGTACTAATTAATGCACTCAGTCATGCATTTATCACCCAGGTAGATAGTCATTTGTTATTGAATAGACATCTAATAAAGGCCTGCTGCTTACTAGGCATGTTCATCACAAATAAAAAATGACAAGATGACAGCCATATAACTTAAGGCACAGAATCCTGAACTCTAACAACCAGTGTTTTGAGAGTTTCTGGTCTTCAAGGAGGTTCCACAGGTCCTTAATCATGGACATTAGCTGGCAATATGAGAATTTGATAGATGCTTCCTCTCCTCCTGTAAAGAACGTACCAGCTGTAGTAACTGTTTCAAACTAGCATTTGACTTCTTCTACTCTAGGGCGCCTCCAGAGACCAGCTGTTGCTCCCCATTGCAGGAATGCATTCATTCATTCACAGAAAAGATGAAGGAGGTGACAGTGAACACCTCACAGTCCTCCATCTTGGTTTTTCTATGGATCCTCAAAATTGTTGGTTTTCTGGGCTCGTGAAAATGCAGCTGAGTTCAGCGGCTAAAACTTTAAGTCACATGTTGCTTGAACCACTGAATGAACCCCCAGTGGGGACTCTTATGGTGTGTCTACTATCCTCAAAGAAAAAGCCTGAGAAAGAAGCAAATAATATATAGGGAAAGACTCTCATTTCTTTAGATGAAATAGATCAATGTCTCTTTAGATAAATACCCAAAACATATTGGAGGATACCTTTCAAAAGTCGAACACTGAAACAAACACAGTCAAGAATGGATTACTTCAAAGAAAGCAGATAAGTTATGAGAGTAAATTAAATACTAGGAACAAGACTAGGGTGAGTAACCAAAGAGCTCCTAACAGCAAACATTGTTTGCACCTGAATGCACCTGACTCAGTGGGCGAACCATCAAGATGCAAGCACTATTCTCATAACTCACTCTGTTCTACAGATGATCAATTGAGGCACAGAAAAGTGAAGTCACCTTGCCAAGGCACTGTGGAGATAGTCAACGCAAGCTAGATATGTGTACTGAGTGATTGTAGATAAAAGCATTAGGGTATACTCGTACTAGCCTCTTCATGAGACAGGACTACATCTAAGCACGTCTGGCAGCTTCTCGGGGTCAAGTACAATCGGCCTCCCCACCTGGCGGTCATCAACACCTGTGGAGTAAGTATGGGAAGAGGAGCCCTACCGGACACTGTGCTCCTGACATTGCAAAGCAAAGCGCCCAGGAGCTTTTGGATCATCAAAGGAGGTGCTTTACCATGATGTGACCCAACAATTAAAGGCAGCTCGGTTTTCTGATTATTTTCAGGACCTGTAGGAGATGCGGGCGGAGGTGGAGGTTTCCGTGTTTGGAGTATGTAAACATCACTCTTTGGAGTTCTGCCCATACTTGACTTGAGTGGTTTTCAGGTGCTGTTTATTTTGTTTAGTTTATTGTTCAGTGTTACTGTTTGTTGACTTGGTATATTATTTTCCCTTACAAAGGGGCCAGTCGGTAAGGACACATCCTGTAGATGGATAATTGATGATGCCCCATTGTTCAATGTTTGTGTGTTGTGGTTTTATGTGCTTTGGTTCAAAGGACCTAAACAATGCATTCACTGGAACTTAACAGCCGGTGTAAAATCAGCACAGAGAACAATCTGTGTTCTGAGATTTTTGTACCCAAATCTGGCGATCTCTGCTTGCTTGAAGAAAGCAAAATCTAAAATGACCTTTACTCTAAATAACCCCAGAAAAAAACAAAAAAAAAACAAAAAAACCCTGCACTTGAATGTCCAAGAGGCTTATTTTCCACCAACTACCGAGGCAGACTCAGTCATCATTCACAGTGATTCACAGGAGACTGAGGTGCCTCCACGACACACCTCTTACTCACGGACGTGACTGTCTGGTTACACTTATCTCCATCAACAACAGCAAGCAGACAAGAGCAAGGATGGGAACAAGGGACTGAAGCCATGACTTTAGAGACGCTGGATTTTCCACAGCTTCGAGATAGAGGATCCTGCCAGAAGATCTGTAGCAACAGGTTTAGCCCCCTTGGAGAAGAGATAGCGAATGGCGAGCCACACATGTGCGGGGAAGTTTCCAGTGGGAGCCCTTCCTGCTGCCGTGTGCCTCTGGCTGGCCTGGCTATCTGCATAGGAAGTGAGCGCAGGAAGTATCTGTCTACAAACCCTTTATCCTCAAGGCAATTGCTGCAGCAGCATTTTACTGTTTACCAAAGCAGTAAACATGTGATCTAAAAAAAGATGTTTTCCATCCCCAAAGAACAAGGCTTCACCAAAATATATGTGTGCTTATTTCATAAGCAGCCTCTTATCAAAACTGTTTGCGGTACGATTGTGCTTCCCATAGAAGTGAGTCAATGGGAACAGCTTTTTAAGGAGGACAGAAGGTAACTCTGTCGGGAAAGCCCAAGAAACAAACGGTGGTTTTCTTCACAGGGACACTTCTCTAGCAAAGTAAACTTTATTCCTCCTCTAAAGCTTCATGTAGACTTAACAGAGCTCATGGGTTCTGGCTCAAAAGACCAAGTCAACAAGACTATTGCGTGAACTCACACGGGTGGGATGGATAATTCCCAAGTCAGATAATTCATAGTCATGTGTATTTGACCTTGGACAATATTCTTATTTTACATGTGGTTCTAAATGCACTTCTAATTCTAAGAGTTCACATGTGCTGAAGTAAAAGATAGAACTCGAAAGCCGACGTGTGGCTAGGGGTTTTGATGACATTTACCAGGCACTGAGTCCAGTCTTCCCGGTACGTCTTTCTCCCAGACTGAAGAGCCTGCCTCGTCCCAGGTCCCTGGGAGGAGAGAGGCCGCAGAGAATCTGGGACACCCAACGTGATGTGAAATGTGATGTGAGCATCCTCAAGGGTCAGAAGGGTCCTTCCTCCTCATTACTGTTGTCCCTTATGGTTTTGAGCCCTCCACTGGGTTGTGAGCTATCGCCAAGAGGGAGAAAGAGGAGGGAAGGAGCCTGGAGGTGAGAAGTACGGAGAGAAGCAGGGAGTGACAAAGCCCCAAGTGTCTTCTCCCAAAGCGGCTGCGCATAGACTCAGCTGCAAGTCACCTCCAGGGCAGATAAAGAGCTGTGAGTAACGGAGAACTCGCTGTCTGTAAGAGTTTTTACTTCATAATAAAGGAAAAAGAACATATTAGAGGAACACTGGCTACTTGGAAAAAAAAAAAAAAAAACCTCAATTCACAAACTGTTGCAGAAAATGAAAAGAGAAAAACAAAAAGCTTTTGTGGATTTCCTGATTTTAGTCCTAGAAGAAAAATTTATTTGACTCGCGTGAATAGTAAAATTAGCTAACGTTTATTAAGTACTTCGTATGCACTCAGTAACTTTCAGTTAATCTCACCAGGATCCTGGGAGGTAGGGACTATTATTATTCCCCTCTCACAGATGGAAAAACCCAGATATTGTGAGGTTAAGTACTTGTCAAGGGTGAAAGGCCAGGAAGACCATTTCCATCTTCCCCAAGAAGGTGCAAAGGCCCAGGAGAGGTGAATTCACCTGCCGGCTCCCACAGCATCAAGCTCCAGCCACCGTCTGTCTCCCAGGCTAGCCCTTTCCCTCCTCCCCTCCCTTCCCCTGAAAGCAAGATAAGACCAATCCTTTCCCCACAGAGGCTATTTTAAGGATGCTGTGAAGACACGGAGGGTATCAGTGTCCCCCGGGCACGAGATAAACACAGGCTGCAGGTGCTCTATTTCACCTTCAGCTTTCTGTAGCTCTTTGGAATATCAGGGAATACACACATTCAACACAGATCCAAGGAGTGCTTCGCAATATTAAACCACACACACTTTTTTTTTTCTTTTTTAACTTGGAGCAACGTCTTGGGAAATCTACCTCAAATTGAGACACAAACTAATTGTATTGACAAATTCTGAAGTGTTGTTTCAACAGCTTCCTCTTCCTCAGAGGTGAGCATCCCATGCCTACGGTTAAGTCTGAAAAATAAAACTCAGTAAAAGGCCCAGTGGGACCCAAAGGGGACGGGATGATGCACTTGCTACCAGCCCTGGGGGGAACGTGCATACGAGAGCAGGGGGAGTTTTCTCTTCAGGACAGACTCTGCATCCATAAAAAAAAAAAAAAAATCAATCTGCTCTTCTGTAATTTTATAAGGGGAAGAGAGGTGTTCAGTCACCAAGGTGGAATGATTTAAAAGTGGCTCTGTGAAATTCAAGAGCGCGGGTTCTTTGCCTGATTACGTTATAAACATTCTTGACTACGTTCTCCAGAACTTGACATGCATTGTCTTGGACAAAAGCATGGGAAGTAACAGCCCTGATGTCCATGTTATGACTGGATTATGATGTGGCTTTAAAAATAAATAATTCTGCTTGGCCTTGGCATTTCTTTTCTATGTGTCTCAACACTTATCTGTGCACAACAGAAGGTTACCGTTCTTCCCAGCGTTGAATCCCACGAGCACCCCGCTCAAAGACTTGTAAGGCCTGATGGAAAACAGGGCTGCGTTTTTGTTGCTGATGCCAAGGCGAGAGCAAGGAAGTGGACACTTGGGATGAGGAAATTTAAATCAGCAGCTGATTTGGAACCTGGAACCACTGCCCCTTGGATATTGCCAAATATGGGAAAGAATTCGTGTCACCAAGCAAATACAGATGGGTGCTGGAGTTTTAGGTCTCGAATTTTCTGGCATTTTATCTTGATTAGTCACCAAAAGTAGAATAATTGTTGCCTATGGAGTTTTTCACACAAGAGTAGCAACAAAATTAGCCAGTTATAATAATTTTCATTATTCAGTTACTTCACATTCATGTATCACTATGTCATTTGATACATCAGTCTTCTACACAGCCATTTAATATTTGAGGTGAGGGCAAAGAGCAGGAGAAAGAGATCATAGGATGATAAACTGAGGGGAGACAAATGGATTCGTGTTACCCGAGCAAGTTCCTCAGCCTCTCTAATCCTCTACCCTTGTGTGTACAAAAAGCAACACCATCTGGGGGCATGACTATCACAGGAGATAATGTGAATGCCTAGCACAGACCCTGGCCTTTCTTTATGCAGTTATGAGGATAATGTTAATTTGGATTAGGAATTCAAGATACAACAGCTACCTCTTAAAAACATTTCTCTAAAGCTCTTTTAAACACCAATTCAATTCTATGTAATTAGTTTTTATTTAACTAGGAGAAATATCTCTAAAGAAATACAACTTTCATTTAAAACCTACAATAATGATTAATTACTCTGACATCTTAATTTTCTCTTTATGACGTCAAAGGATTTTAATTTTTAAAAAAACTAACAAAAAAATTTTTTTAATTTTAACAAATACTCATTGAACCCCTTATCCTTTGCCAGTCGCTGTTGAGGACAAAAAAAGAGGTGGGCGGGCTGTCAGTAAGAACGAGTTCCAAGGCTCGCACAGGTCCGTATACGTGAAGTACTCACAGAGTATTCACACTCAAAAACACAAACAGAGCTGGGAGTATGTGCTGACAAGAGACAATGAAGCGTAAGAGAACAGACAGAATGAAGAATGATCTTAAACTTTAGAAAACATGCCTCAGCCAAGTTCAATAAGGGGAATGTGTGGGAAATAAGTTTGATCAAACAGAATGAAGGCATGAATAAGAAATAGATCCAGAGGTCACGGTGGCCACCGGTTGAAATAGGTTCACAGCAAAAAAAAAAAAAAGTAATGAAAGACTATAAGTAAGGAAACACAAATAAAAGTGAGATGCCGGTTTTGCCTGTCAGAATGGCGAAGATTCAGAGGGTAAAATGTGCACAGTTGTGTTGAGTGCATGCAACTGGCCTCCTCCGTGGCTAGAGGCGGGAACGGGTACAATCTTTCTTAAGAGTCAAGTGGCAATTTTTTTTTTTAAATTGGCAAATATTTAAATTGCCAGTTAAAAATATGACTTTAAAAATACGTATGCCCATTGGCCCAACAATTCCTTTTGTAAGCACTAGTAGTAATAAAGTGAATTTCAAAAAAATAGATAGAGAATATATTGCAATGTAAATACCGAAAAATTGAAAGCAATGTTATTTGCTGTAATAGAATATTGGTTATATAAATGATAACAACTTATTTTAGATGGGATATAATGAAGCCTAAAAATTCTGCTTATGGAAAATGTTTAGTGGCAAGGGGAAATTCATCTAAAACAACGTTAACTGAGAAAACCTGGATGGATAGTCAGGTGGATAAAAGGACAGAGAGAAACATACAGTAGGAAAACACACACCAAATGTAATTTTCTCTGGCTGGTTGGGATCAGGAGCAATTTATATTGATTTTGTAATGATTTTTTTTTTTTCGTTTTCTCTACAGTGAGAAAGTTTTATTACTATAGTTTGTGCAAAACAGCAAGATGTATTTTTCAAAATTAATGAGAAAACAGAACAGTGGAGATATTCCAATATTCCTATTTGTGCCCTAAATCAGGAGCAAGATGCCCTGCAGACCTCTGCCCTCCTTCAGCAAAACAGCAAAGAGCCTCTGCCCTCAGAGCAGAGCTAAGCCAACCCTCTGACCAGCCACACCTTCAGTGACCCCCTGCATGCTCTACCTGCCTGTGTGTTTGGTACTTGCCCTGGGGCACGCTAACCCAAGGACCCCCATAAGCTCCTCCTCCTCCTGACTTCTCCTAGCTTGGTGCCTCCCAGACCCAGGTGTGGCCTGCCCTCGGTGGGAGACCACGGTACTGACACGTAGAAGTGACCCTGTTCTTTTTGAAAGCACTGGAACAGAGTTCTGTGTGGCTCTGGGCTTCAAAACCGAAGCAGGATAAGGAAAGGCTCAATCAACTGAGATGGTCCAATGGTATCTGCCGTGTATGGAGCACATATGGGACGGAGGCTCCATAGACTTCAACTCATACCAACACAGAACAGGATAGCCATTAGAATCCCATTTTACAGGTAAGGAAACTGAGGTCAGGTGAAGTCACACAGGGTCACCTGACTAGCCGGGATCCAAATGCAGGTGTGTCTGTAGCGGCCAACCTGATGTAAGAAATTAAGTCCCAGGGGCCGTGCGACAGAATCCCCAGGGCAGACAACAGCTATCCTCCATCCCGTTGGAACAAAAGGAGGAGGTGGGTCCTGTGGCATCTGAGGTGTTTCCTAGCCCCGAAGATCCTGCCAGAGCACAGTGTTCCACCAAACACTAGAAGGGCCTGGACACTGTCTCTGTCACTCTTCTCGGAAGATCTTAGACTTCAGAGAAACTCACAGTCCTGGCTTTCCCACGGCCTCCTGCATGGCGAGTTTCTTCTGCATCAGCCATTAAATCAGTAGATCTGCCAAATTACTGGGATGCCACAGTGGAGTTTTCTGCTGTGGGTCAACACTTCTACACAGGGAATCTTACTCCAAAGTTCTAAACACAGAAGTAATATTTTCCTGAAGGCGTCAGCAATGGTTGTTTTATTTATTTTATTTTTAGGTATGCTTTTTCAAGAAACCTAAATAAGTATAAGTATGTGTGTGTAGAGATTTTTTTAATAAAGTTCTATTTTGCTAAATAACGATAATAATGAGATAATCACTTCAAAGAAAATGTAGATAATTCAGAAATGATTCAGGCTTTCAGAACATTCTCTGAGTGCAGAACAATCCTACGTCAGAGTGTTTAATGGCAAAGAATCCAAAAATTTCACTGTTCCCTGTTCTCCTCTCCACGGTCACTGAGTCAGTGCCCCAAGTGGACAGGTGCACACACACTCAGGGAGCTGGGGAGACATGTGCTGCATCCACGGGGGCCAAATTGTATCGGGGAACTGCCCACGAATGCAAGCAGCAAGCACTTTAAGGTAATGGCCTGGACTTCCACTTTCAGGCAAGGACAGAAGATCGGGGCCTGCTCTGAGCACACGACATTTATATTTGACATTCCTTCCACTGTCACTGAGCTCCCCCCCCCAAGTAAGGAGGGTTGAAACAATTCTCATTCCACATAAGCCAATGCGCTGATGAAAAATCTCATGCCTAGAGCCATTCAACTCATTAACCATATCCACCAAACCCCTGGGAGATGAACTTTCTTCATATAAACCTGAGCTTTTTACTAACTTTCCCTTCATGCATGATGGCAAATATTCAGAGTCCTGCTATGTGCAAAGCATGAAACATATAAAATAAGCAATATGTTTTTAAATTAACACCATGTTTCAATCATCATCAAACCCTCCAACATCTGTTAAATCAAAGTAACTTCTTTAAACAACTAAATGAAACAGTAATAGTGTGCTCCCTCATGGAGCCTTGTAACTTTCCACATCCTGTCTGTTTCCTAAGATGCTTTCACTGGCACTGCCCTCTCCTTGTCCTTCAATGTCAGATCTCCGTGATATCGGAAAATCCCCACATTCCCATTCTAAAGACTAAGGATCTTGAAACCCTAGGATCAGGGATTGTAATGTGGGGTTCACGGGCCATCAGAGGAGTCCAAGAGTTGAACTGTACTTGGACAGAATTTGCTTGCTTTATCATTCTAAGTATCACATTATATGCATTTAAAAGCATTTATCCTGAGACGGGATCATAGACTTCATTAGACTTGCCAAGTGACCCAGGGCGTAATGAAAGGGTCAGGGAAGTTTCTGGGAGATTGGATTAAAAGTCCTAACCGAAGCACAACCAAAGTTCCAAGGCTAACAACCAGCTCCTTGGAGTCTGGAAGCAACACCATGCTGTTCCCGTGCAGAAGGAAGGAAACGGGGTGTTAAGCACCCTTCAGTTTTGTCAGATGGTGGAAATGGCAAAAGCAGATGGAAATACCAAAACTGATCCATGAATTACCTATGGGGACATCACCCTTGATGCTTACATGTTTTTATGAGAACTCTTATAATCTGATCCTAAAATCCATGGACACTTAGAGATAAATGGGCACTCTCAGATAAGCCCCCAAAATTCCTTTACTTCTTCCAATGGAAACTTTCTATTCCCAGTTCCAAACACCAAGAGAAAATGATGACGAGAGTCACAAAGACGGGATAAAAACATCTAACTTTTCATAGTGCCTCACAAGGTCTTATAAATATTAATGCAAAAATAAAAAAAGACCACTCCAATGGGGAGTACCAAATTAAGTGTATCTAATGCTTAATCGACTAATTGATTTATTTACTGAAACAACAACAACAACAACAAAAGAATAGAGTGTGTTTGAGACTAGAAATTGCCTGTACGACAGACTGTTTCCTAATTCCAACAGACAGCCTTAATTTTCCTTATGCTAATTTGAGCTTTGCACTCACATAATTAAAACTGCTGTCAACAGACTCGGGCCGCCTTTTTCTACTCTGTAAACAAGTCTGTAAAATCATCTCATTACCTTACCCAGGAAGCCCAACAGAACATGTTTTAAAGGAAGTTACCTATAAAGAGGGGCTATTTTATTTGAACAGAGGATTAAAAAGAATCTACTTAAAGTCATTTTAAAGTTCACCTGAGATATATACAATATACATATAACCAGTGCCATCAAATGTTAAAGCAAGCATAGTATCCTGGACAAGTGTTAACTATGACCCAAAATTTATTCTGGAATCACAAAACATTCAAGCTTCAAAATACCTTCATATCTCCAGAAATGTATGCTTCGAATTAAACAGTATAACACATTTTGTATGTTTCACAAAACATACCCCACATTCTAAAGGACAGGCTGTTATTTCAGTGTCCTTCAATATACTTTTTTTTTTTTTTGGAAACACACAATTACACTCAAGCTATTCAAAATTCACAAAGAATATTTGATTTAATTGTTATGAAACATGGATGCAATTAGGAGTGAAAATGGGAATAAAAAGGGTAGCATTTTGCATTATAAAATCAAATAATTTCTGCTCATCTAGTTGAAAGAGGGGCACATCAAACCTCCAATTTTAAAATTCTTTCCCATGATAGTTACATTTCAGGAGATTCCAATCCTTGAAGCCAAAGAAAGAAAAACCTCTATGAGGTTAGTCTTTGATACATGATTTTTTCATATATATTACTGAACAGTCCATGAAAAATAAAACACACCTTGAGAAGTAAAAACTGAACAAAGCTTTTAAGACACAGTTCATATGGTGGGTATTCATCATACCCTCTAATACAGACATTTCAGATGCCAAACCAAAGAGGGTCTTTGAAAATGCTTTGGCCCAATTCTGGGCAAACTTCCATATTCATGAGCTTTCAAATTAACCAAGACCCTGGATGAAAATACAACCAAATGCCTCCCGCCTATATGCAACAAAACGAAAGACACGCAACTACTAGAGCTTTCTTTCTCTTCCTTTCAGTTATGTGTTCGCTGCTGATTTTTCTCATTTCTACAAATGTCACCAAGGCAGGGAGGCCTTGAAAATATTTCAGCAGCCCACACTTCACAGACTCCATGCCGCAGTCTTGCACTAACCATCTGACTGGCTTTGCTTACAGGAATTAGGCCAGGTTTAGGTTCCCAGGCACATGGATTCACCTCCCCATTAATTTCTCTATGCTATCTACTAGCGACATTTGCAAGAAAAACACATCAGACCACATACCCCAGAGCCCAGAGCAGTGGTCGGCCACCGCTCTTCTAGTCCCACAAACCAACAATGACGAGCAAGAACGTATACTCACAGCGCACAGAGGAGTAGTATTTTATTAAAGATAACTATGTCACCCAATAAACCGAATTACCACCATTTGAGTTATGAGACCACTCCACTGTCAGCATGAAGGATCCAAAAACCAAGTCAACATTTTCGTGTCCCATGACCAGCCGCCACTCGCCAGGTATCTCTTCGTTTCCACTGGGGCTGGCTGGCACCCCTGAGGCTAAGGAGTCATTCAAGAGCATCCAGAAGATCAACATTTACCAGCCCATCTTTTTCTCCGACCCTGCCCTCCAACCTCTCCGAGTCCATTGCCTTCCAGCAGATCACACATCCACGCACCGCTAGGGATAGTTAAAGAATACGAAAATTCAGACGAGCTCCAAAAAGCCTTTGCAAAAGTCATCCACAGCACTCAACAGTGAATTTAGAAACCCCAATTTTTTTCTGAGTTTGAAGTTTTTAAGCCTTGCGGATGGTTGGAGTAGGAAAAAGGAAATTTACTAGGCAGTGCAGAGGAAATCTTGTTGTCCTCTATTGTGGCAGTGGGGGTGTTGCCCAATCCTGACTTATCTGCCTTGATAAAGGAAACCAAAGAAAAGAGTAACAAGCACAAGATTTTGTCAAGCAAAAAGGAACCCTTTCCTTACCTTAATAGTGCTGGCCATAATGCAATCAAGTTTATTGATCGTTAATAAATGTTAATAATAATTATTGCTTCTCTCTGACCAGAAAGTAGTTTTGATGAGGTTGTTTAGAGCGGATGAGATTGTGCTAAGTCTGGGAAATGAAGTCAGCCAATGGCAGGAAGAGGTTTCTATTGGTCCTGGTGGCCCAGCCCGAAGAAACAGGATATTTGGGAGTGGAGAGATAAGGGACCCTGAAAACAATGTTGTTTTTCTTGATGATATGCAGCCAGGAGATTTTTTTTTTTTAATTAAAAAAAAAAGGCATCAATTGCTTGGGACAAGGACTGCCACAGCAGGTGTGACTTGGTGTGGGGCCGCCGTGTGACACGCTGCCCCGGGGCAGGATGCAGATGTGGTGGGACTCCGCATGGCTTCACACGGGCCACAGGCACCTCGGAACGAGGCGTGGAGGGCCCCCTACAGCTGGGGGTCGGGCCTTCGGGGTCCCCCCGGCTCCCTGGACCTGCCCCATGACTGGGACTCAGGACTTGAGCGCCTCCTCCCCACACACTCCCTGTCCCTTTCTCCCAAAAGGAAACTCTGCAGGTAGACCTTATTTCACGTTAATGGAATAATAATACATTTGCTTGCGGACTTTTAACGGCAGTTAAAATGTGAGTTTTCCAGAAGAGTTTCATTTTCTCTTTCCAAATACATGTGATTTTTATTTGTTCCACAAGAAACCAGCTGCAAACACCAAGACTCGAGAACCAATAAGGTAAGCGAGGCAAATAAAGGGAGAAATAACCCTGTCAAATCCTCGTGTTTAAATATTGATTTAAAATCCAAAGAACTAAAAATAAATAAGTAAATAGATAAACAAATAAATAAAACCCAAATAACTAAAATCATACTACAAACGGTTTATAGGGTGGGCAAGCCGATCCCGCTCTGACAAAAGTCAACGTTGCAGACCACAGACCCTGAGAGAACGCTTGGCTCTGCACAGATGCCACGTGAAGACCTCGTTAAGGGTTTGAAAATCCCAGCTGCAAGTTCAGGGCCCCACGTCTGCTTTCCACTCAAAGGAAATACAGCTAATGGAGGCCTGAACATTCCTTAGAGGATTTCAGGCCTTTAATTACTCATTTTCAGGAAATTACTTGTTCTCTGGAAGAAACAACGTTTTGCTTTGAATCTCGCTACACGAAAGTGGGACCGACTGGAGAAGAGGTGTGGTCTCCACAGGGGACCCCGCAGAACAGGAGAGACCAAAGCCTGAGTCATTCAGCAACACTCGGGTCCAGGGGTTGGACGGGCCGGGGAACGGATTTCACTCAGACTTCAGGCCAGCATCTGTCCGAGTTCTATAAACTGGCCCGGGTTGCCATATCTCCTATTGTCCCCTGACTCACCCCCTTGTGTTAGGATAGAAGGACGAGGAGGAGGGAGAAAGAGACAAACCAAGAAACAACGGACGACAACAAAGGGAAAAGAGAAAATAAAAGAAATCCTGTTCTGGGTCAAAATCAGAACCTTCAAGTTCTCAGCATCTACACTTGGAGGGGATGTTGATTTCCCCTCTTTTCATCTCTGAACAATGAACAAGATGGCAGGCTGATTATAAAATCTTGTTTCCCTGAACATTTCAAAGCACTGAGTTGTTTTATCTGGGCGGCTTCCACAAGGATTCAGGAGCGCTGAGAAAAACGCTCTCGGCTCCACCGGGATTCCTCGGTTCTGCCCTCCCGAGAAGCATCAACTTTAAATGTTAACCCCAGTACCCTAGTGAGCTGTGCTCCTATGGCTTCCCCAAAGAGCAGCCTGAAACAGGATGAGCCTGGGGAGAAAGTGCTGCCTGGTCTTCCCTCACCCTCATCTCCTGGTTCCTATGTGTGCGTACCAAAGCTCAGCGTTCCTCCTGGGGGGAAGACACCCTTCAGGTAGCCAGACAGACTCATGTCAGGGGCCATACAGAAGAGAGGCACCACCTGGGGGCCATCCTGTCATAAGCCTGCAGGACAGACCGGGTCCTTCTCCACCCTCCCCGGAACACAGTAAACACCACGCTGGACTAGTATGGCCTCCCCGTGTCTGTGGACATCAGAGCCCATGACTAAGTTCTGCATTTCTATTTTTACTTACCCATCATGGACCCATTACCCACAACTTTACGAAAACCCTTTATAAGCCTATTCCTATCTTGAAAATGAAAAAAAAAAGGATATAATGTAAAATCAACCATACATTTACTATCATGATAAAAGGGGCACTATCATTTTTGGTCTTAAAACCATGTCTTCCCATTTTCTAAAGAGTCCACCAATTCCCATCCTTGTTCTGTTACTAACTTCTCTGGGTGGGATACACAGAGGACGGTCAAGAGTTGAGACCCTTTAGATGAAGGCAGTATCGTTCTAAAAGTGGTATATGAGCACAGCAAAGACATAATGAACCATAATTTTAACTGGAGACACAAAAGAAGGTTTGCTCATGAATGATTGATCCCTGTATTAAACATCCAGACATTGGGATGCTCATCATCATTGAAAATATTGCAGGAAAATTACGTAGATCAATACTCAATAATACGGGAAACTGTTATGATATTAAGCCTGGTAAGTTAAGAATCCGGTGATAAAGGAGAATTATATCACAGACCCAGTTTGCTAAAAGGAAAAAGGCAAGACAGAAACACTAGGAGGCTATATACTATGTTACTAATGGTAGAGACTCTTCCTTTTCTTATTTGTTTTCCCTCCTCCTCCTTTGGTTCATCGAGATTTCCAAACATTTACAGTAAGTAGAAACTGAATTTTAATGTAAAAGTTCTAGGAGTAACATGTAATGTGCTGTGTTTTTATAACTATCTGTATAACACGCAGCTCGCAATACCTACACTTGTCAAGCTCTATGTGTGCGTACCAAAGCTCAGGGCTCCTTTTTAAATGTCTACAGCAAGAAGAGAGTAGTTCTTTTTTTTTAAATTAACTTTAGTGACGAAACCCAGAAGATAGTCATGTGTCTTGTCACAGTCATCTCCCCAACATTAACCCATCCAGTCAGGATTAATAAAGTGCCTTTTGTACGCCAGGCACTCTGGCCAGCTCTAGGAACTAGCAAGGATGACAGGGCTCTGTCCAGCCACTGAGTGTCCTAGCATTCAGAAAGTCTGTGTTTGTTTACTTAAATTCCGCCCACATAAAACTGCAGAGCCTGGAAGCAACCCATGAAATGCAAACTTTTTAAGGGTCAAACAATAGGACAAAGTGCTCTATATTGTCCCTAACATGACACATGAATCTTAGAATGTATAATGTTTGGATTATTCATGAAAGCCCTGCAAGAAGGATGTCCCAAGGATTCTTGCCAGGGACATGCCTGAGATTATAGACAAGGATCCAGCATCTGGAGCTGCCCCCACAATGGAAAACTCCATCCCTCAGTGGAACTTTTCCGTCTATGCCAATTGGAGGATTTGCCTGAGAACATACACAGCATAAGGCGCTCTTGGCCACCAAGGTCACTCATTATATGCCGGTTAAGGACCGTTTTTCCATTCAAAGCATACTTGGTGAGCACAGTTTTACTCCATTGGGGAAGACTTTGTGTGTGTGTGTCTGTGTGTGTGTCTGTGTGTGTCTGTGATGCCCTCCAGCAACACATTAAGATATAATCCAATTACAATTTGAATAACTATTGTTTCAACACCTTCTCGAAATGGTTAATATATTCTTCAGCATCTTGGTTGATTTGAACTCATCTAAACCGAGGAAATTGTTATCACATACTAAATCCTCAACTTCTCAACACCAACTTGCAATTTCCTTAATTTTGAAGCGTGCGTCAGTTCTGTTCTATGGGCTCCAATGGAGCAATGATTTCAATGAACGCAATTTCGTAAGCATCGCATATATTCTCAAATTTTGACAACTTTGCTCTTACCTAATTCCCTATGCCTCTAAAAATGCAGGAGTCTTAAAACCAGTATTAGGAACCCTAAATATGTCCATTTATTACTCGGGACTATAAAGAAAAGAAAAAAAAAGAAAGAAAGAAAACCCTAAGAACAATTATTCTGCACAATAATTTAAAGGAACTTATAAATTTCCCACTTCAGTGATCATGAGTCAATGTACAATGTGCGAACCATTAAATGCATCTCAAGGTCTTCATCCATATAACTGGGCAGAGATAAGCAGAGCTGTCACAGTCTTCAGATTGCACTGGTCACCATGAGGCACGGTCTACCCACAGGGCAGTCTAGCACCCACGCCACAAAACTGGAGGGGACACACAACTGACCTGGGGCCATCCCCCACCTAGCAGTCCTGCTCCTCTGCCCTCAGATCTTGAGTACTATGTCCCAAGTACTTCCTCAGCAATCACCCCTGGCCACCCTGAGAAGTTATCTTGAGCTGTCTAAATTAACTTAGATTTTGATCTAGTTAGACTTTTTTTTTTTAAAGATTTTATTTATTTATTTGAGAGAGAGAGAATGAGAGACAGCATCACAGGGAGGAGGGTCAGAGGGAGAAGCAGACTCCCTGCCCTGCCCGATGCGGGACTCGATCCCTGGACTCCAGGATCATGACCTGAGCCGAAGGCAGTCACTTAACCAGCTGAGCCACCCAGGCGCCCCTGATCTAGTTAGACTTTTAAGGTTTTTACGTGCGTCAGTCTGACTTATAAGATACTGGATATCAACCTCTATTTTTGTCTTGATATTTCATAAATTATTTTGTAAAGAAACTACATACTACTTTTTAAAGAAAGTGAAGTTGCATGATAATGTCCCCCACCACCCCCCCACGCCCGCATAATGGAAATTCACAGAGGCGTCTGCACTAGACAACTGCTCTCCCTGCTTTTATAAAGTCTGTTTTGAGTCAGATTCACGTGGCCTTTCTTTGTATATCACTTACTATGTTTCCGTATTTGCTAATTTATTTATATCACAAATGGAATCAGAAATGAAGCCAAGGAATGGAACGTTTGTCATAAATAATGCATTTGCATTTGCAAGAACCTGAAGCAGGCAAGATTTAAGGGAGTCGTATGCCTACACTGGAAGGCAGGTGTGTGCACGAGTGTGTGTGGCTGTGGTTACACTGTATCCTCCGGGCACTGCGCCTACCCCCTGTATTTACCCTCCGCGCATTGTACCTACCCTCTCTGCACTGTGTCCTTTCCCTGCAAAGTGATGTGGAGGAGGCTCTTTCCCTCTTGGGGGTAAAGCGTGCACTTCAAATGGAAGCAGGCCAGTCCTTTTCCAGCTAAGCCTTGCCGAAATGTGTTTAGTCTGTTTAAATGCACTGACTCGAACTATAATGTAGGTTAATTCATCGTCTTCATTGGATCTCAACACAAATCTCAGCCCATATTTTGGGAAAAACTACAGTATTGGGGGAACAAATGGAAATGTTCTTTCTCTATCAATTGATAGGCCAGAAGACAAGCTGGGATCTGCCTGGTGGATGCTATTTTATCCTTTACTTACAGGCACAAAAATAATCCTGCCTCACGAATTTTAGGAAGCAACCACCTATCGGCCAAAGAACTTCACTGGTTTGTTTACTTGCTAGCTAGAAACCAGAAGCCTTGCAGGGACTTTCCTTTCAACTGCTTGAACTGTTGTCACTAGAGGGTGCTAAGTGTCCCTTTAAAAGGCCCTTAGAGGGACTATGGGTATGACTAATTCTTCACTTGACACTTTTTGAATTGGTATCATTATCCTACGTAGTTGTCTCATTTTTATCCATTCATATTAAAATCCAACATTCATAATGCGGAAAACTTTCTTGGAAAATTTATACTGTTCATCAGTATAACCTAAGGAAATATACCTGGATAAGGAGCAAAGATAAACTATACAGATATGCACCTATGACTAAAGGCATCACTTTTCTGGGTGAGATTTAGCCATGGAAACTACAGAATTATTCTACACCACTACCAGTAATTCTAAACCATAAAAAAATATCCTACTTCCCAATAATTCTAGAGGGTTAGATATGTTCCCCCATGCAAGTCCCATCAAGTTAACAGGTCAATTTTGAGTGCACTTGTTTTCTGTGTAATCAATCCTGGTGTCTTCCTACACCTTGCCTAAACTCAGATGTTACAAGATCCTTTCCAGAGATAAGAATTGTGGGAAGGATGCAGATTATCCCATAATATGTGAGAGATACTTTATAGTACCTTCAATTTTTTTTTCATTATAATTTTGGGGATATGTTTACAAGGCATCACTTATAATAATGACATGCAATGTTAAAATATATAAAAATATATATTAAATAAAGTAAACTTTAAAATAAGAGGGTTTTCTTGAAAATAATCCTATTAATGTGATTACACTGACTTCTAGGTCATCTAAACGCTAAACACTTATGCAAAACACAGTGCCTTGGAAATGTCTGCAAAAAAGTTAACTGATTTTGCAACTTTCCTCTTTTTGTCTTCACTTGTATTTTATTTTATTTTATTTTATTTTATTTAGGGTGGGGGAGAAGCTGAGGGAGAGGGAGCAGACTCCTCTCTGAGGGCAGAGCTGGACACGGGGCTCCCAAGCAAGCTCCACGCCCAGCATGGAGCCCAACGTGGGGCTCGATCTCACAACCCTGAGGTCACGACCTGAGCGGAAACCAAGTGTCGGACGTTTAATCCACCGAGCCACCCAGGCGCCCCTCACTTGTGCTTTCAAATGTCTGCAGTTTTTCCTTTCCCCCCTTCTACTTTGGTTCCTATACCGAAGAAGAACGAGGTCAGTGGGTGACACTTGCTTGTGTTCGGGGCTGTCTGGAGGCGGCGCTGCGTGGGGGTAAGGCTCCGACCTCCGAGGAGGCCACAGTAACCGTGGTTGGCCACGGATTTTCCTCTGCGACTGCCGGTAGAGCAGAGGTTCATTTTCAATGTGCTCTACGGACAGATAACTGGACGGATAATTAAAGCATTTTTTCTTCATCTATTAGTCTGAGATTTTTAAAGGGAAACAAGCTTCACCTTTCCGCATGCGTGGCACAGAGCAGAGGGGAGGGGATGAGGCGTGGGAAACGGTAGCGGGGGGCCCCTTGCCCAGCCTCCCCGCGATGCCACTCTAGATAAAAGGCACGGGCTGAGGAGCAGAGCAACTCCAGGCTCAGCAGAGCTGGCATCCACACTACTCCTCGGCCACAGTTAGCGGCTTAGGTGGAAACTGAGGAATGGGAGTGCCCAGCGAACGTGGGGGTCACTGAGGGAGGCTGACACAAATGTGCTGGAGGGGAAGCTGGGTGATACCCCTCAGAGAGCAGGAGTCCGGCGTAGCGCCTTGCTCGCGGGGGCTGGCCTCATCCTCATCCGCTCAGTGAGTCAGGGAGCCAAGGACTCCATCTGTGCCAACTTTCCATTGGCAGATCAACTGGTGACTCTGCAGGTTTGTTCAAGGGAGGAGTGAGCACGCACTGAGCACCCTGCTCGGTGCCCCACAGACTAGGAGCAGCAAACCCGCCCCCCGGAGCCCCCAGGGCTCTGTCACTGTGAGGGCACCGGGCAAGCATTTGCCGAGTGAATGAGCGAACGAAGCGTGACAACACAGCCCACCAGCGCCAAGAAGAGTGCTGGCCAGCGGGCAGCCCCTAGAGGCCCTCAAAGGCCCAGAGTCTGACTTGAACTTGAGACTGCACCAGGATGAATGAATGACGTACTTCCCGCAGGGAGAGGCCTTGAGGCAGGGAGAGGCCTTGAGACAGGCCCAGGCCACCCGTGGCCCAGCTGATGAGGCGTGGCGGAGGCCAGGTGTGGCCACACCATAGTCTCCTTCCTCCGTCTTCAACAGAACGTGCCCAGCATCTGGTTTTCAACTGCTTGCTGACCAGTTTCTGGGGAGACTGTCATTCCAAGTTAAGATGCAAGCTGGTACTCGTGAGCCAGCCGTGCCTCCCCCACGCACACACACACACAAGTGTGTGCACGCACGCAGTAGGGAATGGTAATAAGGGAGGTGGACAGATGATGATGAAGAGAGTGACAGGTGCTGAGAGACAGAGAGGCTGGCTGGCTGTCCCACCACCATGCCCCGTCCCCCAAGTGTCCAGGCCACATGACCTGGGTAACCTTAGGGGTGACTTTCTCGAGCAATTCCCCCAGATCGAGCCATGGGAAGCGAAGAAGACAAATGGTCTCTAAGAGACCTTCCAACTCTGTATGTTACGGGATTTACTTCTCAATAATTGAACTAACTCTACCGGGCAGTGAGAGGATATTCAGTAATAATAATAATAAATACTGAGTAAATAAACAAGCAAATGAAGGCGTATATGCCCTCTATTTTGCCTGCATCGTGATATATTTACAATAAATTTATCTGAATTTCAAGTTAAATAATAGCTCCCCTTTTTATGCTACATAGCCCTTGCAATTTTCCAAAGTAACTCTGACTAAAATTATTTCCAACTAAGCTATTTCAGCAATTGGGTTGGGCCCACATGCAATTATTGAAAACAATTAGAATGACAGATCCATTGCATTTCTAGACATTTGCCATATCACCCATGGCGACTGTATTTCCAGATAGCCCAACAAGATTTCCCATCATATGTGCCCATCTGTAAGGTGACATTGACATTGTTCCCATCAAAAGGTGGGGTCCATGTCCCCACTCTTCGAAGCTGAGAAGACCTGTCACTATAGCGTAAGTTCAGCTATGTGCCTTCCAAGGTTGCCTCTAAAGATGATGCAGCTTCCTTCTGATTTTCTTGGCAACAGCCATGATATAGAGAGAGAGCCCAAGGCACATGGAGGAGCCCTCTGTAGGCATTCCAGTCCTGAGTCCCACCAACAGCCAGCACCAGCCCCAGGGGTGCAAGTGGGGCAAACTTGCAGATGACTCCAGCCCCCGGCCACCCCTTGACTTTAACCATCTAGGAGACCCTGAGTGAAAAATGCCTCTCTCATCCCAGTCAAGCCCTGGTACCATGACGGACATAAACAATAAAATGTCATTGTGATTTTAAGCCACCAAGTTCTGGAGTGATTAGTTATGCAGCGAAAGGTGACTGGGACACCCTGAGACATTCCCTTATTCAAGAAGACTTTTGTAACATTGTTACAGCAACAAATCTTCTTCCTATGTGCTCGTTCATCCAATCTTTACTGGCATTATGCTCAGCATTGTGTCAGGCGTTGAAGATGTGGGAAAGAAGAGAAGCGGACTTCAGCCAAACACACACCAAAGAGCACCTATTAGTTGGTGGGGGGAAGATGCGAAAATTACAACAACAGTGGACTCAAGAGAAAGAACCTAAGAGGCGAACATCAGGAGCTCTTCCCTCCCCTCTTCCCCCCACTTCCTCTCTGCTCATTACAGATACATGTGTCTTGGGGTCACCTGAGCCCCCCAGAGTAGGGCCCCCCGTCGCCCCACTGTGACTTCCCTCCTCAGTCCCTGCCCCAGCCTTCCTCCTGCTGGTGCCCTGTTCCCATTTTCTGGAAGCATCTCTGCCCATCAACCTTAGGTTACTTTCCCAAGGAGACGTGGGAAAGCTTTAATTTCCCCTCTGTGACTCCTACAGAAACAGGGCTGGTAAATGAGAAGCAGAGGGAGAGGGTTCATTACCCCCAGTTACTAAAAAGAAAAGCCCCAGTGTTTGGAAGGTGTTATTATTTCCCTTGAAACATTAGCTCCTGGAAACCAGGGGCTCTGTCCCCCGTGCAGTCTCTCAGGCTTCCAGGATGCCACGGGGGCTTCCATCGGTCAGTTCTGACCGTAATGAGAGCCATCTGGAAGGCCACATGGTGGGCCCAGCCACCCGCTGCACCAGAGCTCCACACGGGCCAGGGTGAGACGCTCAGGGACACACAGTGGGGCTCCGTCTCCCAGAACCACAGTCCAGGGTGCTCCTGCCCCCAAAAAGAGCCTGACAAAAGCAGCCGTCCTGGTGGAATTTCTCCCCCAACATCCATGAGGCTTCTTAAAAGAAGGTAAGTTCTCTTGCTTTTAAACTCACATAGGAATTTTTGTGGATGAAGCGCCTTTCCTGGTCCCAGCAAGCCGGCGCACCCGGACCTCACCTCCCAGACGCTGAGACATTCGGATCGGGGATATTGGATTCCCTGTTACTGAAAGCTGTTTCGAACGTTTCATCAGGAATGGAAACCATTAATGTGTCTCACATGCCGCTCTGTTTTATGGAATTCTTGCACGGGGGAGCTCTTTTTATTGTATTATTTTCTTTAACAGCCAGAAAACTGGGAAGTTCACAAAGACATTTTTCAACTGCCTGAAATGACCCCTAACCTCAGAGGTTTTTGCCTAATCTGTAAATTGGAGTTAGAAGTATTGCAGTACCTTTGGAGTGGGGGGTTCTTTGTCTGTAAAAGAGCAGGGAAACCACTAACAATGAGGCTATACATACCTTGTGCTTCTTTGTTAGTGACTATAAACCAAAAGCATATGGGAAGCATCAGTGGCCACCTTGTGCTGACCCATGGAAGTTGAGGCTAATCCAGACCGTTCTTAATAACTCAAAACTGCCACCCTTTAACTTTCTAATTTTTTTCTCACTTACAAGTGCAAAAAAGAATTGACAGTACGCATTAAAGTCCATTTCCTTCTGAACACACACAGATTTTCTCCGATAGGAGCCAGGAATAAACGCTGTCCCCACTCAATTGTGCAGCTGTGAACTGAGCCTGTTCCAGCTTAGGTGCTCATCGCCTTTAACAAAGCACCATCGAGAAGGAGAGAATTTATGCCGAAAATTCGATGTTCCTGTTGTTACCTTTTCCCAAGCACCAGGAAGTGCAGAGTTAAGTGAATTATTAGACTGTTGGTAAGTAAGAAAACAGAGGTTTCGCAGGGAAATCCAGCCATCCGAAATGCTTCCTTAGCATGGAAACCATTTTAATTTCCAACCATCTTCCTGAATTTAAAAGTAACAAATGTATGCGAAGGAGAAAAATCAATAGATACAGAAATGATTCATAACTCCCCAAATGAAGAAATAAATCATTCTGCACTAAATTTGAACATTCTATCGATACTATGTCTAATCTGCTAAATCCAAGAGGAACTCTTTTAGTATAAAATCGAATACAAAATTGTTTCAGACGCTGAATATTGTTTTTTGCCTGAAAGCAGACACAAGGTGGAATGAGTATAGATGCAAGGCTAGACACTGATTGATTTTTTTACAACTATCAATACAGCAATGACATCGTCATGCGACACAGGACTTCCTCATCTTCCACTGAAATTACGTTGATGCAGAGATATAGCTGGAAAATGAGAAGACATAATCATATTACCACATTTCATCGATGGGAGACTGTGGACGGTAGATGTCATGCACGATCTAAGGCATTACAAGGAAAGAAAAAATAATTCTGCCCAACAAAATTAGTCACAATATTTTCTTATCCAACAGTTGTAAGACACATCCCAATTTTTTAAAATAAACATGTGCCTCAGAATAGATGAGATAGAGTCTATTTATGAAAGAGCAAACCATGAAAGCACTAAAAGGTTAATTGGAACAGACCACAGGGGTTCTCAGCCTCAGCACTGTCAACATTTCGGGTTGGATAATTCTTTGTTTTTGGGGGGGGGGGGCTGTCCAGTGCATTGAAGGATGTTTGCTAGCATCCCTGGCCTCTGCCCGCTAGCTGCCAATAGCCCCTCCCCTACCCCTAGTTATAACAACCAAACCCGTCTTCACACATTGTTAAATGTCCATGAGGATGGAGTCAAAATCACGCCAATTGAGAAACACTGGAACAAAGCAATTCAATTTGACCAGCTTCGCAATATAATTTAGGCTGTGTATTAATGACAGACTGTCAGCCAACTGGAAAGTGTATTATGGGATGAGATGTATTAATCCAAAAACCATTACATAACAGAGAGCTGGTGCTCAAACAAGAGTGTGTATTGGACATCCCAACAGACATGATATAAAAAAAAAAAAACTTGGAAAAGTGCTCAACAACACTCATCATCAGGCAAATGCAAATCAAAACCACAGTGAGATATCACCTCACACCTGCTAGGATGCCGATTATCAAAAAGAAAGAATAAAAGTGCTGGCGAGGATGTGGAGAAAGGAAACCCTGGTGCACTGCTGATGGAAATGTGAATTGACACAGCCACTTCGGAAAACCATATGGAAGCTCCTTGAAAAATTAAAAAACGAACTACCTTATGATCCAGCAGTCCCACTTCTGGGTGTTTAACCCAATGAAATGGAATCCACTCTCTTGAAAAGATATCTACACCTTCCTGCCATGTCGACTGCAGTATTGTTCACAACAGCTAAGACATAGAAACCACGTACAAGTCCAGGGACCGATGAATGGATAAAGAAAAGGTGGTGCATACAGACAGTGAAATATTACTCAGCCATAAAAAAAAAAAAAGGGAAATCCTGACATTTGCAAAAGCATGCATGGACCTTGAGGATCTTATGTTAAGTGAAATAAATCAGACACAGAAAGACAAATACTGTATGATCTGACTTACACGTGGAATATTTAAAAAAACAAAACTGAACTCAGATACAGAGAACAGACTGGTAGTTGCTAGAGGCAAAAGAAGGGTGAGTGATTTGAAAAACCAGAATTTGGATAAAAGCAAGTCACTCTCACAGATCTCACCATTTATAAACTATCCAATAAATATTAAAAGAAGTTAAAGAAAATCAAAATAAGGAATGATATTTTGGGCCTATCCATGACAAAAATGAAAAAATTTCATTTTGGCAGCACTGGTAAGGATGTGAAGGAAAGAGCACTCTCATTCATGTATATTAGGAATGAAAATTAAGATCTTATCAAAAAATAATTTATCCTTTCACTCAGCAATTTCTATTCTGGAAATCCACCTTTTAGAAATAGTCTCAATAAACAAAGACATGGGTGTAAGAATATTCACTCTAGCACTCTTTTAGTAATAGTTAAAAAATGAGAGTAAGTTGAACATTTATCAATCGAAGGCTAGATAAACATATTACACAGTATTAAGAAGAATGAGACAATCTAAATTCACCACGTAGAAAATGTTCCAGGTATATTAAGTTCAAAAAATTACCAAACATAGGGCACCTAGGTGGCTCAGTAGGTTAAACATCCAACTCTTGATCTCAGCTCAGGTCTTGATCTCAGGGTCGTGAGTTCAAGCCCTGAGTTGGGTTCCACACTGGGCGTGTAGCCTACTTTAAAAAAAAAAAATGTTCGTAAAATAGTAAGACTTGTTGGTAAAAGCTTCTTGAGGGAAATTAAATTTTAATTGGGTCCCACGCAATTAGCATGTGTTCAGATGGTAGGAAAAAAGTGACAAAATCTTTTAGGAATAAAATTTTTAAACTTGGGTAAAGGATTTGGTTCAAAATGGAAGGTACAAAGAAACTATAGGCTAAGATTATTCTGAAAAAATTGTGTGAGAGTGAGGAAATATCCTGACAGCTACAGACAGGTATTTGTTGCTGATTCATTTGAGCAATGAGGACTCACAAGAACAATCCAAAGGACACCTGACATAAAATGCTTCTGATTAGAACACATTTTATGACATTACATGAAGAGATGCCTGTAGAAATTATGTGTATCTTAATTCTCACTTGAACCAGGTTTGGTTCTGAAAATAAAAAGTGGTCAATATGAGCTAGATTAAACAATTATGTTACTGTTTCTGTAGCTAATACCTCACATGGAAGAGGCGAAGGTATTAATCTTAAGAAGTTAGGAAAAAACAAAGAAAAAAGGAGGAAAATAACAAAGATATGAATAAAATTAATAAAATAGAGAATGACCATACAGTGGAGGAGCTTAATAAAGTCAAATCTTTGAAAAGATAAGTTATTTATAAGTCCTTGGTGAGTATTAAGGAAAAAAAGAGAGAAGGTAAAAATAGCTTAAGAATGAAAAAGGAGCCCTTACTACAGATCTTATAAACTTTAGAAGGATTATAAAAGAACATTATAAACAATTTCCTATCAACAGATGTGAAAGTTTAGATGAAATAGATAAAATCTTTGGAAAATATAATTTGTCAAAAGTTCCAAAGAAAAAAGACAAAATCTGAACTCCTAGAATTATTAAAGACATTGATTTAATCATCTAAAACCTTCCCAAAAGAAAACTAGAGAAATGGAAAAAGGAACATTCCAGGCCCAGACTGACTTAACAGCAAATTCTAACATACATTTAAGGAAGAACTAATGCCAATCTTATATGAACTGTTCTAGATTACAGAAAAAAGGAAAAGTTTGACTCAAAATGTGACTAAGATGTTATGAGAAAGAAAAATTATAGGCTAATCTCACACATAAAAGCAGATGCAAAATAAACTGAACAAAATCTCAGAAAACTAAATCCAACAGTATATGAAACAGAATAATATATACTAATGACGAAGTTCAGTTTATTCTAAGACTGTAGGGCTATTTCAATCAATGTAAATTATTGAATTTAAATTGTAAAGGAGAAAAATCATGTGGCAATCTCAAATAAAAGAGGGAAAAGCATTTAATAAAATTCAATATTGATTTATGATAAAAATTCTTAGTAAATTAGAAATAAAGGGGAACTGTCAATCTCGTAAATGGTATCTATGAAACCTTATAGTAAGCCACATACTTTAATGATGAAACACTGAGATTCAATCCTAGAAGAAAAGACAAAGAGGCTCACTATCACCACATATATCACAAATTGTACTGGAGGTCCTAGTCAATACATAAGGTAAGAAAATGAAGTAAAATGCCAGGAGATTAGGGGAAAATAGATAAAACCTTAACTATTTGCAGATGATATGGTTTTTTTACCTAGAAAATCCAAGAGAATTTAGAAATACATCATTAGAATTGATAAGTTTGGGAAGTTTGTTAGCCATAGGTCAATACAGAAAACTCAGTTTTATTTTTATATATCAGCATTAATAAAAAATACAATTTTAAACAATACTATTTTCATTAGCATCAAAAATATCTTAAAATACAGGAATAAATTTAGTACAAGATGTGCAGGACCTCCACACAGAGAACTACAAAACATAATTGAAAGAAGGGTTAAATAAATGGATAACTATACCATATTCATGGAATGAAAGACTTAATCCTGTAAAGATGTCAATTCTCTTCAGACGGATCAAGAGATTCAATGTAGAGCCAATCAAAATTGCAACAAGATTTTTGTAGAACTTGACAAAGTGTGATTCCAAAATTTATGTAGAAATGCCCTGGGTCAATAATTAGAATAGATGCCCTGAAAGAAGGGTGAGGTAGGACAACTTGTTCTATCCAACATCATTACACAGGCATAGTAATTAGGTCAAAGTGGTATTCACACACAGGTATGAACAAACAAAACAATGGAAAAGAAAAGATAGCCCAGAGACCGAGTTACACACATATGAACACACCGTTCATGACAAAGGTGGCATGAGAGGAGTGAAGAAAGGAAGAAATCTCTAGAAAATCATGCTGGAGAAACAGGATATCCATATGGAAAAAAGCAACCTGACAACTAACCCATTCCATCAAGAGTCAAAAATTAATTCCAGACTAATTATAAATATAAATGTGAGGCAAAACAATAAAGTTTCTACAACATAATATAAAAGGGTAGCTTCATGACTTTGGGATGGGGAAGATTTTATTAATAAGGCATAAGATCACTAACTATAAAGGACAAGACTGATAAATTGAACTTCATTAATAATTAAGAAAAAATTAAGAAATTTTTTTCATCAAAGACACTACTAAGAGAATAAAAAAGCAGGCAATGGAGTGAGAGATGATATTCTTAACACATCTTACGTACTATTCATATCCAGAATATGTAAAGAATACCTGTAAGTCAATAAGAAGACACACAACCCAATGGAAACACTGGGAAGAAAACTGAACAGTCATTCATAAGAGAAGCTCCAAATGCCCACTGAATATATGAAAAAGTCTTCCACCTCATTATTAATCCAGGAAATGCAAATTAAAACCACAATGAGAGAACAGAACACATACATCAGAATGTTTAAAACGAAGAAGACTAACAACACTTTTTGGCAAAGATATGGAGTGACGAGAACTTGCACATGCAGCTGGGGTTTAGAAGGTATGAGTCAGGGTTCTTAGAGAAAACACTCTATTCAAAGAGGTAACAGGAGAGAGTTTCACAAAAGAACTTACGAAAGTTAGGGGAGAATTTAGTAAGCGCTAGAGGGTGATGAAGTCCTGAGGGTTAGCACAAGGGGAAGCCATCATGATCCTCAGGCTCCACGTGGCAAGGGAGAAGGGGTTATCAGTCTCTAGAAGCAGACGCAAGCTGCAGCTTCAGCTACAGGAGCTACAGTTTTCCCCAGAGGGAAGAAGCCACTGCCAGCCTGTGGCCAAAGGGAGAAATTTGGAGAAATAGACACCTGAACTCTCTCTCCCCCAACCCTCTGACTTCCTTCTGGTGTTTCCCATTAGCTGGACTCAGTGGAAGACAGAGGACAGGGGAGCCCATGGGATGTAGTTCACAGACGTCAAACCTCCATGGCAAGAGGCAGGACAAAGAAGGATGAAGAGTAGATTGGAGAAGTAAAGAGAGAGAATCCAGCACATCTCTATCATTAAAGACTTTGCAATTCCACTATTTAATAAACACACAAAGAAATGTATGCATACGTGCATGAAAAAAAAACACATCCAGCAATGTTCTCAGCAGCATTATCTGCCATAGCTGAAGGCTAGGCACATCTCAAAACCCTGCAGGAGTAGCTTGAGTCAGAAAGGATGGCACGTTTATATCCTGGGTACTCCATGGCAATGAAAATGAAGAAACTAGTGCAAAATGCACAACATTATGGGTCAATGTCACAAACATAACGGTGAGTGGAGCAGCCGGTTCACAAACAAATACACTGCACGATTCCTTTTATATAAAGATTAAAAATGAGGCAAAGCTATACTGTAGTGACTAGGTGTGCACATTTAGATGAGAAAGTACAAAGAACGGCAAAGATGCAATGATCAAAAAATTAAGATAATATTTACCTTAGAGTGAGGAGTGAGAATGGGGTGGGGAACAGGTGAGTCTGTTCCTGTATTATAATTAATCATGGTGTACGTGTCTTTTTCAGGTACTTTCCTCTGTGTGTTACACTTTAAAATTTTAAAAGACATAAAAAGGTGTGCGTAACCATGAGATATTAGATGTTAGGCAAGCATTCTCTTGTTCTCGCTGATAACGTTGTATCTGGCTACATGGGGAGGATATAAATCAGGACAGAGACCCTGATCTGGGAGAAAGGAAGAATCGAGAAACACTTTGCCATCCGATCAGTTTCCAAACAAGAGAAACTCAGATCAGGTCATAGAAAGCATTTTGTGTAAATTACCTTTTACATAGTCCCTTCTTTGAAAGAAGGAAGGAAGGAAGAAAGAGAGAGAGAGAAAGAAAGAAAGAGAGAGAGAAAGAAGAGAAAAAGAAAAAAAGAAAGAAAGAAGGAAGGAGGGAAGGAAAGAAAGAAAGAAAGAAAGAAAGAAAGAAAGAAAGAAAGAAAGAAGAAGAAAGAAAGAAAGAAAGAAAGAAAGAAAGAAAGAAAGAAAGAAAGAAAAAGAAAGAAAAAGAAAGAAAGAAAGAAAGAAAGAAAGAAAGAAAAAGAAAGAAAGAGAGAAAGAAGAGAAAAAGAAAAAAAGAAAGAAAGAAAGAAGGAAGGAGGGAAGGAAAGAAAGAAAGAAAGAAAGAAAGAAAGAAAGAAAGAAAGAAAGAAAGAGAGAGAGAAAGAAGAGAAAAAGAAAAAAAGAAAGAAAGAAAGAAGGAAGGAGGGAAGGAAAGAAAGAAAGAAAGAAAGAAAGAAAGAAAGAAAGAAAGAAAGAAAGAAAAAGAAAGAAAGAAAGAAAGAAA